>NW_027397068.1:79843279-79904863 GCF_003265705.2 Callorhinus ursinus
CTGTACACCAAAAACAAGACAGAAGAGAGACAAATTAAGGAGTTGATCCCATTTACAACTGCACCCAAAACCATAAGATACCTAGGAATAAATCTAACCAAATTGGCAAGGGATCTGTACTCAGAAAACTATAAAAAACTCATGAAGGAAATTGAAGAAGACACAAAAAATGGAAAAACGTTCCATGCTCATGGATTGGAAGAACAAGCATTGTGAAGATGTCAATGCTACCTAGAGCAATCTACACATTCAATGAAATCCCCATCAAAATACCATCCACTTTTTTCAAAGAAATGGAACAAATAATCCTAAAATTTGTATGGAACCAGAGGAGACCCCGAATAGCCAGAGGAATGTTGAAAAAGAAAGGCAAAGCTGGCAGCATCACAATTCCGGACTTCCAGCTCTATTACAAAGCTGTCATCATCAAGACAGTATGGTACTGGCACAAAAACAGACACATAGATCAATGGAACAGAATCGAGAGCCCAGAAATGGACCCTCAACTCTATGGTCCACTAATCTTTGACAAAGCAGGAAAGAATGTCCAACGGCAAAAAGACAGTCTCTTCAACAAATGGTGTTGGGAAAACTGGACACCCACATGCAGAAGAAGGAAACTGGACCATTTCCTTACACCACACACAAAAAGAGACTCCAAATGGTTGAAAGACCTAAACGTGAGACAGGAGTCCATCAAAATCCTAAAGGAGAATACAGGCAACAACCTCTTTGACCTCAGCCACAGTAACTTCTTCCTAGAAACATTGCCAAAGGCAAGGGAAGCCAGGGCAAAAATGCACTATTGGGATTTCATCAAGATAAAAAGCTTTTGCACAGCAAAAGAAACAATCCACAAAACCAAAAGACAACCGACGGAATGGGAGAAAATATTTGCAAATGACATATCAGATAAAGGGCTAGTATCCATGATCTATAAAGAACTTATCAAACTCAACACCCAAAGAACAAATAATCCAATCAAGAAATGGGCAGAAGACATGAACAGACATTTTCCCAAAGAAGACATCCAAATGGCCAACAGACACATGAAAAAGTGCTCAACATCGCTCGGCATCAGGGAAATCCAAGTCAAAACCTCCATGAGATATCACCTCACACCCGTCAGAATGGCTAAAATTAACAAGTCAGGAAACGACAGATGTTGGCGGGGATGTGGAGAAAGGGGAACCCTCCTACACTGCTGGTGGGAATGCAAGCTGGTGCAGCCACTCTGGAAAACAGTATGGAGGTTCCTCAAACAGTTGAAAATAGAGGTACCATACGATCCAGCAATTGCACTACTGGGTATTTACCCCAAAGATACAAATGTAGGGATCCGAAGGGGTACGTGCACCCCAATGTTTATAGCAGCAATGTCCACAATAGCCAAGCTGTGGAAAGAGCCAAGATGTCCATTGACAGATGAATGGATAAAGAAGAAGTGGTATATATACACAATGGAATATTATGCAGCCATCAAAAGGAATGAGATCTTGCCATTTGCAACGACGTGGATGGAACTGGAGGGTGTTATGCTGAGCGAAATAAGTCAATCAGAGAAAGACATGTATCAGATGACCTCACTGATAAGAGGAATTCTTAATCTTAGGAAACAAACTGAGGGGTGCTGGAGTGGTGGGTGTGGGAGGGATGGGGTGGCTGGGTGATAGACATTGGGGAGGGTATGTGCTATGGTGAGCGCTGTGAATTGTGCAAGACTGTTGAATCACAGATCTGTACTTCTGAAACAAATAATGCAACATATGTTAAGAAAAAAGGAAAAGAAGAAGATAGCAGGAGGGGAAGAATGAAGGGGAGTAAGTCAGAGGGGGAGACGAACCATGAGAGACGATGGACTCTGAAAAACAAACTGAGGGTTCTAGAGGGGAGGGCGGAGGGAGATGGGTTAGCCTGGTGATGGGTATTAAAGAGGGCACGTTCTGCATGGAGCACTGGGTGTTATGCACAAACAATGAATCATGGAACAGTACATCAAAAACTATTGATGTCATATATGGAAGAGGGCACGTTCTGTGTGGAGCACTGGGTGTTATGCACAAACAATGAATCATGGAACACTACATCAAAAACTATTGATGTAATATATGGTGATTAACATAACAATAAAAAATTAAAAAAATAGAAAGAGGGGAGGACCCTACTGCCCAAGAGTTCAGAGAATTTTAGACCTTGATACATATGAAGTTTATAGATGCAGCTTAGTAACAGACACCAAGACTGAAGACCTAAAAACTCCCATTGCTGACATTTTCTCTTTTTTCATTTGTTTTAAGAGAATTTGTAATAGTTTGCTGAAGCATTTTTTTTAAATGACAGATGCTTTAAAATCTTCGTCAGATGATTCCAAAATCTGACTCATCTTGGTCTCAGCATCCATTGATTGCCTTCATATTCATGCTGAGTTGTCCTGGCTCCTGGAATGATGATGTTTGCCACTTGCATGTCAGAGAGGGTGAGACTTCTCAGGCCAATTGGGACAAAGTTCCTTTTCTAGCTGGGTGCTTGTTGTGGCAGGACCCCTGTGGTGTCCCCTGGATCCCTTCTGTCTCTTGGTGACGGGGGAGAGCCTTAGCCCCTGGAGTCACAGCCAGGACTGAGCCACTTGGTATGGTGGGCCTCTCTTGCCAGTGCCACAAGACTGCCCTGTATTCTTGGTAGAAGAGGGGAACTTCAGGCAGTGAGGAGGTAGGGTGCCTCTGGCTGTTGGCAGGGTTCTGAGCCTATCCCCCCTTGCCATTGGCAGAGCCATGCTCACCTGGCATGTCAGGGGAGTGGATGTTGTCAGAATCAGGGGAAGAATCAGCCTAACTTGGCTTTGCTCTAGTGCTAGGCTTGGGGTCTGGAAATTCTTCAGATCAGTGTGGGTATATAAGATGCCCTCTGCTGTGCTCTTCCTCCAGTCCTGGGGTAATAAACCACCGCCCTTTCTCTAGTCGTATCTCAAAGTCCTCTGGCCACTTCCTGCATGACTTCCAGGGTTTCCAGTTGTACTTCATGGCAAGAGCAGGAAGAAACAAGTCCATACCATCTTGTCCAGGTCAGAAGTCTAAGCTATAGTTGAAGCTACGGTCTTACACAAAGTCTAGGTAAAAGTCAGTAAAGGAATAGAGTGAACAAATCCTAAATCAGAAGAATGGAGGAAAAGAATTAAGAATAAGAACAAAATCAACCACTTATGAGGCATACACTCGTACATACAAATCCACCTGCACTCCCAACTCTGTCTCCTGGTGAGGGGGGAGAGGTCCCATGAGATAGTTTCCATCTCACTGATTATTCCAGGATTCATATCTCAAGACCCAACCTTTTCCTTGAACTCCAGGATTGTGTGGAAATTCCTCACTGAAACCTCTGCTTGGACATAGAAATAGTTCCAACTTAACATGTCCAAACCTAAACTGTGATTTTCTCCGCAAACCGAGCCAACCCCTCCTGTGGACATCTCACATTTGTGAGTGAGCACGTCCACCTTCCAGGTGCTCAGGTCGTACTCACAGAGCCATCGTCCGGCCCCTGTCTCCCACAGACCCAGGTCATCAGCAAATCCAGCTGTGCTGCTATTAGAGCATTTCAAGAATCTGACCACGTCTCTGAGTTTTCAGGGCTGACAACCTACTAGAAGTTATCCTGAACATCTCATAATTGCCTCCCGTTTTAGTTAGTGTGATGGCCCTGCATGTTCTCCTTGCCCTCGCTGGACGTTAAGTCAGACATACTCACTCCCCCTGACGTGGGTTCCTCTGACTTCCCCTTCTCTGGAGGTCAATCCACTGTGTCTTCGAGACTGTGTACTCTCACCCGCTCATAACCTTTCTTGTTCCCAATGCTGGGTATTTTCTGCTTGTCCATCTTGTTCAACCCCCCACTCTTTGCTCCCCTATTTTGTGCGCAGGAGGCTGACTTTTATGACCTGTATCTACAGGGTCCCTTTCCCTCTGGCTTCACTAACATGGGTGATACCAGCAGGAAATTGGGATGGGGAGAAGAGCAAAGGGGGGATACTGTCCTTTCTCTCTTTCTCTTGATCAGAGGTTGGCAGGACCTGTTCCTACTGATGCCCAGTGACTCACCAGGAGCTGTGGGTCTCGTTGGGCTCATTAACTGTGCCTTCCCCTTCAAACCTTGGCACAGAGTGATTTACCTTGAATCTGATCCCATCTTCATATTCCTGGTTTGAATATGCCATCATTGTTAGTTAGTTAGTTAGTTTGCTGGGGCCCCTCGTTGCCGACTGTGTCCATTGTTCTCTCTGCTCTGGCCAGGTAGTCAGTCCTCTTTTCTACTTAACACCAGCATGCTCTTACCTCAATACCTCGCATCTGCTCCCTCTCTGCCTGGACCAGACAGCATCTGCACGGACCACCCTGGGCTTTCCAAGCACAACCATCAAGGAGCCCTTCACTCCCAAGTTTTAATCACCGCCTTTAAAATTGCAATATCGACCTCCCACCAGAACACTTGATTCCCTGTATTCTGGCTTATTCCGCCTAAAACTACAACTCAAAAGTGAGTGACTGAAGAAGCCAACCATGCTCAGCACTTCAGTAACCTGCAAGAAAGCTAAGTCTAGAAGACCTTGAATGCACCAGAATGCATTATTTCTATATATATGCATGCCATTCCCGTGAGGTAGGCACTATTTTTATTTCCCTTTAGAAATGAGTAAACAGAGGCTTGAGAGCAAATTGCCCAGAGTCAAGTAGCCCCCAGCGGCGGGGCAGGGACTGGAAAATCTTACTCCTTTAAAATTTCATGAAACAGACAACTAAAGTGTGTCATCCCTTCAAGGCAGCTATAAGTTTCATATACTGGAACACGGGAGGGGATGAAATTGAACACACATTCTTTGGAGTTGGTCCCTGCGCGCTTTGGTGCTGCGACCTCCCCGAGTCACGAGAGCGGAGCAATGGTGAGTGTTACCACTGCCCTCATCACCACGGCCAAGTCATCACCACGGCCTTGGCCGCGGAGGCTTGCAGTGTTTTTCTTTTGTTTGCTGAGCCAATTATGAAAAAAATGAGCTAAAACAGTTCATCCTCTCTGCTTCTCTAAACTCTTGTCCAAACGCTATAGCGGTGATTTGCGAGGTCCCGGAGGCAGGCGCGCTCCCAGATCCTCAGCCGACTGTGGCCCCTGTGCCGGGGGAGGGGCGAGGGTGCCTGCGTGGGCCTGTTTTCCTCCTGCAGCTGCCACTGGACATCTTTAATTTATTATTACTCTTATATAACTTTGTTTTGGTGCATGAACTTCCATTCCCATGACTTTATGTTGAAAAACATTCTAAAACCGAGGCTTTGCCTTTCACAACCGCCGCGGAGCTGGATTAGCCTGGCTTCCTGCCGTGGCCGGCCCCGGAGCTGGGGGAGGAAGGCCTTGGCCCCCCGGGAAGCAGCCTGGATGCTCCTGCGCCTCATAGGTCGGCCCTGCGGTGGGCTGCAAGTGCAGCCTGACACTTAGACCATTACTGAGCAACAGAAGTACAGTGGAAGGGGAGCCTGACACCTGCCACAGGCCTGCAGGCCCAGGATTTGGGCAGGGGGTGCGGGCTGACACAGCCCCGCACCTCCACGCCACGCCTCACACGTGCCAGTGCACCTGCTAAGGACGCAGCGTATGGCAGGTGAATGCAGGTGAAAGTGTATGGCAGGTGAATATGAGACTGTTACCTAATGAGTAATGGCATCCAAAGAAAAACAATGGATGTGCGTGTCTTAGGATGTCAGGTGTGAAGAATGAGCCCCTGTGCCTCGTACTTCTGTTCTGTGTGCGTTTGTATAAGCTGCTCCCTGTGTGGGTGTGCCCAAACACCCAGCAGCTCTGCGGTCAGGCCCAAGCCGAGGATCTCCCAGCGGCCCAGATGTGCTCAGGAGCCCATGGCTTCCCGACCTCTTCTGAACCCACATACATAGGACCGTGGCTGCAGGAGCAAGCCTGCACTGCACCCTGGGCCCTAACCACTGACCGCGGACTGCTATTCACCCCACCTGTCTGCATCTGCGCTTCTACATCTTCCCTTCAGTTTTTACCTTTCCTTTCCTGGGCCAGGGGTGGCATGGGGGTGGGGCGTGGGGGTGGGGCGAGCGGGTGGTAACAGGGAGATCACATGACCGTGCATTGGCTTTTGAAGGTGGGAAGGAGTCTGAAGTTCGGGAGTGGAGGCGTCAAAGCTACGCGCAGCTGGGTGCCTGGCACGCAGGTAGAGCCAGGCCCTGCCCCTGCTCCCCAACCCTTCCTCACAAAACCTCCTTGGAATGTGGGGTGGCTCACACGTGACTTGCTTTATTGTCGGCCTTCTGAAAACTGTTGTATCCCTGAAAGTGTTACTCTCCTGTGCTTGTGCTGAATTATTACTACTTCGGTCTAACTCCCTAGGGAGACCGTGCACCTGGTGTTCAGAGCTCGACCAGTGCCTGGAACACTGACCTACTAGAGTCAAAACAGCTCGGTTGCTCTTTCAATAGACAAAAGTTGACATTGGAAACTCCTATCTGCTCATAAGGAAAATTTTATGCCTCGTCTTAGTTCATAATTCCCCTCCTAGTATCTGTGCGTTCACTTGCTGTTCTTTTTCTAACTTCTGGGACTGGAAGCTGAGATCTTCTCTTAGCAACTGTTCTGCTTCTGTAATATATGCACTTAATGGTATACCGATTTCTCCCAGCACTGCTCAGCTGCATCCACAAGCTGTGATGGGCCGTGTTTTGATCATTTTTCAATTACAAATATTTTCTAATTTCCACTGTACTTCTGTTGCTCCGTAATGGTCTAGAAGGGTGAGGTGCAATTATTTTAGTTGCCTTCTGTTGCCAATTCTAGGGGAATTGCATTGTGTGGGAAAACATATGTCTTTACAGCTCGGACGTACAGCAACTGGAACACAGTTAAGGACCTCTGTTCCCATGCATGAAGACCTCACCACAAGCTTGATGCAGGCTCTGAGGTACAGCAGGTGAGGGACGGCTCTGGGGATGGTCCCTGTGTGTCAGGCTCACAGGAGGCGGAGGTGCCTGCCCCATTCTCCTGCTAGGGCGATCCTCCTGCTAGGGCGAGGTGGCACAGGTGCAGGTGGGATTAGAGGCCTGGCGGGGTAGACCACTGTCATTTTAATCCAGGGACTTCTTTGGCTCCTGGAAGAAATGTTGCTCCTAAAAAACACATCTCCCTGAAGATAAAATGTTTAAGTTGTGCAAACACTATCAGGTAGACTTTGCACTCCCGAAGTCATGTCAAAACTCAAGTCAAGCCACAGGGAGGTTTTGAACTTAAAGCCATTGCTAGTTCAGCTCAGGGCAGTCCCTGGGCAGCGAGGCCTGGCTGACCTGGGCATGGGTCAGCAAGGGGGGGCGGCCCCTCTGTTGCAGGGCGCAGCGCTCCGTGACCCCTTGCTCGGGGCCTTCCTCTCAGGGACTTTTTAGTATTGGTGCTGGTGGGCATGCTCTTGCCCACTCCCCAAGCCCCGGCGGCCAGGAGCTGGCCGGGGCGCTGGCATTGCCAGACAAAAATGTGTGGTTTCCCTCTGAGCACTCACAGCCCCCATAACTGAATTCTTCTCTGCGTCTCCTGGTTGAATTTGGTCACCCCCTGGGAGGTGAGCGGTCCGACCCATCCACCCAAAGTCTCCCGTGTTCCTGGAGTCCGCCCCCGCCGCCCCCAGCACCCCTGCCCCAGGCAGCCATCCCCCGGATTTTTCTTTTCTTTTTTTTTTTAAAGAAAGGCTGACTGCCACGTGCAGCGCCTCATTTGGATGTGTCTGGAGTCTTGGAAGCTTGACTACCCTCCGTTCTCCTACAAATGGACCTTGAGAGCTTGTTTGGAGGTTCCAGCAGGGGGCGCAGCCACTCGTATACCCTTTTGACCGAAAACGGGTCCTCTGTCGGGGAAGGTCGTCCTCTTCGACCAAGCGCGCAGCTTCGGGAGGGACGCACATGGAGCGGTGAGGGAGGAAGGGGACACCCGCCTAGCCAGCCAGATCAGCCGAATCAACCCCGGCGATCAATGGGGTGACAGATGTCCCAGCCAGATCGCCCTCACATCCCTCCGCCCGATTGCTGCCGCTGTGGACGAGTCTGCAGGTTCTAGAATGTCACGCAGATGGGGACGGGGTGTGTGCACTCCTCCCCACGGCCTGGCTTCCTCGGTGCCCAGGGAGCGTTGTGTCCCGGGGTCCCTGGGCGCGGGGAGGGGAGGGCTCTGGGCCAGAGCTCCGCCTCCAGCACCTGCTCCAGCACAGTGGGATCATTTCCGGTGTGGTGAGCTGCACACAAACGTACCCGAAGTTTGTGTTTCAGATGTGTGTATTCCAGGAGTGAAATGACAGGGTCATACGGTAGGTGTTAAGTTTCGTGTTTTCTGATTTGCCGAACCGCTTCCCGAAGCGCCCGGTGGCCTCCATCCTCGCCTGCGTTCCACGTGGGCCTCGTTGTGGAATACCAGGCCCTCCAGCGGCCGAGCAGAGGCCTGGCTCGGTGGTTCTAACCTGCGTTCCCAGGGGTGACCTCTGCGGAAGTTTGCCTCCCGCGCCCCCTGCCAGCTGTGGTCTCTCTGTAACTGAGATGTCCTTTAAAACACTGGCCCATATTTGCGCTGGATTGTTTGTCACCATTTCGTTATAAGCTATTTATATATTCAGAAAAAGAGCTCTTTGTCAGATACTTGTTTTGCAAATATTTTTTCTCCATCTGTGCTATAATTTTAAATGATGTCTTGACGGGTAAAAGTTCATAACTTTGAGGGTTTCATCCATAAGTTATGTTTTTATGTCCTCTTCAGGAAGATTTTATGAAACAGAAGCTCATTAATCTTTTCTCCTACAGTTTTTCTATAAATACTGTTAACCAGCTTGACCATATTGATATTTATAGATGACTGCACCTGATAGCGAGAAAATACATTTTTCTCAAGTCGAAAAATTCACCAAGGTAAGTGATATTCTGGGCCATGAATCTAATCCTAAGGCTGGTAAAATAATAGAAAACACACAAATATATTCTCAGAATATAACAAAACTGACTGGAAATAAAAACCAAAATTATATGTGGAAAATCCCTAAAGATACGGAAACGCAAGAGCACACTTCTAAATAATCCATGGGTCAAAAGAGAAATCTCACAATAAATTAAAAATATTTTAAGCTAAATAAAAATACATTTGAAAACTTGCAGGATGTAGCTAACACAGTGCTTGGAGGGAAATTTAGATTATTAAATGTGTGTGTTGGGATATAGGAACCATCTAAAATCAGTAATACTAAAAATTGTAGGACAATTAAACATATTTCCATGGACAACAATGAACATTTAGAAATTGAATTTTAAAAATACTACAATAGCACCAAAACAAACGGAGTACGTAGATATGAATACAACAAAATAGGCCTCTATGCTGGAAACCACAGAACATTGATGAAAGAGATAAGGGTCTCAGTAAATGGAGAAATGCCTTGTATCACGGATTAGAAGACTCAAGTATTTCAAAGATGTCCATTTTCCCGGTTTCCCCCCAACTGGGTCAGTACAATCTCAATCAAATGTCAGCAAATCTGTTCTGGAGACAACAAACTGAATCTAAAGCTCACACAGCAAGGCGAAGGAACTACAGGAACCGAAGAATTCTGAAACACAACAGGCAAAGGAGCGGAGCTGTAGGACCCAGTGTTGGGACTCGCTACATGGCCGCAGTGAGGAATGCAGCGTGGCATCGTCACAGGGACTGGCAGGGGTCTGCGGCGGGAGAGCCCAGGCAGGGGTGCACCCCCCCAGCGGCGAGTGACTTCCGGCACAGGCGCAAAAGCATTCTCCGCCAAGAAGGGTGGTCTTTCAATTAATGCTGTTGGAACACTTAAATATTCATATGCAAAAAAAACTTTTTTTGACCCATATTTTGCCCAAAATACAAACAATAATTCCTAATGAATGATAGACCTAAATGTAAAATAAAAATTACAAAACTTCCCAAACAAAGCACCAGAGGAAATTTGCATGGCCTTGGTTCTGGTGAGGAGTTTGTGGATGTCCTACCAAAAGTATGATCCATAAAAGAAAGTTTTGCTAAATTTTACTTAATCAGAAATTTTAAAAACCTTTTGCTCTGCAAAAGACACTGCAAATATCATGAAAAGATAAGCCTGAGACTTGGAAAAACTATTTGCCAATTAGATATCTAATAAAGGACTTGTATCCAGAACTCTCTCCCTTTCCCCCTCCCTCTCTCTCCCCCTCCCCCCTCTCCCCCTCTCTCTCCATTTCTCTCTCCCTCTCTCTCTCTTCCCCCTCCCTCCTGTCTCTCTCTCAAAATTAAGTATTGCTCAAATCACTTTTCTTCAAAGTGACAGGCCCAGTGCTGATGGGCACGTGGAGCCGCGGGAGCTCTGTGCTGGAGGGACGCAGAAATAGAAGAGCCACCTTGGATGACAGCTCACTGTTTGCTGTGATGGTAAACATACACTTACCACACGACCCTGAAATCCCTGAGCTACGTCTTCACCTAAGTGCATGGACAACTTACATTCCCACCAAAAGCGGTTTGTAAACCTTTCTATCAACTTGGAAACAGCCAAGCTGTCCTCTAGCAGAGAGTGGATAAACAAACTGTGGTCTCTTCGCACAGTAGAACAACACACTGAAAAGAATTCACAAGGAGCCTGGCTGAGTGTCAACTCCGTTTCGGTGAGTGAAGGAAGCCAGACCCCAGGACTACATATTGTACTTTTCCATTTATATGCCATTCTGGAAGGGGCAAAAAATACAGGGATGGAAAGGAGATCAGTGGTTTCTCGGGGCTTGGGAAGGAGTTAAGTACAGACGGGCCAAGCAGGGAAATGCTTGGAGCGGTGGCATCCGTCCCTGTGGTGCTGGGTGGTGGCTATATGACGACCTATTTGTCAAATGCCGTAGAAATGCAAGAGTAAAATTTATTGCATGCAAAGTTAAAAAAAAACTCAGCAAGGATTTGAAGGGAGCCAAGATGGAAAGCAGACTCTGACAAACTAATCTAACTGTATTACAAATGATAACACAGCTCGGAACGTTGGCTCCAGGACTCTGGAAGGGATGGTGAGAAGAACCTGGCGGCAAATTAGGCCAGGACAACCTGAGGGGCTGCCAGGTCAGCCGCTTGGGGGCGCCCGAGGATCTCGAGCGAAACCCTGCAGAGCCGCGAAACGACCTATTACCTGCCTCGGGGGGCCACCCAGGCAGCGCGGGTGAGGACATTTTACTAAACTTGCGGAGCGCAATGCTGCAACCCGTGTATCGGTCGAGAGTAGATTAGTAGCAAAATTGAGAAAATGGGAAACGCACAGGGGCCGGGCCTCAGGGCTCCTTCCCAGGTTACGTAGATTTGGATTGCGAGTTTTGACCATGCCCTGGTCATTGTTTGATTGTTCTCGGAACTGATTGGAACTTTCACTTGTCAGAGATCTGTGGACTGAGCAGTAGAGAAGGAAAAAGCATCATTAAATGTGATCATGTTGGTTCGCTACGTGCAGAGCAAACCAATCTCCCCACCGTTGCTGGATTGTCCTTACGAAGCTCTGAAGGCAACCTTCCGCGCAGACAGACCACCCTCCTGGGGTACAGATGCCCACTGGCACTGCAGAGTTCACACCACCCGAACGTTTGGTGTTCTTCAGTCTCCTCGTCAGAGCATGTTTAGGCCCATGACCCTCCAGCAGCCATAAGCCCCCACCGTAGCAGCTCGTCCAGGTTTCCCTATTATGTAACGTTTCTCCTCCCAATTTTCAACTCGACCTTCCTTCAGGAAGACAAAGCAAGATCCTTCAAACAGTTCCTGTGTGTTATAACCAGTCTCCTAGCCAATGGATACAGTCTGCCTTTCCTCCATATGCTCCCAAGAAGCTTCTACTAACTAGAACTTGGAGATCTTGTCTTTTTGAACAAGGGAAAAGAAAAGAACAGGACTTGAACCCAAGCTGGAAACAACTCTGTCAGTTGCCAATGACCGTGAGCAGAGCAATTAGACTCCCGAGCCTAGACCCTTGGTGTTTGTCTCCCAGATGAAGAGCCACGGCGTTTGGTCCTGAATCACCTGGGCCACGTTCCCAACAGGAAATTTTACAACAAAGGTTGGATCAGATGATTTTTGGGAGAAGACAACTCACCCCCAAGACCTTCAGATGAAGAATACATTTGCAAGAAGTAAATAGTTTCCAACCAAGACCCATTGAATATTTTCCAAAAGGCAGATCTAGAGATTGTCGTGTTTTAATCTCCATGCTTTTAATCTCTATTTTTATGTGGGTTTTCATTCCTTTTTGCTTCTGTAAGGTTCTGTATTGTTAACGGACCCTAGTTACCTCTCAACTATGATGCCTTCAATGTTCTTAACCGTAATATGCCTTTCTCATCCCCAGTCACTTCTTGTTAGGAGTCTACTTTCTGGTTTAAACATTCTCATAGTTTAGTTGATTCATACAATCTAAACAACTCAGGTTTATTCTCACTTCATTTGGTTGCTATCCAGACTCTTGGTGTCTGCTAATGAATCTGTAGGTTTCCAAGGTAACTGTGCTCAACCATGCAGTGATATTTTAGTGTAACATTAGTGATTGCTTTCAGAAATCCCTGTTTATCAAGAGAATTTATCAAGAGAAACAATTTGCTCATAACAAAAGTCTCCTTGTCAGGACAATATATCGCTAGCATGAGCAAGGCGCTCATTTGTCAAATAGCAGTGTTCACATGAAGACCCCTCAAAACTCTTGCTTCACTGTGTCACCAGCCCTAAATTATCACATCACAAACTGTCCAACCCCAATAACTTAAATTGATACTGTCTTTCTACTTCTGACACCGCAGACTAAGACACTGCCAAGAGGTATTTCTCCTTATTGCAGTAAATCTGATAAATTCAGCTTTGCTTGATCAACAGCTTGTCATTTTGTGTGAAGTTGATAATCAACACCTAATTCTCACAAAACCATTAATTCAGGTGATCTTCATGGCATGGGTTGGATCTCTTTTTATTTTTATTCCTTCCATTATTATTTTGCTTCTTCTAAGATCCCATCTCTATAGAGAGCAAGGGATGTGGAGTTCTGGGTGCTCTGACCATCCCTGGAGAAACCTGAAGGCCCAGAGTTTCTTAAGAAGCTACGTTATACATTTTTTATTCTTTTCTTTTATCGATTACTTCTCATGGCATACATGTGTGTCCATGTCTCACATGCACTGTGTGTTATATGCAAAAGCAGTATATTTCTCTTTTCTGTCTTTCTGTAAAGCCTTTCCCTGAAAGGTCCATGTGTTGGTCTTGTGAGTGTGTGTGCGTCAGCATATGTGTGTGGTGGGGGAGGTGGTAGAGGCACTAGTTTTCTTTTGCAAATGAAGAATACAAGGCTTGGAAGTTTATATAACTTGCTCAAGGGCACACAATAAGTTGAAGAACTAGAATTCATACCTTTTGAAGACCTGATAAAAATTGAAAAGACTTCAGAGATTTAACTCAAATTTATGTAAAATTCAAATTCAATGGAAATGTATTGAATAGACCTTGCTTATTAGATCTCATTTAGGAACTTTCAGTAGATCCAAAAATATTGAAATTACATGGAGTAATGTCTTTTTTGGTAACTGAATATCTAATAGCAGTATTGAGATACAATACACATACCACACACATCAATATTTTAATAGCGGTATTGAGATATAATGCATATGCCATCCAAGTCAATGTTTTTTGCATCCGCTCAGTGTTGTACAACCACAACCACAATGTAACTTTGGAACATTTTTATTCTTAACGAGCCAGTACCCATGAGCACTCACTCCACTCCCCGCCAGAGCCCTCCCCTTTAGCCTCTACAACCACTAATCTACTCTGTGTCTCTGCAGATCTGTCTACTCTGAACATTTCATACAAATGTCATCTTATAATCCATGGTCTTTGTATTTGGCTTCTCTCACTTAGCATCGTGTTCTCAAGGTTGACCCCCGTTTATAGCCCATATCATACATAGTTCATTTGTCTTTATTGGACTGATTTTTAAAAAAGTCTTTCCAAACTTTGTATTTGCCCTTAGCATGTTTCTGACTGAATTCATGAAACCTTTGAAATACTTTGTTAAGAAAAGTTTCAAGTTACTATTATCAGAAAGAATAATACACAGCATTTGAAAAGAATCTGTCCATAAATAAAATCCCTTTGAAAAGCCCAAGTGCTGGAAGTGAAATTGCCTAACAGAGAAGTAACACGGGATGGAGAGACACTAATTTATCCTTCATTTCATGGTGAAAAAGAGAAGACGCTTACTAGGACAATCAGTTCCTGATCACACATAAAAGGACATAAATTCTGGCTGCAGAGCATCTTGGAGAGGGTACACGATAATATTCACTAAGTATACACATGGGAACCAGATTTTACTTTAGGAGACAAAATGTTTAAATCCATGCATGTCATAAGAATTACAGTTTTACTGGGGACACAAAGTATATAGAAATACCAGTAGGGAGATTAAAGTGAGGGTGAAAGGGTTAAGTTGAGGCTCTGTGTTTCCTGGAGCTCCCCCCACCCTGAAATTCCACGTCTTGTGGTTGTTTCCTGACCCTCTAGAACAAATGAGAAGGCACCAAATTCGCCTCCAAATGGGTTAATGCATTTCCCAGACTTCTTCCACGCAGTCTAAATATAGAACCACAGGAGTGTGGACAATGTTCTGACGCACATCAGAAAATATTGGTTTAATCTTCAGATTCACTCTTGAATCTTGGACAAGTGGCTTGAGGTCGACTTGCAGGCTTGTTATGATGACTAATTAGTACGGCGAATTCCTAGGCTAGGCCTGGCTTGCTGTGGACCCTCCACGTAGGACACTTGAAGTCCCTCCCCGGGCTTCTTCTCTTGGAGAGAGAGGCAACTTACGAATAGGAGATTTTAAATTTCTTACCTGCAACTTCAACCAGAAACCATAAGCACATATGGTTTCCATCTCATGCGGAGGACCCAAAGTCGTAATTAAATCTCGTCTTGGCATAGCGAGCAGCTAATGTGAACTCCAGCCTCTCGTGTAGCACTTAATGGAGAAGCTCTTTCATCTCTCCACCCCCTGAAGTCAGCCGTTCCAAGGTTCCTGAAGCCCACAACTTAGGGAAATTCCTCACGCTCGACTGTTGCAATGCGGTGCATCCGGGCACGTAGCTCAGAAGTTAGTTTGAAAACGAGGGATGGTGTTTTCCTTGCTTAACAGGAGCAGTCCCACTCCTCAAATGGAGGACACAGCAGAGTGCCCCCTCTCTGTAAATCGTGGCTCCCTCTAGAGTGGTGTCTCTTGCCCCATTCTTGGTGTTCCGGCAGGGCCTGCTTGTCATGCTGAAGACCGCTCTCCCGGGGCAGGCGGGCTTGGGGGCAGCGTCCGTCCACCTGGCCTCCCCAACACCCGGCACAGTCGGTCTTTGTGGGGCAGCCAGTCGGCAGACCTGCAGGACTCCTCATGGCAGCTGTGAGCCCCACGTCCCCGAGGCTGACCCCCTCGATCGTCTCTTTGCGTGTTTGGGTCCCACCCATTGATCTTCTTTGGTGACACATCTGTTCAATTCTTTTGTCCATTTTGTACTTGGTTGTTTGATTTCTTATTAATGACTGGGAGTCCTTATTGATTGAACGTAAAGCCTTTGCTCAGAGGTGTGATCTGCAATGTTCTCTCCCTGTCTATGGTGTCTGTTGTCACTCATAGTCCTGTCTTGACAAGCACGTCCTTCATTTGGATTACACCCGACTTACCGAACTGAACTCTTGTCTTTTACGGATCCTGCGTTTGCTCTCAGATTTTAGATAGCTTTACCTAACTCAAGGTCACAAAGATTTTCTCCATTGATTTTTTACTAGAACTTCTATAACTTTGTATTTTACGTTATGGCTACAATCTATTTTGAGGTGTTTTTTTTTTGGCATAGTGCGAGACATGGATACAAATTAATTTTTGCAGAAGAGAAATTGCTCCAGCCACGTTAGTTTTCCTTCACTACCTTATCTTTGCATCTTTCTTAAACAATCTGTAGACAGCATATATGGGGGCTATTCCTGGAATGTGTGTATTATATTTACCCTGTGACAACATCACACTATTTGTTTACCAGATCTTTATAGCACGCCTTGAAATTAAGCAGGGTAAATCTTCCATTTATGTTGGCCTTCTTTAAAGCTATTTGGCTGATTTAGATACTTTGCATTTCCAAAAAATAAATTTTCAATTTCTACCAAAAAAAAAAAAAAAAACCTTCCAGGATTTTGAATTAAATTGCATTGATTTTACCCTATAGATTAATTTGGGAAGAATTTAACAATATTGCATCTTCAGTATCATTAATGTGCCAGGGCTTTTCATTTATTTGTTAATTCCCTCAGCAAGCATACAGATCTTGCACATTTGTTCACAGACGTATCCCTGAGTATTTCATCCCTGCAATGTTGTTATAAAGTACACTGTGTGTTCGATTTCAGTTTCTGGCTGTCCATCGCTAACACATAATTTTTTATGTATTTATTTTACGTCCTTCACCTTTTTAATACTCATGTATCATAGGTGCATTTCTGCAAATGCCATAGGACATCTGCAGAAATAATCATCTTATTTGTAAATAAAGATAGTTTTATTTTTTCCTTTCCATTCTGGATGCCATTCACCTCTCTTCCTATCTGAGCAGCTGCTGGGACATTTGGTACAGTCAAGAAAGGAGTTGTCCTCGACACTGTTCTGAACCTCGGGGACGGCGTCAGCCTCTCGTCCTTAGGGATTGTGTCAGCTGTGGGTTCTATGGAAGTGTCCCTCCACAAGGGAGGACGTGCTTTTCTCCCTAGTTTGCTGAGAGTGTTCATTAGAATAAATGTTAGATACTTTCAAATGCTTTCTCTGCATCTATTGAGATTATTTGTTTTATTCCATTTGTCCCATTCTCTTTGTTTCTAAGGTGAATTGTTTTGATAGGTATTAAAAGAAACTTCTATTCCTGGACTAACCCTTATTTTATCATGATTGTGTTCTTTTACACTTTGTTGAAATTCAGATCTTTTGCATGTATTTGGATGAGGAGTGTCGGTCTGTAAGTTTTTTCCTTGTAGTGGTTTTGGTGGCAGACCGACACTGGCGTCACGGGATGAATTGGGGAGTCCTGCTTCCTCTCAGGTTTCCGGAAGGATTTGTGGAAAGGTGGCGTTCTTCCCTAAGTGCGTTGTAGAATATGCCAGTGAAGCCACCTGGCCTGATCTCCTTCCCCCTGGGCTAGCTGGGCCCTCCTTGGCCATGGCCCACTCTGGGCTGTGTTCCGATGGCCAGCACGGAGCTGTCCCCACCCCTGGTACCTTGATGTCCCCTCGCCCCTGGGGTTCCATCTGTCCACCCTGCTGCTCCTCACCTTGCCGTGGGCTGCTTGCAAGATGTGCTCTGGCCGGGAGGCTGTCCGCGGGGCGCCCAGCGGACCCTATGCTGTGGGCTCCACCCCAGGTCTGTGCGTAAGTCAGGGAGCCTGGCCGGCCAGCTGGCTGGTCCCCCACGGAAGCCGGCTGTGAGCGGGACCCGGAGCTGACTGGCGGCCACTGTGAGGGCGGCAGCACGCTGTGTGGCCGGTGGTGCCTGGGAGGTGAGGACACCTGCAGCCTGGAGGGTGGCTTTGTCGTGAGGGGGGAGGCGTCCAGGGGCTGGAGCGCTGGCATTCATCTTTGTCAGCTGATAGAATTGAGGTGGAGAGCTCTACCTTCCAGGACAGGTCTGAGCACCACGGCCTGCTGTGTATTCCTGGAGGGTCACTGCTGGAGCCCTGCGGGAGGAGAGCCCCGCTCAAAGAGTCTGTCCAGGAAGCTCACCTGCTCTGCCACCCCACCCCCCAAGGTCAGGCTTCCACGGCCTGGCCTGGGCTGGAGAGGGGAGGGCAGTGAAGACTCCTCAGGCTGAACCGGGAGGAGAGGAGAAGATCCCAGAGTAGTGGCTGGCCAGCCCCCTGCTCCAGCAGGCCACCTGAGGAGGGACGGAGGGAGAACAGGCCACCTGAGGAGACAGAGTGCACAGAGAGGCCGGCCACACTGTTCCAGCTCTGCGTGTCCCTAAGGTGCAGTCTCTGTGCTGTGGGGTGGGTCCATGAGCTTGGCCCGGAGCCACACGTCCTGACGCTAATCGCCCTGCTTCTGACCCACCAGAGGAAATGCCTACAGGTCCCCAGTTTACAGCTGATGCCTGGTCCTAAGGAGCCACTCGTCTTTGGAGCATCTGTCTGTCTGTCTCCCCATTTTTAACCCAAAGTGACGTGAGCTCTTTGATTCTCGGCTCTGTCGGTGAGAACACAGAGGGACTGTCTCTGTAACCGAGGCTCAGGGAGACTGGAGAAAGGGGTTGAGTTAGCCAGACACAGAGGCGTCCACGGACCAGGACCAGTTGGGTGTGGAGACTTCAGCAGGTCTTCATGGCCGAGAGGCTGGTGTTTGCAGCTCTGGGTCTCCGTAAGGTCCTTGTAGGATTAACATGCTTCACTTCTGATATGCTTTAGCGTTTTGATTCAAACCATCTTTCTAGAGACCACATGCTTCTCCCTGGATCCCGTGGGGGCCTGCCCAGTTTCAGCAGACCCAAAACGGGAACAGCCTTGCTTGCTGCTCACCAACTGTCACCCTATTCTTTCATAAGCGTCCCCTGGTTACAGTGCCCCATAAACACCGTCCAGTTCGACACAGGACACTTTGGGTTGGAAGCTCACACCTCCTTCCTACACACTTGCCGCCCCTCGGGCTCTCCTGAACAGCCCTTTGGGCGGCAGACATCTCTCCTGATCCATCCTGAGCACCCCCACTCCTGTGCATCTGCCCCCCCGGGGAGGACAGGGCAGGGCCCTTCTTGGGAAAGGTCAGAGGTTCCTTCTAGGCAGTGGGAGATGGACACCTCCTGTCAGAGGAACAGATCCCAGGACAGGGTGAGCAGAAACTTTGTGCACCCAGAGAAAAGGTTTGCTCTGTGGTCGAATGGAATCTATGGTAGAAGAAAGTATTTCGTAAAAGAGTTTTTACTGTATTCGGAAAAATTCGTGCGTTAGCCAAATGAATCAGAAGTGGCTTTTTCTCTTTTTTTTCTTTTTTGCCAAAAATGTCCATATGTTTTCAGATGTACTAGCAAAGCAAGAGCACTAAAACTTTAACTTGCTGAAAGTTGGGCAAAACCACATTTTTCCCTGGAAAAACTCAAAAGTTGGGATAGGGAATTGGACGTGTCATTTTGGATTACTTTGAGGAAAACTTGCCATCTGGATGAGCACTAGCCCTGGAGAATGGAATATCGCCACCCTCATATCTTCCGGAAGGGTTGAGCTCTCCACGAGGCTCCGACCCTCATGGGTGGAATGTTCTCGAGTCAACTCAGTGGTGCCCTCAAGATGACACAAGAGAGTGCACAGTGAGCGTGGGCTTGAGACAAATACTGCGCACTGTCAAATAAGCCCCCCGAGATTGCTGTGAGAAGGGTTGGACGGTTTTGTACTTTTCGAGTGTACTTGAGGGGATCATTTGGAATGAGTGTACATTACAAGGTACTGCTCGTCATTGAGAGCCAACAGCAAACTTGTCATTGCAGGACCAGGGCCCTGGAGGGGTGACTGATGCGAGGGCACCTCTGCACACTCCCTTGTAGGAGCAGCAGTTTGATCTTGCAGATGCTCGAGCGAGTCAGCTAGCATTCCCCTGCTCTTCGAGTAAAGATTCTTCTGAAAAGTGCATTTGTAAATGTGTTCCTAAATTTACCCACTCTTCTACATCTGAGCCAAGTGTTCACTGTGAAATCCAAAACAATCTGGCAGTTGGTGGGAAATCTGTATTTCATATGTCCCCTAATAGTTCAAATGGTAATGAGAAACCGCAAGGTGCTTATGCTTGACGACGCACGCTGCATTCAGGAAGTGTTCGATACAGAGAACCAACATGTTTTGTAAGCCTTTAACACCAAGTCAGACCAAGGATAAGCATGGGCTTGCCTGGTCCCATCCCCACTGCCGGGGGAAAACCTTCCATTTACACAGCAGACATTTACTGGGTGAGAAGCACTCAGGTGACCTGCAGTCCTACTGGGGCTGTCCCCACAGTTGTGGATTCACTATGAGACAACAGTGCCTTCCCTCCAGCCGCTCACATTCTACCCATCCCTTAGGTCTTCTGAAAGTACTTTACATTCACGACACTTGAGACAGAGGCTGTAGGAACCCTGAGGTGGCAGGCTTTGCTTACGGCAGGTGGAGAAACAGACCCAGAGAGGGGGGCCCGCCCATACAGGTTACAGGAAGCCAGTGAAAAACAGTTATTGCTGTAGAGTGCTCGGTTGTTATGGTTTTGAAATAGCAGCTGAAGATTCAGACAGAGCGAGCTCTCACCCGACCCTTACCTGTGAAATCTGACAATCAGGCCGCGATCCCATGTGTGTTTCGACAAGGCCAAGCACTCGCGTGACTTTGGAGATGCTGCGACCTCGCTCCAGAGCCCATGCTCTCAGGCTGCAGCTTTCAGCCGTTTGTTATCACAAGGCACAGAAATCCATTTAATATCATAAATCAGAAAGCAGCGGTCCCACTCCAGGTTCACGAGAGCACCGTCTCCCTTTGTGTGCTGTGTCTGGTATCCTTTCCTCCTTCCTTCTGCCCCTCCCCTTCTCTTTCGTCCTGCCCCTTCTTTTCCGTTGAATTCCATTTCTTCAATAAAAGGATATTTCACCATCAGTTACATTGATCTGATGATCTACCAATGGGTCAAACTTCACCTTGAAAAAAAATTTCAAAAGCCTGAGAGGAGCTCTTGTTTTGTCCTCAGGAAGTCACTATCGAGACTGTGCTAGGTGGCGGGGTCGACAAGGGCAGACAGACGGAATATTCCAGATGCCCAAGAACAGATGGTATGTCAACAAGAGGAGTCATAGAGTGGGACAGGAAACATGTGTGCACGTGTCTAGACGGTGGGTATACTTAACATCTTCGTGGGTTCTCAAAACCAAATGAGTGAGAAAGTTCTAGAAGAATACGTACAGTGTCTTCATTCATTTGTTGGTCAAAATCCAAGAAAGCTAAACGGTGAGTAATTTAGGAAGCATATATGTAGCAAAACCACTTAAAAAGAGGAAAGAATGTAAAATTTAGGATAGCTTTAACCCGGGTGGCAGAGAGATTGGAGCAAAGTGGACACATTTGGGAAGATGAAGACGGGGAGTCTCCTAAGTCCTGAGAATGTGCTCTATCTTAGGTTGTGTAGTGAGTACACGGATACTCTTACTTTAAAACTGCACATATATGCATTGTGCATGTGCAATAATATAAAATAAAAATATTAAAATTATAAATAATACAATCATCCAAGAGATATTCACATTTTAAATGTAACGATGCTTATAGTTAGGTAAATAATGGGGTTAGAACGGGTAGAAGTAAGACAATGTCCAAGAATAGGAAGGATGTAATTGAATCATTATGTGTCCACATATAAAGGCTTATAAATTATGTTTTGAATAAAAATTAAATGGTAAATATTCGTGACATACTTTACTTAAAAACTATATAGAACTATGTATCCAGTGTGATATAAGTGTAACACACACATCAATGTGATGACATGTTGGTGATTTCGATTTTTTTCTGTAAGATTTTCAAATTTTAAAATGAGTGCAAATCACTTTGCATATTAGAAATGATGATGAGTCATCTTAAATGAGGCTGATCTAGAGTCTAGCTGTCTGTCTTCGTCTGTCCGTTGCTGTAACAGTTGGGGCCTGAGACGGCAGATGTCCGTCTCCCACAGTCTGGAGGCTGGGGTCAAAGCCCCAGGCCACAGCAGACGTGGCGTCCAACGAGGCTACTTCCTGGGTACAGATGACCACCTTCTCCCACACCCTCACATTCTCTTCTTGTAAGGCACTGGTCACCCCTGCAGCCTGCCCCTCATGGCCTCATCTGACCCGAATGACATCCCCAAGGCCCCGCCTCCAAATATCACAGTGCAGGGGATTAGAACTTCAACATACGAATCTGGGGGGACACAGACATTCAGGCCCTGACACTGTCTCCTCCCTAATCCCTCCCCAAAGTGCTAATGAAACTTAAGAGGAGCTTTGGCTGTGCGCAGTAATCTAGCAGGCTCTTTAACATAGACACACCGTTAAATGAAGACAAGAATAGACCACGGCCTAGCTGTAACTCAGCCTTCATATTTGGTTGCATCAACTTCTTGGAACAAAAAAAAAGAAAGAAAGAAAGAAATCACCCTGGGGGAAAATGGGAATAGTTTTCCCAGTACAAGAAAGGGACAAAATAGAAAGAGCACAGGCTGAGTGACCCCTGAAGCCTGCACTTGCCCACCCTGCTCTCCTAGCTGAGTGAGGCGACAGTCTCCTGTCTCCATGGAGGATCTCGCCAAGTGAAACTTTGTCGAAATGAAGGTCTTCATCCCTTTCAAGTATTTATTATGTATGAGTTCATGGACTGATCCCTGAAGATTGAGTTCTCTGAATTATCAATTAATTATTCCAGGCAACTAACCCCGACTTTCAGATACACTCACTCTCTGTGACGTCCATGTTACTCTTTTAGAAAAAGACACACAAAAAAAATTATTAATGGAGAGACTCTCTTTTTTCCATTGGGTATTTTTTCCTGCTTTGCCGAAGATTAGTTGACCATTGACATGAGGGTCCATTTCTGGGCTCTCTGTTCTGTTCCATTGGTCTATGTGTCTGTTTCTGTGCCAGTACCATGCTGTCTTGGTGATCACAGCTTTGTAATATAGCTTGAAGTCTGGAATTGTGATGCCCCCAGCTTTGATTTTCTTTTTCAACATTTCCTTGGCAATTCAGGGTCCTTTCTGGTTTCATACAAATTTTAGGATTGTTTGTTCCAGCACTTTGAAAAATGCCATTGGTATTTTGATCGGGATGGCACTGGAAGTATAGATTGCTCTGGGCAGCATAGACATTTTAACAATGTTTATTCTTCTGCTCCATGAACATGGAATATTTTTCCATCTTTTTGTGTCTTCTTCAGTTTCTTTCCACATAAGTATAAATGGTGCTGGGAAAGTTGGACAGCTATACACAGAAGAATGAAACTCGATCATTCTCTAACACCAAAGATGAACTCTAAATGGATGAAAGACCTCAATATGAGACCGGAATCCATCAAAATCCCAGAGGAGACCATAAGCAGTAACCTCTTCGACATCGGCCACAGCAACTTGTTTCAAGACACATCTCCAAAGGCAAGGGAAACAAAAGTGAAAATGAACTTTTGGGACTTCATCAAGATAAAAAGCTTCTGCACAGCAAAGGAAACAGTCAACAAAACAAAGAGGCAACCCACAGAATGGGAGACGATATTTGCAAATGACACTACAGATAAAGGGCTGGTATCCAAGATCTATAAAGAACTTCTCAAACTCAACACCCAAAAAACAAATAATCAGTCAAAAAATGGACAGAAGACATGAACAGACACTTCTCCAAAGAAGACATACAAATGGCTAACAGACACATGAAAAAAATGTTCATCATCATTAACCATCAGGGAAATTCAAATCAAAACCACATTGAGATACCACCTTACACCAGTTAGAATGGCAAAAATGGACGGAAAGAAACAACAAATGTTGGAGAGGTTGTGGAGAAAGGGGAACCCTCTTACACAGTTGGTGGGAACGCAAGTTGGTGCAGCCACTTTGGAAAACAGTGTGGAGGTGCCTCAAAAAATTAAAAATAGAGCTACCCTATGACCCAGCAATTGCACTCCTGTGTATGTACCCCAAAGACACAGATGTAGTGAAAAGAAGGGCCATATGCGCCCCAATGTTCATAGCAGCAACGTCCACAATAGCCAAACTGTGGAAAGAGCCGAGATGCCCTTCAACAGATGATTGGGTAAAGAAGATGTGGTCCATATATACAAGGGAAGATCACTCAGCCATCAGAAAGGATACATACCCAACTTTTACACCAACACGGATGGGACCGGAGGAGATGATGCTCAGTGAAATAAGTCAAGCAGAGAAAGCCAATTATCATATGGTTTCACTTATTTGTGGAATATAAGGAATAACATGGAGGACATTAGGAGAAGGAAGGGAAAAATGAAGGGGGGGGATCAGAGGGGGAGATGAACCAGGAGAGACTATGGACTCTGGGAAACAAACTGAGGGTTTTGGGGTGGGAGTGGGGGAATGGGTTGGGCCAGTGATGGATATTAAGAAGGGCGTGTACTGCATGGAGCACTGAGTATTATATGAAAACAATGAATCATGAAACAATACATCAAAAATTAACGATGTACTGTATGGTGGCTAACATAACATAATGAAAAATTTTTTAAAAAGTTATAAAATAGGCACTTAAATGCTTGCTGACCAATTTATCTTTTTAGAGTTGACTAATAAAAAGTTTTACATAGCAAAAAAAATGATAAAGCATTAAAAAATAGAAAAATTTAAAAACATAACTTAAAAAGAAGAAAGTCTATAAAATCTTTTTACTAATGGGCTGCTCATAAAAATTATTAATGGAGATTTACAGTGTGAAAATATTAAAACCCATTACAAAGACAGTTATTTCTAGGAACAGCCTCATGACTATGGGTCTTGCTTCTTTTAGTCCATTCTGATCATTCTGATCATCTCTGCCTTTTAATTTGAATGTTTTAAGCAATTTATGCTGACATTTCTCTTGGTGAAATCTCCTATCTTCCCTATTTTCTTCATAGCTGCTGTCTTCATTCAGTCTTTGTTTCCTTTTGGTTTTGTTGAGTAATGATAAGTACCCCCTGTGTTTCCTCTATCAGATGTTTAACAGGTTGTGCCTGAGTTATTTCCTAGACAGTGCTCTAGGACTGCACTATGTATCTTAAGTTTCCACAACAATTTTGAATTAATATTTAAAACTTTCAGTATAATGTTTACTAGGATTTCCATACACTTCTAGAGCATATATGAAATAAACCCCACAATACAACTTTGTAGTTTATAATGTAAAGTCAATTTACTTTTTAAAAAGTTAAGAAAGAGAAAAAAAATCTTTTCTGTGTATGCACACATTTACCAGTTTCTTTAGAAAGATCCAGAATTCTACCTATTTGTAATCATTCTTTACCTTGGAGGAATCTCTTTACCATTTCTTACAGTACAAGTCTGCTGGCAACAAATTATCTCAGCTCACATTATCTGAAAATGTTTTATGTCCCTTCATTCTTGAGGAGTAATTCCTTGGTAATGCGTTCTGTGTTACCATTTTCCCCCTTCATTGTCGAAGGATAATTCCACTGATAATAGATCCTTAGAGACCTTTTCTCTCACTCGCCCTGCTCACCACTGGTCTCGTGTAGGGAAGGGCTTTTCCTTTGGTTATCTGTACGATTTTCTACTCTTTTATCTTGCACAATTCATGAAGTGCATAGGTGTACATTTCTTTGCATATCTTCCACTTGGGTTTCTTGGGTGTCTTATATGTATAGGTTGTTTTTCATCATATTTGGGAGAGCTCACCCATTTTTTCTTGAAATGACTCTGCTCATTTCCCTCTTCTCTCCTGCTGAGGGTCTGAGCACATGTTCAGACCTCCTGATATGTCACATAAGCCAGCTTGTGTCCATCTGTGTTTTCTGGGCTTCAGTTTAGAGAGTTCCTATCTAGAGATCTCTGTTCAAGTTTACTCATCTTTCCTCAGCATTCCACCTTCTGCTGTTGAGCCTGTCCAGTTATATTTTTAATTCAGATACCGTAATTTTGTGATGTTGAATTTCCATTTGGTTCCTTTTTCTAACTTGCTTTTCTCTGTCCTCTTATCTCATCCTCCACTGTGCTCTCCTTCTTCCCTATAAATCCTTGACGATATTTATAATGGTGGCTTGTAAAGCCCGGTACACTCTCTCCAGTTCAGGAACCAGCAAACCACTGTGTGCTTTTCCCCTTGTTTGTAAGCCTCATAGTCTGTATATCTCACAATTTTGGATGGTATATGAAACATGGCATATGAAATAATCTCATGTTTTACTTTGGCCTGTTTGTTTCCAGAGAATGTGAGATCTTTTCTGTGCTTGCTGATTAAATGAGCAAGTGATCATATTTTACCAAATGTCATATTGAACTGGGACCATTCCATCTTTAATAGCAATGAGCTGGTCTCTCTCTAGGCCCACCTCCACAGACCCACACCTCCTGATGCCATAGCGGAGGGACCAGTCCAGCTTTCTTATATGTGTGTTTGATCTAGAAGGAGGCTATATTAGGACCCTCAATCCTAGGCTCCATAAGAATAAGGAAAACTGCAAATTCTGTTTTTCAGCCCCTACATCACTGCCTTTTCCTTTCTTTTTTTTTTCCCAGAAAGTTAGGGTTTGGCCTGGGATAATTTTCAGGATAAGCATATTACTGTTTTTCTTGGTGCTCTTCCAGACTCCAATTCATTCCACCATCTCTACCATTGCTAATAGCTTGGCTGAACTCACCTTGACCTTGAAGAGTCTGATGTTCTTTGAGGAGCTTCTTCCTGCTGCCATGACTGGGAAACCTGGGCTCTGTCCCCAGGAAGCCTCCATGGCTCTCTGACCACCTGTGAATGGTCCTTTCCTCTGCGTCAGCACAACAACATCTTCTGGTGTCCACCACTCATGGGTGTTCTCACAGATAAGTACAGCTGTCTCTGTGCCCATTCTTCTTTAATGTCATTTGTTACTTCCGTTATCAAGCATTAACAGCATGTGTTATTTTAAAATACCACTAATGAATGCCACAATATATACTAATATTAAATACTTTATATAATAAAATTGTTCATTTATGGAGATAGGCAATGCTTTTAACCATCTGTTTTATGTTTAATATTCTGAGCAAGAAGGAATGCATTTTTAATCTTCTGGTCTGTACAATGTTACTAACCCTAGACACTCTGCGAGGTTGGCGGGTGACAACATAGAGTGCGTGGTTGCTATTAAAATAGACTTTAAATAATTGTGGATGACTATGAGTGTGCAGTATTTACCAAAACAGCTGTGGCCAGCTAACTCAATTTGTTGTCACCATGGTGATAAGGTCTGGGCTATGGTTCCACCACGTGTGGCCAATTAGCTTCACTCTGCCGTGAGGTCAGAGATGAATCCCCCTCCTTCCCACGATCCTGGCTGATTTTCTACAAAGACACACTGGGTGATAGAATGTAGATGCGCCAGCACAAATCCATCTGTGAATTGTGCCTTCCTGTACCCATGTCTTTACACAAGCTGACACTTGTCTGTCGAGTTCTAGCTCACCCATAAAGACTCCAGTTGCACATAAGATAACAGTAGCCCATGACCGTTGGTGAAGATCCAAAGCAGCATTTTCTTCATAGAGTTAAATCACGTTTGTGTAAAGAATGCTTGGAGCTTAATGCATAGTTGATCTTCATCATGTATTTGTTGAACTGATATTGTTTCTCTACATACATATACCTATGATGAATTAATCATTTATCTTTGAAGAATTATTTTAAAGTGATAGCTGAACTGTCACTTAATTAGAATAAACAAGAGAATATTAGTGCTAAGATGAAAGTATTATAACTTACCAGCTAGTATACTAATGTGAACTAGGGTGCTATCAGATGTTCCAGAACTGAATTAGAACTGAACCTTGCTTTAAAGAATTATGATAGAAGTTTAGTATTCCATTTATGCTCAGAAAGAAGTGAATATAAGGATGAACTTTCTGTCTCATCTTTGGCATTTTTGAAGTAGCTAAGTGGTACACCGGAAGATTTTGAGCAAAGGACCCAAATTCTGGCACATTTCTAAAAACTTCTTAGTTGGGGGTGTTCTCTCTCTCTCCCTTAGACACACATACACACACACACCTCTAAATAAAATTTAAAAATCCTTTTCTAGTTAGTTTACTAAAACTACCATGAAAAGGAAAGAAAACAATGCTATACAGATATAAAAATATTTCCACACTTCAACCTTGAAAGATGACTATGTGCTGTAGATACAAAATCTTGCAAGAGTTCATTGAAAGCTGATGACCCTTAGAATAGACAATGTTTAAAAATGGCTCTGGTTCCAAGGAGAAGAGCAAACCCACCTCCCAAGAGTTTCATTCAAAATTGAGCCTGGAATTTACAATGAGAATCAAAACTGAGACTCTTATCTACAATTGGATATTTTCCCACTGAGCTGTTTTCCTTTCTGGTTCTCTCTGGCTTTCTTTCTTCTCTGAGATTTTTGTTTTGTGTTGTTTTTGATGTCATTTAACTTGATTTTTTTTTATTTTTGTAAAATGTGAGTGTGATAAATGACCACGTTCTATTCCCACATCACAGTTCTCATTTCTGAAATGGCTTTGCCACTTTATTCACCTGTTTCATAAAACCTGTCCTACCTGGATCTTCGGAAGAGGAGCTATGTTGTGGACTAGCTCTATCTGTAATCTTCCTTAGATAATTCAATGAGTCCCATCACACCAGGAGATAAAATAATAAAATATATTTTCCTATATTTTGGAAAAGAGAAGGGAATGATTTATGAATGTATTTAAAGAAAAGAACTGATTTTTTTTTAAATATCATTCCAAGATTGCTATATTTGGTTAAGACTATGAGGCTTTCTAAGTATTTCCTGGAGCCTGTATCAAATGAACTAGTGGCTAAAATTCTCTGCATAAGGGAAAAGTAGAAGTTTAAACATTGGGACAAGGATGTTGGCAGAGGCTAAAAGGCAAAGGACCTCCATACGAAGCTAAAAGATACATTCCTGGTAGAAGAGAAAATTAGAAAACATTTACTTCTGAGAGCAAAGATGTCTGTTATTCTATAATAAAGTTCCAGTTTTAAGGATCTGTAATGACTAGGCATTATGAGGAAATAGAGAGTGGTAGGAATTTAGCAAGGCTAGGGAAGAGACCAGAGATATGTTACACATAGGAGCATCAAATGTCAAAAGTTAAAGACCCATGAGCAGGGGCACCTGGGTGGCTCAGTCGGTTAAGTGTCTGCCTTTGGCTCAGGTCATGATCCCAGAGTCCTGGGACTGAGCTCCTGGGTGGGCTCCCTGCTCAGCAGGGAGTCTGAATCTCTCTTTCCCTCTGCCCCTCCCCCATGCTTGTGCTCTCTGTCGCGTGCGAGTGCGCTCTCTTTCTCTCTCATAAAAAATAAAATCTTAAAAAAATAAATAAGTAAATCCATGAGCAGATTGGTTCAGTGGAGCCATGGGTGAAAATGAGAAGTGGTAGGCTGAGGGTCAAGGGCCTGGGAGGGACCAAGCTGTGAGCGGCCCTTTGTACCATGCCAGTGAATTGTTACTTTATCCAGAAGATCAGGGGAAATTGCCAAGAAGTGTGAAAGAGAGTAAGTGGATCAGACATTCTGACAGATCATGGCTCTGTGTCTGTAAAAACGCAACTTGAAACAGACTAGATTGGGTTGGGGAGACGCACTAGAAGGTTGTTGAGAGTCCAGAAGATTATGAAGAAACCCAAGTGGTAGTAAGGTTGGAGATGGAGAGACAAACTCAAGTACATGTAATACAAAATTAACGAGATTTGGTAATTTATCGGCTATGGAGAGTAGGGGAGCAGTCAGTGATAGCTCGTGAGTGTGGAGTCTGGGTCATACTAGGAATGGGGTTATGGCCAACTGAGCTGGATAATCCAGTAGGTATGCAACCATTGGAGGATAGTGAGGAATTTAATTTGGGATATATTGAGGGCGAGATGCTCCTGGACCATCCAAGTTGTTATTAATTATGTGCTAGGTGCTTTTCCCAGTAGTTTACATATAGTAACTGATTTAATCTTTAAGAAACTCACAGAGATGGATAATTTTAAGCCAATTTTACATTAGAGAAAATTTAGACATAGTTCTGCATTCTGAAATTATGGGAGGGGATTGCAGTAGAGTTGGATTGGGGAGATCAGGTCATATATAGGTCACAGCTGAGACCTTGCAAATGGATAATATCAAATAGGGTGGAAAATGCAGAGTGAGAAAACCATGTATTGAGTTAGGGATCCTGGGACGGGACAGCACTGTGTGAACTGCGTGTAGATCTCTGGCAGGAACATGGAAGCATGACAGACAGAGGGCTGGGATGAAAGGTATTAGAAACACAAAAATAGCTGAAATTGAGAGTCTCCACCTCTATCAAACATATGACCTGAACCAGAAAAGAGGAATTTTTTAAAAAAGACAAAGTCAGGGGCACTATGACATCATTTTGAAGTTCACCAATGATTTGTATTCATTATTTGACAAAACAGAGTCATTTATCTCACTTTCATTCAAAACGAAGTAAATTATGCCAGATTTTTCTGCACCACTGAACACATTTTTCCATTCAGTTCAGTAGATATGGTACTGATTTCCATTTTCCTACACTCAGGGGTCTCCAATTCACTGTGTCATGTCTGGCTATCCCTATAAGGGTGGGCGATACCTCCACATTCTTTCTCTCCTCTTCTATGCATTCCACTCTAGCTTCACCATTTCGTTCTTGCAGCAAATACTACAGAGTGTCCAATTCATGCCTGACTTTGTCCCATGAACAAAGCAGATAATGGGGGTAGCACATGTGGGTCTTGTACTTGGCAATGGTATTCACTCAACCTTGGCAGCAAGGCTGCTCAGAAGGGGTAGAGAGGGGAGGCGGGTTTGATCATTGTCTGGGGAGGTCTGCTCACATTCAGGTTTTCCTCTTGTGAACAGAACACCTGTTAGGAACTTTTCAGAAATGTCTTTGACTCCAGGGACTGGGTGGCACCTCAAGAGGAGTTGAGCCACTTTCCTACACATTCAGCACAATGGTCCAAATTCTGGTAAATGCTTGACTAGACTGGGTCCTGAAAAGATCTTGAATATTCTACAACACAGACAAAATTAAGTAAGATTTGGCTTCCTTCTAATGGTAGAAAACACTACATTACTCTCTTCCTGGTCCTTGACTCTCAACTTAGATGGCATGTGAGTTCAGCCACACATTTAGTACATACATTTGTCATATCTTTGAGAAATTCCCACTGAAACTCATGCCTTGTTATTAATGGCCAAATCCATTTCTTAAAACTTGATTGTTGGGGTGCCTGGGTGTCTCAGTTGGTTAAGCGTCCAACTTTTGATTTCACCTCAAGTCATGATCTCAGAGTTGTATGATCGAGCCTTGCATCACCCTCCCTGTGCGCTTGGTGGGGAGTCTGCTTCTCTCTCTCTCTCTCTCCCACTCCTTCTGCCCCTGGCCCCTGCTCGCAAGCTCTGTCTCCAAAATGAATTAATAAATCTTTAAAAAAAATTTTACTGTTGACCATTTTATGGAGTGCAAATGGTCATAGATATCATTAATATTTTTCTCTAAATTTGCAACAAGCTGATAAAAACAACCAAAGGGATACTGAACACACATGGACCTTTTAAAGCCTTTGTTGTGAATACGTCTTATATTATAAGTTTTATAACAAAATGAGGTGATTAAAATCTTTGTTCTTTTTTAAAAAATGTTTTATTTATTTATTTGAGAAAGAGAGAGAGGATGCATGCACATGAGGTGGGGAGCAACAGTGGGAGAAGGAGAAGCAGACCCCCCGCTGAGCAGGGAGCCCCATGTGGGGCTTGATCCCAGGACCCCGGGATCATGACCTGAGCAAAAGGCAGATGCTTAGCCGACTGAGCCACCCAGGCGCCCCAAAATCTTTTTTCTTTATATCAGAGAAAACTAGGCTCAGAAAGACTTACCGAAGTGCTTAAAATGAGTAGAATTTGTAGTTAGGATTCATTTCTAATCAGCACCAGCATCTGTACCCTTAATTCCCCTGCTGTCTAAATTCTAAGTTTCTTTGAAGACTTTCAAGTTTCTCCAGGACAGGATATGACCACTAACACATATTGAGGCATTGTTCTAAGTACTTGCTTGTTTAGTCCTCGCAAACCCCTGGGAGGTAGTAAGATTATTTTTTTTATATTTCGAGACATTAAGCACAGGGAGGTTAACTTTCCTGGGGTCAGAATGGTTGTATGCGGCACAGAGAGTATAAAATGTCAGGATTCAAACCCAGACCATCTGGCTCCAAAGTCAGGGTCAGAACCAGCACTGCAGAAGTTAACGTTTCTGGGACAAGAAATAACACGTTGGAAGCCCAAGAAGAGAGTATGAGCTGCCTCTACCGTCTTCTATTTATTCTGCCACAAAGTCCTCGGATGGCGTAGCTGTGTTTATGGATGTGTGTGTGTGTGTGTGTGTGTGCGCGCATGATTGTGCGTGCACGTGTGAGTGTGTGTGTGTGCGTGTTCATGTGTGTGCACGTGTTTGTGTGTGTGCATGTGTGTGCATTTCGGGGACGTGGTGCATCTGTGTCCATGCCAGTAACCTACTCACTCAGGAAGGGCACCCGGGACCTTATGTGGTAAGAAGGCTTTGCTACAGAATTTTTATCGTGCTGCATGAGCCAGGTGTGGTCCTCAGCTGTCTCTTCTATTCCACTGCCCCCTCTGTTCCTGCATCACTACCATAAATTTAATTTTTCTTTGTGATGGTTTTGTGATGTTTTAAATTACTCCATTCTGGAAGTTGGTGAAGAAGGAGGTTGTGTGATGTGGACACAATACTGTACTTTCAGGGAGGGCACGCGGGTCCTAGCTGCTGCCTTTGTTAAGTTAACCTAGAAGTCTTAATATTCTCATCTTCGAAATACAGAAAAGGATACCTGGTTCAGATGCTGCTTTGAAAATTAAATACATTGATGAATTTGAATGAGGTAAATTAAGTAAAATGGTGGATTTTTTACTACTCTGCCATGTGACTACTATAAGTTGTCAGTATTATTTATACTGTTGGGGTCCCCGACACGTCTGAATAAACAGAGAAAGACCCCAATCCAGGGCTTGGCATTTGGCCTGTGGGCTCTGGCTCCCCAGACCTCTGTGGGTGCCCCCAGCAGCTACATGGAACTGGCCAGTTCCGTTGTTTTATTTGAGTGTGGCCCTGAGAGGGGCTGCCAAGCTCATCCATGGATCTGGGGTTCTGCCTCAGATTTACTTCCTACAGGCAGCTCGGCCAATTCCAAGCAGTCAGATCGTGCCCCCGGGTCCCGGGGATGACGACACCCAGGGGGTGGACCTCGTTCCAATTTCAGGAGCCTTCAGACGTCAGATCAAGTGTTTCCTTTTGGACAGATGCAATCCCTAGCTCACTAGCTGTGAAGACAGATCTTGGGCTCCAGAAGAAATCCGGCTTCAGCATTGAGCAGCTCACTGAGCATTCTCTGTAAGTCGGCGGTACCAGCACCAGAGTCTCCCCCTCGCAAGGGGATCTGACGCACCGGCCTCACCAGTGCACGATGATCACTCCCTGGCTTGGGAGAGGGAAGCTCGGGCCACAAAGTCAAAAATTAGACTTATTTGCAAATTTTTGGAAATTGGTTGTAAGGGACAAAAGCAATTATCGCTGAGTAAGTTTTGGGCCAAATGAGGCCTTCGTCAGGTGGGATGACAGTGGCCGTAGGCCCTTCTGCTCCTCAGGTGCTTTCTCCTCTGCCTCTCAGTCACAGAGCCGGACCCAAACGCCCCCCAGCTGGGTTCTCGCTCCGCGTCCACCCTCGGTCTCATGCTGCCTATGGCTTCCTCTGCCACATGGCCAGTTCCGTGCGTGGTGTTTGAATATCTGTGAACACAGTGGTGACCACCTCCCTCCTGTTGCCACGTGTCAGGGTGCCCGTCTCCCTCCTCGAGCCCGGCCCTGGTTCTGCGGGGCCACCCCTTGGCCCTGCGGCTGGAGGTATGGGATGGCCAGCCCCAGCGGCCCCGCTCCCCTCTGCCCATATGGAGAGCTGGTACCCGGGCCCTTCTCCACAGGACCCTTTTTGCTGCAGCTACAGTTTTGAGATTAACTCCCCATATTTCTCAGACATCACAGGTACCTCTCCAGATACAATTGACATAAATAGTAACAAACATATACACGGCCAAACCAAAACAATGTTTTCTGATGGGCAGAGTTTGGGGACTCAAATCTGAACTCATGCTCTGTGAGGTTTGAGTACCAATCACTACTTTTCATTCGGGTGAATGGACATCATCCTGTGTTTATGGGCCCATAAAACTGTCTTTGGAGTCAGATGCTTCATGGTCTGAGCTACTAATACCTGGTTCTCTGCTTCCAGAGATGCTCCCACGCCCGTGTTCCCACACAAAACAGCACAGAGGCAAAACCTCTGGAGTGGCCCTTTACAGGTTTCCAGCTGTTGGAGAAAGTTGTCGGACACTTCCGTCCTCCGACTACAAATCCTCCTGAACGCAAGCAGCACCTGCATTTACAAATAACCCACCTGCGTTCATCACTGGTTTCCCTCCACGCTTCATGTCTGAGCCGCATCCCCGGCTCCGGCTTCTGCCTTGGTCCTCTCTCCCTCCTCCCTGCTGTGTTCTCCCTGCAAGACTCACCCACCTTCCTGACTGGCCCTGCACAGTCTCCCCAAACTCATTGCTGATTGCCATAGCATCACAAAACTCTGGAGCTACGGAGATCCCATCTGACAGGCCATGTGTCCAAGTCATCACCACCATCACCATCAGCAAGAATAATCATAAGCACAGACAGATGATTTGCTTATAGCTCTCAAGGATGCTTTGTTCTCACACAGACTTAATAACCTGAAAACCAAGCCACCATTCCCAGCCTTTCCCAAATTCTACTAGACCTGCCCAGAGTCTCCCGTTAACAGAAACATTCTCAAAATCACAAAAGCTCTACAGTTCAGTTCCATTTCCCCCACACCCTTGCTATCCATGACCAGATGGTAAAAAAAAAAAAAAAAAATACATGGGGTTCGTCCACTGCCTCAAATCAGACGTCTGCCTTCCAGATGATGATCTCGGCTCGGTTACACCATCCTTCTGACCCCGACTCCCCGGGTTTGAGTCTTTTTCCCTAAAATCCATCCCACGTCCACTGCCGCCCTAACATTCCTGGTCCTGAGCCTTCAGCGGCTGGCTAGCCCCCGCCATATTGGTGTAGGCTCATCTTCTGGGCACACCCCAGCTTTCCCATCACCCGCATTTACCTTTTTCAACCCGATTCTAAACAGGAACACCTCACAGTCTCTCAGAAAGTCTTTTTCACCTTTTTTCCCCGTTTGCTCCTTTGCTTGAAATTCCCCCTGAATTCCCCAGTATCTGCTCACATCCTGTCCACTTTGGGAGGCCAACTCAGTGTCCTGGACATTATTTACTGGTGCTCCATGTGCTCGCCTTTTCTAACTGGATTAAATGCTTTCTGAGATCAAGGATCGCTGCATCGTGGAGCTCCAGACAACACACTGGGCCTCTACCACCAATCACCCTTCTCAGCACGATTCTATTTATTAACTTAACTAATATTGGATAACTTGCTCTTAGGCACCACGTACTGTCCTAGGTGTTGGAGGTATATCAGCGAGACAGTCCCTGGAGCTTAAGTATGAGGCAGGAAAAAGCACTAATAGAAGACCCCAAAATTAAGTAATTGATCACAAACCTTGAAGATGCTCCCACTGAGGGAAAGACAAAAGGGAGGGTGACAGAGACACTAAAAACTCCTGCACAACTTATTTCAAGTCGTGTTTTCTCCAGAAAGAGGAGAGCCCAGTTAACAGCATTGGTGAGAGGTTTATTTCCAGAGGCAACGTCCCCTGGTTTTATGTTTCCGTATCCGTGCACAGATGCCCTCTCTCCAGGGGCTGCATTCACCCACATTAACTGTGGATAAACACACGCTTGCACTGCCTTCAGACTCTGCCTGTGTCCAGGGGGCACATCGGGGCTCCTAAAGGCGCCAGGTAGAAGCAGGTCAATCCTCAGCTAGAGCAACAGAGGGACTCATCCCGGTGTCGTCCCCCTTCCGCCAGAGTAATTCTTCCAGAACAGTTCTCGGTTAGTGACTTCAACAGGAAATTACGTCTCCACGTCCCCTGCCAGACCCGCCTTGTAAAACGCACGGCCTCGTCCCTGCACTGTAGATACGAACACACAACTGCACGGGATCCCTGGCTGTGCACCCACCCCAGAGCCACCTCGGGTCAGGTTTGGCCTCAGAAACATTTTGAACAGCAGTTTCGTGCTGTAAGTGTCGTGCTTCTAAAAGCACTATCGTATTTCATTTCCCCATCAATTCTTGTTTCTTTTCCATTTCCTTTTAAAATTCATTTTGTACAGTATGCCCGTTTCTCAATTTATCTCATTTTTAATTCATCACCAGGGATGCCTTCTCCATCAACTGGCAAAGTTACCATTTTAATGCAGCTCTTACAGAGATACAGAACGCTCGCCTGGCCCAAGCACTTCGCAAGCCTGAGGCCACCGAGCCTTCCGGGCGTGGGCTCATTTCTGCAGCACATACACGGCCCTTCCGGGCTAGAACTGGGCTCCAGGCCAGGAACCTTGCTGTCATGAATGAACGGGTTTGTTCTAACCCCACATCTAATCCTGAGAACAATTCTGTTTGTTTTTAGACTGAGATGTGTTACATGCTGCAAAGTATACACAAGTCTCGAATTTACAGCTTAATAAATAAACACATGTGCTTGTATAACCACCCCCGGGATCAAGATGCAACCCCACCCCCAGCCCCAAGAGTCCCCAGATGACAGCATCTGTCAGGATCAACATCTGAGCCTGGCGCCTGCACACCAGTGTGGGGCAGGGGGGTAGGCCAGCCCCAGAGCCACAGAAGCCCCACCAATGGGCCGCGTGGTCTTGAGCAGATCGTGAATCACACTGTACGTCGGAGCGCCCAGCTGTGCAGCCAAGGTGCTGCTGACCAAGTGCTTTTGCTGTGTGAGTCCCATGACCCTACGTGTGAAACCACTTTCGCCAAGTCTGACGCATCTCTGTTATGGCGGCTGCTGTAGAGCCTGGTCTGCAGCAAGATGGCCGGAGGCTTGTACCAAGCCTTCAGTACTTTTCTTACATTCGGCTGTTTTACAATCACCAAAATCAAACGGATTGGCCAGGTCCACCTCCCACAGCAGTGTTTCTTACTGTGAAGTGTCCTAAAACTGTCCACCTGTGGATACCTAGCGGTGTTCACAAAAATGTAAAGTTTTTCCACTTTAAACCTGCTGTGGACCAATTTATATACGTATGTGTATGTGTGTGCATGTGAGTATGCATGTATGCACACACTTGTGAACGCACACGTGTGCCCTGTGAATGAACATGTTCATGTTCGTTCGTACGCATGTCCACGCATTCGCACGTGTGCACGTGTGTGCACATGTGAATGAACATGTGTGCACACATGTTTGTGTCCGCGTATATGTGTGTCTGTAAATGTGTTCATCTTTAGGATGGTGCTTGGGAATGTGCATTTTTTAAAATGTTGTTTCATATTCTTTGGACACATTCACATTTGAGCACCGCTCTTAAATACTGGTGATCTCATTTGGGACTTTATGAATTACATGTGCTGAGTAACTGGTGCTTTCTACTAAGTAGAGGTGAGGTGGTGTTCCTAGCAGTGGGTGTCTGTGACAGTAAACGCACTAATTCGCCCTGTCCCCATGTCACCCCTACCTTACTGGATGACCGCACACGCACTGTGAACTTTGTAACTCTCTGGGGGAGAAGGACTGATCCCAAGACACACATTTAAGAACAAGCCCATTCCCAGAAACACGTCAGCAGAGCCCTCCAGGTATGCTGACCGGTCACCTCACCCGTCTGTGTGGTGGCAGTGGGCCGCGAAGGATGCTGCTACCCTCTGAGTCTTCTGCGCAGTCCTGACACGTTTACACAGTATTTCTCATTCTGCTCACCCGCCCTCCGTTGGTGGTCTTTGGAAAACCTCTGTGCCCTTACGCTGTCTCTGACCTTCCAGACACCATGATGGTTCCTGCCTGGTGCTCGGTGCCCAGGCTCCACACTCACCCACAGGGGAGGCCACTCACCCCCCTGGGGATGAGGGCGGCATCACGATCGCCTTCAGCTGTCTGACCTAAATTCCCGTACTTGCGAAGGAAAAGGCATTTGCATCAGTAATCTCTGTATTTCCCTCTTCGTGACCAGTGGTATGTTTTAAATATCCCATTTGCCTATTTTCTTATTATTTTCTTCTATGTTCATAATGAAAGACAGCTTTTTTTAAATCAGAGAATCTAGTTTACCAATTTACTTCTCAGAGACACTGTGGTTATTAGATGCACAAGGTTATCACGAGGCAGCCCCAGGCTCTGCACCTTCCTCCCACCGCGTTGTGTAGAAAACAGCTCCGCTGGCTTCTCGCTCCCATCCCCGCCGAGCACGGAGCCCCTGCACCCATACCATCTGCCTCTCCAGCACAAGTGTGATTTCTGCTTTCCCAACTGGACAAAATCTCTTCAAAGACCAACACTGTGCCTTACTCAAGCCCAATTCAGTGAAGTTGGAGACACTATCCGTCTGCCCATTTTCTTGGTGCGGCACAGAAAAGCAAACCGAGGAGACAATATCCCTGCCTCGCGGAACTTGCCTTCTAGTGGACAGGTTGGCCGTGCCATGTAATAAATAAGTAAATTTTATAAATTTTATACTATTTTAGAAAGAGCAGAGGGTTAAAGAGACAAAGCAGACAAGGAGACCTCAAGCATCCCCGGCATCTAATGTAGCACACAGCTCATACAATCTTGAACAAAACTGTATTTAACTAAAAGAAAATATAATCTTTGGAATGTATTTTGACCATAGAATATAAATGTTAAACAATTGCATACTTTTTTATAAAATTGTCCTGTAAACTACATAGAAAATAATGAAGACATACAACATTTTGTAAGAGATACAATGTGTTGGTGTTATATGTCAATTACATCTCAATAAATAATACATACATACAATAAAAATAATAAATAAATAAATAAATATTTTTAAAAAGAGAAATTAAGGAAGAGGGTATTAACCATGTCTGCGGGGACATACAGTTAAGCAGCAGTTTCCAGGTTGCAGAAGGCATCCCGTTAACCTTGCTGTGTCAAGAATGAGCTCTGTACCATTGTGAGCATATAGTGATGCCTGCAATAGTGCTTTACACCCGGTGGGTGCTCAACAAACATGTTTAGTCAGTGCTGAGGGGGGCTGAGCGGGGGCTTAGGGAAGACCCCATTTTAGATATGAGGCTCGGGTAAGACCTCAGGCCCTTTGGCACTGTGTGTGGAGGATCAAGGGTTACACTGAGGACAAGAGTGCTCTGAATTTACATCTTTGCTGAGATTTGTGAATAACCCGTGTGCGGATTTACTTTCTCTCTTTGCTCATCTATAGCCGAGAGAAGACCATCCCCATCATTGGGCAATCGTGGATTCATCCCAGTTGCTTACAGGATTCTGATGACATGGACAACTGGGCTCCACTGGGTCTAGAAAGCCTGCTTGGGCACAGGGGCGGCTGTCTGGATCCCACACACTCACGGAGGCTTGGAGTTAGCTTCGTGCTTCTGCTGCATCTGTGGTCAACACAAATTATTTTGTCTGACATGACATCCATTCTTCCTTTGATGAAAGGATCATACTCCTTTCTGACTGCATGGCTCTTGTCTTCCCATCCAACACCCCCAGGACACAAGGGTTCCTGATGGCTGGAGAATCCTTGTGCCCCATGCCCAGAAAGATGGCTGTTCGGGGGGGGCGACGGGGGACCCAGCCAGGCCAGCTGGCAGGAGGCCCAGGGCTTCGGGTCCGACTCTCTGGGAGAACACCTCCTTCACGCCCCCCAGCTCGGTGGACACGAGTCAGCTCTTGGCAGCTGTGTACCAGCTACATGAAGAAAGCTTCCAACACACACAAGCATGGAGCTGGCAGAGAGAAAAGCAAACCAAGGACAAAATGCAGAGAGGTTGAGAGAGACAGAGAGAGAGAGAGAGAGAGAGAGAGAGAGAGAGAGAGAGAGAGGCAGAGTCAGAGAGATGGGGGAGAGGACAGTGATGCCAGAGACTCCTCCAGATTTTTTTAGTTCTGTTGCCACTACCCTGTACTCTTCCAACAAATCTTATTTCTCATTACTCTAATTCAAGTTGAGTTTCTGTTACAACTGGAAACATGTGGACTGTCCCAGAAACCCCTGAGCCAGTGCCTGACGTGGCCACCTGTCACAGCACGCTGGCAAGAAGACCAGGATTTCCCCATTTTACCAGTGATACCAGGTCACCTAAGTTTATGGAATAGCTTTATGCAATAAAGTAGAATTTTGGTTAATTCGAAAAAGTGTATATGCGTGCCACGAATTGAAGATTTAGACCCATAGTGGAGGATATAGTCTAGAAGGCAAACAGCAGAAAGCCTTCAGAACCAGGAAGAGGAGGCAAATCCTTCCTGGAACCAACCCCAAGACCACTGACCAAATGGCTGGAACCTGGCGCCTGCCACAAGGAACCGCGGTCAGCTGCAAAGCTTCCACTTGATGCTGACCCAAAGGGGCGGTGTTCCCTTTCTGGAACATCATAAAAAAATTTCCTGTGTGAGAATCCACATCTGGTTCTGGTGTCAGATCACTTCTGGCTTTGGGTCTCCTAGTTTCAACAATGATATCTGTTGATAGGGATGGATGGAACCAGCAGACCTTCGTTTTCAACAAAATACATCTGAACCTATTTTTGAAAGGTTCTGGCAAACACGTTTTGCACAAAATTGTTTTTCCCCTCAATCACTGGATTAGAAAAGAAATGTTATGCCATGTGTGTTTCATTAAGTTACCATTAACTCTTTGAAAAGGCTCTTTATAAGAAATGTGTAATGGCCCCAGATTCTTGGAAATCCTTTTTTTCAACCAAATCCTCCCATTTTTTAAAAAAGGAATGAAACTTGAAATCAATGCCTTGATTTGGCACTCTATATTTGACTAAATGTGAAAAAGATTGAAAACTCATCAAGCAGCATAAATTATATACATTGAATGCATTCTGTTCTAGAATGTTCTTGTTAACACTCTAGTATCACTATTTACTAAACACCATTTGCTTAAGTAACTGTCACTATCCATCTCACAAAAATTACATTAAATTTGACAATAAATTTACACAATTGTAGCCTCATAATGAGATAGCCTCTGAATACATAAAATATGAACAGAATAACAAAAAAATTGGCAATTTGAAGGAGTCAATACTTTCAATATGTTTAATTTCATCTTGAATACTGGGAGCAAGGCAGCCAGTAAGTATGTGCTTGGACAAGGTCTTGGGTGGGTTTGCTGGCTGTACACGGAGTATTTCTTCTGGGTCCTTGTCACATGTTTGTGCTACCCCACTGGGCATCTTCTCTCTAATTTTGTACAATGCCCTCAAATTTGTCTAATTAATGCAAAATCTCCCCTGTTCTCCAACCAGATTCTTGTCTTAATTTTCCTGCTGATAACTGAATTGTAAATTTATCGGTCATTTACTTTAATTTTTTAAAAAGATTTATTTATTTATTTTAAGGAGCGAGAGTGCACGAGGCGGAGGGACAGAGGGAGAGGGGTAATCTCGAGCAGACGCCCCGCTGCGCGCAGAGCCCAACACAGGGCTCGATGCCAGGACCCTGCGATCATGAACTGAGCCAAACCAAGAGTCAGACACTTAACCGACTGAGCCACCCAGGCGCCCCAGCCATTTATTTTTTTAAGCAGCTTTACTAAATACCACAAATTCCTCCAATTTAATTGCACCATTCGGCAGACATTTCTGTTTTGTTTTACACAAATGCCATTGTCTCATTCTCCCTGACAGTTACATAACTTTTCGAGACACTTTCACCAACAATTCCCGTATTTTGTCTCTACCTTTTATTTTCCTCTTCACCACTTATCATTAACAAACATGTTTTTATTTTACTTTGTTTATTTTTAATCAATGAACCTCAATGAAGTGAGTGTTCTTTGTCTGTCTCTATTACTATTATATCCGCAACAGGTGGAAAAGTGGCCGGCCCACAGTGGGCACTCGATAAATATTTATTAATGAATGCAACTCATGAGAAATTAAAATAAACAAGGACTGAACAGGAATGATTGGATTCAGTGTTAGGAAAATAAGTAGTGATCTTGTCAAGAATAGTGAGCGCTGTGAATTGTGCAAGACTGATGAATCACAGACCTGTACCTCTGAAACAAATAATACATTATATGTTAAAAAAAAAAGATAGCAGGAGGGGAAAAATGAAGGGGGGCAATCGGATGGGGAGACAAACCATGAAAGACTATGGACTCTGAGAAACAAACTGAGGGTTCTAGAGGGGAAGGAATGGGGGGATGGGTCAGCCTGGTGATGGGTGTTAACGAGGGCACGTTCTGCGTGGAGCACTGGGTGTTAGGCACAAACAATGAATCATGGAACACTACATCAAAAACTAATGATGTGATGTATGGTGATTAACATAACATAATAAAATTTTAAAAAAAAGAATAGTTTTAAATAAATAGCTGGTGTAAAGCAAGATCACAGTGGCTAAAAAAGTGGAAGGGACCCTTGTCAACACTGTCAGTGGGAATATAAAATGGTGCCACCATTGTGGAAAACACTATGACAGTTTCCAGAAGAATTTAGGAGAATTACCATATGATCCAGCAATTCCACTTCCAGTATATACCCAAAAGAATTAGAAGCAGGTTCTTAAGAGGTATTTTACACCCATGTTCATAGCAGAATTATTGACAGTAGCTAAAACATGGAAGTCACCCTATTGTCCACTAATGAAAGAATGGATAAACCCAATGGGGTGTGTACACACCATGGGTTATTTTTCAGCCTTACAAAGGGAGGAGATTCTGTCACTTGCTACAACGAGGATGAACCCTGGGGACATGATTCTCAGCGAAATAAGCCAAACAGGAAAGGGCAAATACTGTACAAGTCCACTGAGAGGAGATTCTCAGAGTCATGAAATAGAGACAGAAAGTAAAAGGTGGGAGCCAGGGGCTGGACAGGGAGTGAGGTGTCACTATTTAAGGGGATGGAGTTTCAGTTTGGGGAGAGGAACAGAGCTCTGTGGATGGGTGGCGGTGATTACAACAGTGTAAATGAACTTAATGCCACTGAACTTAAAGTAGTCAAAACGTCAAATTTTATGTTGTGTATATTTTACCACAATAAACAGCAAAATAATTGACCAAATCAAAGTAGAAGTGGGAAGTGAGGGGAGATTAATGGCTGAAGTGCATTTAAAAGTGTGTTTTGGCATGGAGGAGAGCAGTGACTAGAAGGGGCTGTGGGTCAGGGACGTGTTCCCACATATGGACATGGCTTAATGTTTGATGTTGATGAGAGGTTGTTAGAAAATGTGAAGAAGTTGAGAGAGAGAATAGCTGAGTCAACCAAGTATGTGAGGAGGCAGCTGGGCTTCAGATCCAAAGAGCACATCGGGATTAACCTAAAAGAAGGAGGCACGTTTACCCAGGCACGCAGACGGACAGACCTGCACATAAGAAAAGCGTTTCTTACTTCTGTGTTCTTGTGATATTGCTGCCCGGAAATCCTGGAGGTCTGAGGATGCGGAGGCATGCTTGAATTCAGAACTATTGTGTAGATGGCAGAAAGCGAGGGACATGACTCAGGTGATAATGACACAGTGGGCGGGCCCGAGGGTCCAGTGAGTTTGTCTTGATAGCAACAGCAGCCTAGTGTCGGGCCTGGGCCGAGACTTGCTGCCGTCCTCACATTTAGCTCTGTTGTTTGTGTTTTCCCTGCTCTGTGGGTACAGGGTCATGGCTCTGCTGTTCTTATCTGTACCAACTGTTCCTAGAACCGTGGAAAGATGAAGAATGAGAGCTTTGGGTTGGAGAAAACCCGGCTCGCGGTGTTGAGGTGACTGAGGGAGCTTCCATGAATGCCTCTGGGGGCTAAAATCGATGTTTAGGCAAATCACACTCCAAATAAGCTCTGTTCTTCCAGCTTTTGGCTTGGGGATAAGCAGGGTAAGTGGGCAAAGGCCATATATTGGGATTCTCTCTGGGGAGCAAAGGAAGGGGAGGTTCATTCCAGTGGAATTTTGATTTATCTGTGGGGACACATGGTTCCATAATGGAAGGAGATACCTTCTAAATTTTATAGAGTGGCTGTCAATTTGGGGTACTTAAGTAACCAGTCTTGGATTTTCAAATTATCATTTGCATGTGTATACACTGTCTTGATACCTTGATAAGTATGCTTTGAGATGATAAATAAAATCACCTGGGGTCCTTGGCTGTGGACCTCTTGGAGCAGGGGCTATGGTGTTGGCACAGCACCATCTTCTCTTTTTTACCCCATAATGTGAATAGAACAACAAAACAGACTGCCAAGGATCATGCCCTATTGTGTTACCTTTCCTGAGAATCTGAATTTTTTTTCCTTGTACACATAAAACAGAACAGGAAATCTCCTTCCATGCCCTTCCTTCAAAGTTACAAGTATATACTCTGGATAGGATGGCCCTCTGAGACCCCAACTCTCTGTTTCTTCCTCTTTGGAGCCCTCTCATCTTCCACAAGATGATACAGTGGATGTGGACAGAGTAAAGAAGGTGGTTTCAGACAACTCTAGGCTTCTCTCTTCATTTGTCTTGGTTTTGGCAGTCCTGGATTCTTCTAAATCAGCCTTCCCTCTCATAATGATGATGCTAATACTAATGTTTAGGCATTAAAGGGAATAGTACAGGAATGACCCCTAGTACCTGCTTTAACTTGAAAATATTCAGACTTTGTTCAAGTAATACAATAAAAGTAGTACCCTCTACATCGTCCAACCTGTCTGCTAAATATTGGGATCTGAGGTCATTGGGATCCCTTGCCTAACCCCATTCAAAATAAAGGGATATTTTGGCTTATTTTTCCCCTTTGTTTTAACTCCAAGACTTCATGGAGGTGAACAAGCATCTCAGTTAAATCAGGATTCAGAAATTCTGGGGTCTACTTGTAAATCCGTTGTCAGATCATCTTCATGTGCCCCCATCAGCATTGCTAACATTTTCATAGGAAATATGGTCTCAAACTGAACTCCAGAGATTTCAAAGACAACATCACAGTGGCATTTCTAAAGCTTGAGAATCTGGAAATGCAGCTGGAGATACAGTAAGAAAAATTTTAGAACAATGATACCATGAAGTTACAGGCCACGATGAAGCAACATGGATGCAGAACATGTCTGGGGGAGGGGGGCTCATGCTCCCTCTGGGAAGATGTTGCCACGGCAGCTATGTATGTGCAAAAATGAAATGTGGTTCATGTGAAAGAGGATAAACAAAAGGGATGAAACTAGTAAAAATTTGACCCAAAAGAAGATTGGGTCACAGGTCATTAGGACCTCAGGTATAATGCAGATGAAATCATTTTATACTAATAACTGTAATAGCTAACAACAACTGAGCACGTGTTATGGGCCAGGCACTATCAAGTGTGATGTTATAGTAAATGTATGTGCATAATATGTAGTTATATATTTTATATTATTTATATCTCACATGCATTTTTATTTATCATTTTGTATTATAGTATAATACTTTTCTATTTATATTTATATATAAATTATTAATATTTTATAAATAAAACGAATGTTATATATATTCATTTAATCTTCACAACAATATATGTAAGAATTAGGTGGATGTGGAATGATTTGACAGGAGATGTGAAAATCCATGCCTAAAGTTGAATGTCCCAATGTGGGAGTTGGGGTTGAACATAGACAGACTGAGTCTCCCTTAACTGCAGCACTGCACTGACTTTCATAGGCAATGGGGTGTTCACTTACTAAGGGCTTCAGGCTGGAGAAAAATTTGACATAATCAAATCTGTGCTTTAGGCATATCACAAAAGCTATGCTTGAAGGTAATTCTAGGCGAGAAGAATGAAGGCAGGGCTCTGTCTTTGTTGCTGTTGTTTGTCCATTTGTTTTGTTTTTTAGATTCCACATATAGGTGAAATCATATAGCATTTGTCTTTCTCTTTCTGATTTATTTCACTTAGCATAATACCCACTAAGTCCACCCTTGTTGTCACAAATGGCAAGATATCATTTTTTATGGCTGAGTAATATTCCATCATGTATACACACCACAGGCTCATAAATACAGAGAACAAACTGATGCCAAAGGGGAAGAGGGTAGGAGAAGGTGTGAAATGGGTGAAAGTGATTAAAAGTTACAAACTCCCAGTTACAAATGAATGCCTTTATGAGTTTATTAGTAGACCCGCCATGGCAGAGGAAAGAATCTTGAGCTAGAAAATGTGTCAATAGAAACCTCCAACATTGGGCGCCTGGGTGGCTCAGTTGGTTAAGCGACTGCCTTCGGCTCAGGTCATGATCCTGGAGTCCCGGGATCGAGTCCTGCATTGGGCTCCCTGCTCAGCAGGGAGTCTGCCTCTCCCTCTGACCCTCTTCCCTCTCGTGCTCTCTATCTCTCATTCTCTCTCTCTCTCTCAGATGAATAAATAAAATCTTTAAAGAAAAAAAAATTTTTCAAAAAAAAAAAAAGAAAAAAAAGAAACCTCCAACATTGAGAAACAAAGGGAACAAAGAATGAAAAAAAAAAACCATAGAATATTCCATATGTGTAATGGAAACACTTGGAGAAGAAAGAGAGAAGGAACAGAAGAATGTTTGAAACAAGAATGATGAAAAATTTCCCCTGAATTAATGTCAGACACCAAGCCACAGATCCAGGAAGATCAGAGAACACCAAGCAGAGTAAATGTTAGAAAGCTACACCTGGGCACGTCATTTTCAAACTGTAGAAAATCAAAAATAAAGAAAATTCCTAAAACAAATGAGAGGCTCAAAAAAAGGAAGTACACCTGATTTCTTTTCAGAAACCAAACAAGGAAGAAGAAAGGACAAAATACTAAAAGTGTTTAGAGAAAAATCTACCATCCTAGAATTCTGTTCCCGGAAAAATTCTCCCTCAAAAATGAAGAAAAATTAAAAACATCTCATATAAAAATGAGGGAATTTCTTGCCAGTATATGTGCCTTACAAGAAATGTTAAAATGAGTTCTTTAGAAACTAATTCAGATCTATATAAAGGAAGACTACCAAAGAATGAGCAAGTTATGATAAATACACACTTATTTTCTTATTCTAAACTGATCTAACAGGTAACAGTTCACTCAAAATAATAAACAGCAACAATTTATCCTATTATGTATGCTTATGTATATAACCTATATATGCATATATACATACCTATACATATATGTATATATGCTTATATATAAGAGAAATGAATGGCAACAATGGTCCAAGGGATGGGAGAGAGGGATTAAAATTATTTTGCTACTGGGGCAGCTGGGTGGCTCAGTCAGTTAAGGGTCTGACTCTTGGTTTTGGTTCAGGTCATGATCTCAGGGTTGTGGGATCAAGCCTTGCATCAGGGCTGAGCAAGGAGTCTGCTTAGGATTCTCTCTCCCTTTCCCTCTGACCCTCTGCTCACTCGTGCTCTCTCTCTCTCTCAAGTAAATAAAATATTTTTTAAAAAAGGTTATTTTCCTGTCTTGTTCATTTTAGCCATTCTGACTGGGATGATTGATTTGTATTTGTATTGATTTGTTTTGATTTGTATTTTAATTTGTACTTGTATTTCCCTGATGCCAAGTGATGTGGAACATTTTGTCATGTGTCTGTTGGCCATTTGTATGTTTTCTTTGGAGAAATGTCTGTTCACATTTCTTGCCCATTTCTTGACTAGATTATTTGTTTTTTAGGTGTTGAGTTTGCTAAGTTCTTTACAGATCTTGGATACTAGCTCTTTATTTGACATATCATTTGCAAATATCTTCTCCCATTCCACAGGTTGCCTTTTAGTTTTGTTGACTATTTCCTTTGTTGTGCAGAAGCTTTTTATCTTGATGAAGTCCCAATAGTTCATTTTTGCTTTTGTTTCCCTTGCCTTTGGAGACATGTCTAGCAAAAAGTTGCTGCAGCCAAAGTCAAAGATGTTGCTGCCTGTATTCTCTAGGATTTTGATGGACTCCTGTCTCACATTTAGGTCTTTCATCCATTTTGAATTTATTTTTGTGTTATGGTATAAGAAAATAGTCCAGTTTGGTGAGGATGCAGAGAAAAGGGAACTCTCTTACACTGTTGGTGGGAAAATAAGCTGGTACAGCCACTCTGGAAAACAGTATGGAGGTTCCTCAAAAAGTTGAAAATAGAGCTACCCAATGACCCAGGAGTTGCACTACTGGGTATTTACCCCAAAGATACAAATGTGGTGATCCGAAGGGGCACATGCACCCCAATGTTTATAACAGCAATGTCTACAATAGCCTAAATATGGAAAGAGCCCATATGTCCATCAACAGATGAATGGATAAAGAAGATGTGGTATATATATATAGGATGGAATATTACTCAGCCATCAAAAAATGATATCTTGCCATTTGCAAGGATGTAGATGGAACTAGAGGGTATTATGCTAAGCGAAATAAGTCAATCAGAGGAAGACAATTATCATATGATCTCACTGATATGAGGAATTTGAGAAACAAGACAGAGGATTATAGGGGAAGGGAGGGAAAAATGAAACAAGACAAAACCAGAGAGGTTGACAAATCATAAGAGACTCTTAATCTCAGGAAACAAACAGGGTTCTTGGAGTGGAAGGGGATGGGAGGGATGGGGTGGCTGGGTGATGGACATTGGGGAGGGTATGTGCTATGGTGATGCTATGAATTGTGTAAGACTGATGGGAATCACAAACTTGTACCTCCGAAACAAAGAATATATGTTAATAAAAAAAACTAATGATGTACTGTTTGGAGACTAACATAACATAATAAAAAAATTTACAAATAAGAAAGCAAAAGTAGCTATATTTTGGACAGAGCAGATTTCAATACAAGAAAAATTACCAGGGGTAAAAAAGGAATATATGATGGTAAAGAGGTCAGTTCTCCAAGAAAACATAGCAATCCTTAATGTGAATGTGCATAACAACAGAGGATCAAACTATGTGAGAAAAAAAAATTATTGAACTGCAAAGACAAATAGATTAATCCTCTACTGTATGTGGATACTTCAACACCTGACTCTGAAATGGACAGATCCAGCAGAAGTCAGTAAGGACATAGTTGAAGTTAACATCACCATCAGTCTCACCTGTATGTAATTGTCATATATAAACTATTACATCCAACAACTGCAGAACAACCATTTTTTTCAAGCTTACATAGAACATTCACCAAGATAGATCACATTCTGGACCACAAAATGTATCTTAAAACTTTAAAAGAATAGAAACCATAGAATGTCTGTTCTCAGGCTACAGTGGAATTAAATTAGAAAGCAATGACATAAAGATAACTTTTTATATCCAAAATTGGAGAAATCCAAAAATATGTGGAAATTAAACAACACATCTAAATAACGCATGAGTCAAAGAAGAAATAAAGAGAAATTTACAAATATTTTTAACTAAGTGAAAAGAAAAACACGACTTATCAAAACTTGTAGAATGCAGTGAAAACATTGCTTAGAAGGAAATCCATGACATTGAATGCATTCTTAGAAAAGGAAAAAGTGTCCAAAATCAATAATCTAAGTTTCCTCTTTAGGAAACCAGAAGTGGAAGAGCAAATTAAATTCAAGGTAAGCAGAAGAAAATAAATAACAAGAATTAGAACAGAAATCTATTATATTGAAAACAAGAAATAGAGAAAATCAATGAAACTAAAAGCTGATTCTTTGAAAAAAAAAATAAAATCAATAATTCTCTAGCCAGATTAAGAAAAAAAGAAGACACAAATTACTAATATCAAATTGAAAGAGGAGTCATTACTACAGATTCCATGGGCATTAAAAATCAAGCAATACTATAAAAAACTCTATGCACACACATTTGATAACCTAGATGAATTGGAACAATTCCTTGAAAGATGCAATCTGTCAAAACTCACATAAGAAGAAATAGACAATTTGAATAGACCTATATCTATTAAATAATTTGAATCAATATCACCTTTCAAAACAGAAATAACCAGGCCCACATGGGTTCACTGGTGAATTCTACCAAATATTTAAGGAAGAAATTATATGACTTCTTTACAATTGCTTTCAAGGAGAGAAGCAGAGAGAATACTTTCTAACTCATATTATGAGGCCAGTAATACTCCACTACCAAAACCAGATAAAGATATTACAATAAAAGTTACCATAAATCAATATCTCTCATGAACATAGATGCAATTGTTCTCAACAAGATATTAGCAAATTGAATACAACTATATATAAAAAGATATACATCATGACCAAGTGGGATATATCCCAGGTTTACAAGACTGGTTCAATATCCAAAAATCAATTAATGTATCTATCACATCAACAGATTAAAAAAGATAGTTCACATGATCATATCTATAGATGTGCAAAAAACATCTGACAAAATCCAACACCATTCATGATAGAAAATCTCAATAAACAAGGAATAAAAGGGAATTTTCTCAACTCAATAAAATCTATCTACAAAAGAATCCTATAGCTAACATCATACTTAGTGGTGGGAAACTCAAAGTTTTCTACTGAGATCAGGAGCAAGAAAAGCATGTCCTCACTCTCTACAGCTTTTCAATATCATACTGGGGGAAATCCGAACTAATGCAATAAGATAAGAAAAGGTTATGAAATGTATACATATTAGGATCAAAGAAATAAAACTATCTTTGTTCACAGATGAACTGGTCATCTGTGGAGAAAACCCAAAGAATTGACCAAAAAAACTCCTGGAACTAATAAGCATTACACAAGATTGCATGATATATGAGGTTAAAATACAAAAGTCAATCACTTTCCTAAATACCAGTGAAATTTAAATTAAGACATGATACTGTTTACATTACCATCCCCCAAAATTATATACTTAATTATAAATCTAATAAATTATGTATAAGATCTCTATGAGGACAACTACAAAACTCTGATGAATAAAATCAAAGAATTAAATAAATGAACAGTTGTTCCATGTCATGGTCAGGAAGACTCAATATTGATCTATAGATTCAATGCAATCTCAATTAAAATATCAGTAAGTTATTTTGTGGATTTTGACAAACTAATTCTAAAGTTATTAAGGATAAAAAAATTTAAAAAAATAAAAAATAATAAAATAAAGTTAATAAGGAGGGGCAAAGACCCAGAATAGACAACTTGATCAATATTGAAGGAGAAGAACAAAGTTGGAGGACTCATGCCACTTGACTGTTTATGGTAGTCAAGACAGTGTGATATTGGCATAAGATCAGACAAATAGATCAATTAAATGGAATAAAGAGCCCAGAAAGAGATCCACATAAATACCATCAACTCATTTCAACAAAGGAAATCTGTGGAGCAAATTCAGTGCTTTCAACAAACGGTGTTGGAACAACTAACTGGACATTAACAATATCTCAAAATGTATCACAGACCTCAATGTAACATGTAAAACTCTTGGAAGATAACATAGGAGAAAATCAAGATGCCTTGGGGTTAATCTGGTGCCAATACCAAAGGCACAATCCATAAAGCAAGAATTGATAAGTTGATCTTCATTCAAACTAAAAATGTCTGCTCCACGAATGACACCGTTGGGAGAATGAAAAGACAAATAATAGTCTGGAAGAAACTATCTGCAAAGGACACACCTGACAAAAGACTGTTATCCAAATTATATAAAGAACTCTTAAACTCAACAAGACAAACAAACAACCCAATTAAAAAATGAGCCAACAACCCTAACCGACACTTCATCAAAGAAGATATACAGATGGCAAATAAGCATATGAGAAGAGGCACTACACCATCTGTCATCAGGGAAATGCAAATTAAAACAACAAGGAAGTACTCCTACCACACACCCATTAGTGGCTAAAATCCAGAACCCTGACAGTACCAAGTACTGGTGAAGATGTGAAACAGCAGGAACTCCCACTCACTGCTGGTGGCCATTCAAAATGGTGTGGCCACTTTGAAAGACAATTTGGCGGTTTTTACAAAACTAAACATATTCTAACCATATGATCCAGCAATTGTGTTCCTTGGCCTTTACCTAAAGGACTTGAAACCCTACATCCACACAAAAATCTGCACGTGAATATTTATTATAGCTTTATTCATAACTGCCAAAACTTGGAAGCATCCAAGTAGTCCTTCAGTAGGTGAATAGATAAATAAACTTGCTACATCCAGACGATGGAATATTGTTCAGCACTAAAAAGAAATGAGCCATCAAACCATGAAAAGACATAGAGGAACTTTAAAGCATATCACTAACTGAAAAAAAAAAACAATCTGAAAAGGCCACATACGGTGTGATTCCAATTATGTGACATCCTGGTAGAGGCATGACCATGCACACAATAAAAATATCAGTGGTTGCATGGGGTTGGGAGAGGGGAAGAATGAACGGGTGGAGCACAGACGATTTAGGACAGTGAACATACTCTGTGTGATGCTATAATGGTGGGTGTGTGTCATTATACATTTGTCCAAACCATAGAATATACACCACCAGGAGTGAACCCTAATCTAAATACGGGTTTGGGACAATTCTGATGGGCCAGGGCAAGTTCATTGACTATAAAGAATGTAGCCTCTGGTGAGTGATGCTGATAATGCGGGAGCATGTGTGCACGTATGGGGGGCGGGGCATACATGGGAAACCCCTGTTCCTTCCCCTCAATTTTTCTGTGGGCCTAAAACTGTTCTAAAATATAAATTCTTTAAAAACAAGAACAAACAAAAACCTATTTGGGGCTCTCGAGAGATCAACAACAAAAGCACAGCTTGGGCGTACAGCTCCTGAGAACAGAATAGCAAACTAAGTTTGATATTCACTCTCTCTCTCTCTGAGGGTGCTCTGCATTGGGGGGAGCTCAGGCGGAGGATGGCAGTCTTGCTGGCTGAAGACTCAAAGGTTGGAGTTTAAAGACACCGAAACAGCTGATGGTGAATCAGAAATCCTAAAAAAAAAACGGAGAGAGAGCCACAGAAGGAGGAACCCCATTTTGTACAAGTTTTCCTTGAATCTTGGGATAAGAGATATACTGCACTTGTAAGACTCCCAACAAAAAGCAACAGCTAGAGACTGGAATCTGTCTGAAGATCCAGAGGGAGATACTGGAGGGTATAATCCCCACGTGAGCGTCCATGGTAAAGAGTGACTCGTGTCTTAGGACTTCAGCCACAACTGAACCCGACCCACCCTCACAATGTCCAAAACCTCTCTTCTTCAGGGTCAGGATGAATTTCCAGTAATTTAACCACCTGGTAAAACAAAATAAAATATTCTTCAGAAAAGGATAATAGGGTATAAACTCTGTACAATGTATTATCCACAGTGTCCAGCAAAAAGTAAAAGAAAAAAATTATAAGGCTTGCAAAGAAGCAGAGAAATGTGACACATAACCCAAAGAAAAATATTAATAGTAGCAAGCTCACCAACAGCCCAGCTATTGAAATTAGCATACAACAATAAAAAATAATGCATATATTAACTATCTTCCAGGAGGAGCTAGGTGTGATGGGCACAGAGATGGAGAATTTCAGCAGAGTTATGGAAAGTACGAGAGAAGAGGAGGTGAACCCCAGAATGAAATGGGTGAGTCTACGTAACGACCCCGTGCAGGACTGATCACACAATCAGGCAAATTCAGCTGGAGTCCCAGGAAAAGAAGAAAACACAAGGAAGATAAACAGGAAACGACCACAAATTTCTTCTCTATAATGAGAAGTATCAGTATCAACAGACAGATGCAAGAAACAGTTGTAACAAGAGGAAAAATATGAAGAAACCCAATCCTGGCACAGAGCAGTCCATTTCATCAGGGAATAGGTAAAAAGAAAATCCTACCAGGGATCCTTGGAGAAATGGCTCTTTCTAGATGGGCTGAGGTTGGTGAATCTTGTCACGGCAGAGTAAGGATGTGATTGACAAAATGCACAAAAATGGGGGCTGTTAATAGGACATGGGAGTCACCTTAGGAGCTCCCAATGGCCACAACTGGAGCAATTTGAGAAATGAAATTAAGTTATTGGATCATACCCAAAGTACAAATTAAATATCTATGAGCCAGGAGGCCTGAGTGGCTCAGTCAATTAAACGTTTGCCTTCGGCTTGGGTCATGATCCCAGGGTCCTGGGATCGAGTCCCACATCGGGCTCCCTGCTCAGAGGAGACCCTGCTTCTCCCTCTGTCTGCCGCTACCCCAAGCTTGTGCTCTCTCTTGCTCTCTCTCTGACAAATAAATAAATAGAATCTTAAAATAATAAATAAATACCTATGAGCCTATACTTACAAAAATAAATGAAAGAATAAATTTAAAAAGGGGGAGGAAGGACAATTCTTGCATTTTCAGAGCTCCAAATACTGAGTGCAGACATTTGGCCCTGTGAGAGGCGGGGCATAATTCCTCACCCCTTGAGTGTGGGCTGAACACAGGAATTCCTTCCAAAGAGCACCGCCTGCAGGAGATACACAAGAGTGACAGGTGAGCAGGTCAACACCAACAGCGGTGAGTCGTGCGAGACGTGCCCTCCCTACGGTGTGAAGGGGATGGCACTCTACCGCTGTGTCTCTGGGTTCCTCTCCACAGAACACAGAACCCCAGCCTAATTATGAGGAAAATATCAGACAACCCTAGCTGAGATATATTCTACAAGATTTCTGACCAGTGGGTCCTCCTTAAAACTGTCAAAGTCACCGAAACAAATTCTGAGAAACTGTCACAGCCCAAAGGAGGCTCAAGAGACATGAACAAATGTAATGTGGTATCCTGGCTGGGACCCATGAGCAAACCAGGACATCCGATAAAAACTAAGAAATCTGAATAACATACGGATTTCAGTTAATAACATTAGTTGGGACAAATGGACCACACTGGTACAGGATGTGAGTAACAGCAGACTGGGTGTGGGGGATACAGGGACCCTCTGTGTTATCTTTGTGATTTTTCTGCAAATCTAAAGCTATTAAAAAATAAAAAGTTTATGAAAAATGGATTCTTAAAAGCAAGCAGATTAAAAAAACCCAATTTATAGACAAAAATAATGGTGACAATGAGTCTGTTGCACCAGAGACCATGAAGGCCACGAGGAAAGAGAATGATAATGAAATGAAAAGTTGTCAGTAGATTTGCGTTAAAATGTTTCTCAGAAACGAAGGCAGAAAAATGGTATTTTTAGATAATCAGAAGCCAAAGGAATGTGTGGCCAGTAGGCTCACACTCTATTTGCTAAAGAAAGTTTCTCAGCCCAAAGGAAAACAGAAATTTAGGTTTGTAAGAGTGCTAGAAATTGTAAAAGTGTTGATAAATATAAAAGAAAAAAAAACTAAATATCACTAAAGGTTAACTGATTCTTTACAGTAACATAACAATGGTAGAGCCTGTAGTATGTGTTGAATTAAACTATGTCGCTGACGGCGCAAGGGACAAGGTAAGAGAAGCTGAATTTCACCACCATGAGGACTGTACAGCATATCCACACTGTGCTCTAGTAACGTTGATTTTATTACATTAGGGATGCACGAAGAAAGTATTCAGATTGTGTACTTTTCTTTGTTTGCAAATTATCAAAGTGTCGGAGCCGTGACTGACTTCCAGGCTCCGTTTCTGGACGTCCCGGTGCATCCCACAACCTCAGCCACCCATCTGCTGGTTGTCTGAAGGCATTGTGCTTACTTCAGTGAAAGATTTGCTGGTGAAGGGACTAGACACTATTTTTGGTAATTGCTTGTTTTCAGTTGGCTTTGCTTTACCAAGTTTATGCAGATGTAATCTTTTAGATCATGAATTGAAATACTACTTGTGAATAAGAGAAGCACATGACCTCAGATCCCCAACTGAGTATAAAAATTCTTAGGCAAGATGCTCAACGTGAAAATCATGCCTTACCAAAGGCAACTCTCAAGGCCATGAGAAATCTGTGACTAAGATTAAATTTTAATACAGAGTAAAAGGAATGTACTAATCCTATCAACGTATTTTGTAATGTTTAACTCATTTCCTGTAATGTGTTTGACAGTTTTCTGGACACTTGGCCAGTTCCCTGGACCATCTTCTGCATTTATATGCTCAGACGAAAAGTGACGGTGTTTTTCCTCAAACAAGCAGAGTTAAAAACAAAATTTGTTATATATTTACAGATGATACATTGCCTTTTGGAGGTAATATTTTTCTCGACAACTAGAAGGTATGTGGGTTCTAATGATTTCCTTCTGAACAAGATAAATGAACATAGAGTTCTGTAGGGATCCTGTTGGCTTCCCGTTCACTACCTTTAATTATAATTAGTACCCTTGCAAGCCTGGGGATGAGGTTTGATCCTAGAAAGTGCAAGTATAAGGCATCCCGTGAGATGACGTTGCTGTGTCTCCCAGTCACCATGGGATGCCATGGATAAAACAGGGATTTGAGAATCAGCTCACCTCACCTCGAGTGGAAGGTGGGACAACCGCCTGCAGAGAGGAACTCGGGACTTCGGGTGGGTGACGGCAGAGCTCCCACAGACCGGCTGCTCGTGGGAGTAGTGGACCCTAGTTTCTACTTCACTTTCTCGCTTTCTTTCTTCATCGACGCTGGCCACACCCACGTTTACGGAGAGTCCTCCGGAAAGATATTTGGTCTTCACAATTGAAGACGAGTAGATTCCAATATGGCCGCCACCATCACTGTGGCTCCAACTTCCATTCATTGTTGACTGTAGATGTTAATCACACATTTTTTCATGTGCTTCTTGGCAATTTGTCCTATTTGAAAGTATTTTTTGACTGTTTTGCTGTTTTTAATTGCTTTGTTTATCTCATTATTGACTTGTAAGTGTTCACAGTATTCTCCAGACACAAGTCTCTGTCTTATATTCCCCCCCGGTATGTGGCTTGGCTTTTCTTCTTTTACACTTTTTAAGAGAACGACTATTTATTTTGATAAAGTCCAATTTATTAAATTTTTCTCTATGTACATGCTTTTTGTTTCCATATAAGGAACAACCACCGAGTCCTGAATACTTTCTCCTGTGACTCCTTTTCAACATTTTGCAGCTGCCGCTTTCATGCTGACATCTAGAGCCCATTTTTAATTCATTCTTGTGCACAGTATGAACTAGATGTCAATCCCCCTCATATTTCTTTTCTTTTGTTTTTAATATTTATTTAAGTCATCTCTCCACCCAACGTGGCACGTGAACTCAGGACCCCAAGATCAAGTCGTGCAGTCCACCGACTGTGCCAGGCAACACCCCTTCTCTCGTGTTTCTATCAAGTGTCAAAGGACCTTTGTGAAAGACTTCATGTCCCTCGTGGCTCATACTGACCAGAAATTGAGTGACCGTGCATGCGCAGTTCCATTTGTGGACCCGGTCTCTTCTGTCTCTGAGACTCTGCACTCTGCCTTCCATATGTTTGTAAAAGCTCTGAAATCAGGTGGTGCAAGACACACAGATTCATTTTTTTTTTGAAGGTTGTTGGGCTTTTTAGATTCTTTGTATTTCCATCTGAATTTTTAAATCAACTTGCCATTTTCTAAATAGAAAGTGTTTTTTGGAATTTTGACTCAGCTTGCTTTTTCTATAGGCTAAATTGAACAAAGTTAGCACTCCCACAATATTGTCTTTTGATCTACACAGGGCACACATCTCTCCATCCACTCTGGGGGACTGGAATTTCTCCAAGCAGTCCTTTCGACTTTCCAATGTATAGATCTTGTTCATATTTTAAGGTTATTCCTAAATATGCCATTTATATCCTGTTGTAAATATCGCTTTAGTTTCAAATTCCATTGTTGATGGTAGTCTATAGAAATACAGAAACACAACTGACCTTTGCATCCCTGCATGGTGTGCTGTGTCCTTGCTAAACACACATGTAAACTCTAGAAGCTGTTTTGTAGATTCTTTAGGATTTTCTATGTGCATGATCATGTCATTTATACTTAAAAACAAATTTACTCAATTTTTTCCAGGGCTAGGATATGGACTTTTTGTTGGAAGGTTTTCAGTATTTTTTGTTAATGTATAAAGGATTTTGCAGCTTTCTGCTTTTTGCTAAGCTAGTCCTGGTATTTGTGGCTTTCAAGGAATGTGTACATCTCATTAATTTGTCCAATTTGGTGGTGGAAAGCTATACATAAAATGCTTATTATTCTTTTAATGTCTGTAAGATTTTAGAAATGTTCTTTCACTCCTCTTGCTAGTAAATAGTATCTTCTCTCTCTCTCTCTCTCTCTCTCTCTCTCTCTCTCTTTTTTTTTTTTCCTCTCTTCAGCCTGCCTAGAGTTTCATAGATTTTATTGACTTTTCAGGGATCCAATTTTGGGTTCCATTGATTTCCTCTGCTGTTTGTCTCTTCTTTATTGACTGATTTTTGACTCTTCCTTTTATTTTTCCTTCATTCTATTTACTTTGAGGTTACCTTATTTAATTCTTTCTCATCTATTGAGGAAAGCTTTGATTTTATTATAATCATTTCAAATTCTACATTTCCCCCTAAGCCTTTCTTTGGCAATATCTCACCATTTTTGAAATTTTGTGTTTTAGCTTCATTTATTTGAAAATACATTCTTGGTCTTTAATAGTTTCTGTGACTACTTCATGGATTACTTAAAATTATGTTGGATTATTTACAAATATTTAGGGTTTTTTCAGGTATATTTCTGTGATTGATTTCTAGTTATGGTGAAAGAATGTACTCTGTAATTTTAAGCATTTTTAATGTTTTGGGCTTTGCTGTACATCCTAGAATATGGCCATAATACCTGGTACATATTTCATGTATAAGAGAAAAGAATAACTCTCCTGCAGTTTTTGGTTGGAACATTCTATAAATATCAGTTAAGTCTAGGTGATTAATAGTATTGTTTCAGTGTTACGTACTCTTTCAAAGGCACACTTCTAAGATTTGATTTAATATGTGAATATTTGCATATAGAACATTTGGGGGATAGGTCACAGGCTGCCACTGAGCCCTGCTTACTTTAAATGGGCCTTGGATGTGTAATGGGCAGACCCAAGAGAAGGAATTTCCTATTCAGTCAGCCCCAGCAACAGCAGGAGATTGTTCTTATCATCAGCTTTATCTTCAAATATTTATTAGGAACCCCATAAGGTGACATTCCCCCAAAGACCTAGCTTCCAGTCTGTCATGACAAAAAAATGACAAGTGTTGGCCAGGATGCAGAGAAAGGGGAACCTTCATGGACTGTTGGTGGGAATGCAAGATGGGACAGCCACTCTGGAAAATAAGGTGGAGGGTCCTCAAAAAACTAAAAATGGAGCTACCCTACAATCCAACAATCCAACTTCTGGGGATATATCCAAAGGAAATAAAAAGACTAACTTGAAAGGTTATGTGCACCCCCATGGGCACTGCAGCATTATCTACAATGGCCAAGACATGGAAACACCCTGTGTCCGCCCTCAGATGAGTGGGTAGAGAAGGATGGTGTGTGTGTACGGTGGAACATTATCCAGCCATAGAAAACCTGGAATGGACTTTGAAGGCATTGTGCTCAGTGAAATAGGTCAGTCAAGAAAGACAAATACCATATGATCTCCCTTATATGTGGAATACAGTTAAAACAAAAAAAACCCACCAAAGTCATAGTTACAAACTAGGGGTGGGGTGTGGGGAGGAGGGAAATTGGAAGAACTGCCCAAAAGGCACACACTTCTAGTTGATTTTGTTCATACACTGTAGGGATACATTTACCTTTTTGTTTGTGTCACTGCAAGATTCTATTGCTTGGCCCCTCAGAAACCATTTTCACTTTCACAAATAGAATTTGCCTTCAGTTTATTTTGTTTTACTTTTACTGGCTCCTCACTCCCTATGCTTTTAGAGTTTTATTTGCTGATTTGGAAGTCTCCAAGCTCGTGAGCCTCTGGCTGTGGTGGAGGTCTCTGGACAACTGAAGACGGTGTGATATGGGGGGAGGGGAAGCTACAGCATTATGTTTGTACCAGTGGCAACAGCCATTACCACCAGGGCTAGGTGCTGATTTTAATCCACATCAGCAACAAAAAGTAGCCAGTGGGTAGGTGGAGTCATTTTATCCAAAATATTTCAGGACTAGGTCTTCAAACAGCATGATGAAAACTGATTCTTATTAGGCCCACGTGCAGCAACCCCTCTCCCGCTTTTAATAATACTTGAATCTTCAGCTTGAATAAATAAAGAAAAAATGTTCATGTTATAAATGACATGTCAGCCTTACTGAAAGGAAAATTTCAAAAATAATCATGTCCACAGGCTTGGTGAGAGATAAAAATCGGAAAATGCAGCTTGCTTCAAAACACCCCTCTTTCAACATGTAGCACTTTCTGTGGATTATTTCTTCATTCTAACGTTTTTGGATTGACTGAAAAAGCTAATTCTCATTCAGGATTAAAAGGTTACCGGCGGTGAGGGAAAGTCGGTCAAGACCAGCAGACACAGTATGAGAAAGGCCCCATGCTCCACTGGAATTGCTGGAAAATCACTCATGACACGCAGTCTGGCTCCTGGGTGCCGCCATCCTCCCTCACCTGCACCAGATGACCGACGGCTATCCCTCTGACACCGAGGCCCCCTGAAGCTGGCCCCTCTGGGCTCCGAGGAGCTGGCTGGCTGTTTCCACTCATTTTTCATGAGTCTGGTCCAAATGCATCAAGCCAGAGCGGGGAAGAGCCACACCTTGGAAGCCGAGGTGGGAGGTGACCAGCTGTGGTCATCCCCACACCAAGACAAACAGCTGCCTACTGGATGGAGAAGTGGAAGGCTGAGGGTTGCGGTGTGACGGGAGGAGGGGAGGCTGCCAAGAACGGGGAATGTGAAACTTAATATCTTGAGCACGTTTCAGACAACATGCGATGAGCCTTTTTTTCTTCATTGTATTTTTTCCTCTGATAACTTCAACTTCCTGATATCGGTGTTTTCATCCCTATTTTACAGGCTCACTGCCTTTAACTAATTTGCCAAGCACATGGAGGGCATGAAACCTAATCGAGGACTGTTGGATTCGAGAGCCCATTTGTGCTTCCTAGAAGCAACCGTTCTGGTGCACACGGAGGAGACTGAGACAGTGGGATGGAACTGGTTTTGGCAAGTAGTAGAAAAATTATGAATGAAATAGCAGGCAAGATGGCGGAGGAGCAGGAGACCTGGATTTCGTCTGGTCTCAGGAATTCAGCTGAATAGGGATCAAACCGTCTGAACACCTATGAACTCAACAGGAGATCAAAGAGGAGAGTAGCAACAACTCTCTGAACAGAGAAGCGGCCACTTACAGGAAGGTAGGACGTGCGGAGACGTGAATCCGAGGCGATATTCGGGAGGATAGACAGCGGGGGAGGGGGCCTCCATCGGCCGCTTCTGGCAAGTGCTAGAGCCGCGGGGCACAAAATCGGACCTTTTAGAAGTCGGCTCCGCTGAGGGACGTGGCTCCAGTGGCTAAGCGGGGGGTGGAACCCTCGCGGGACAGTGTGGTCTCAGGACCCTCGGGGTCACAGAAAGTCCGGGGGTGCCTGAGTGCGCCAGAGCTCCCAGGGATCGGAGCGGGGAAGCCGGCTGCAGAGACGGAGCCGAGGCGCGGGCTCTCAGCTCGGGGTGGCCATAAACTGTGATCCGCGGCCCAGTCGGGGCTCTGCGCCTCCAGCAGGGACCCAACAAGCGGCAGAGCCGGGGAGACTCCCCTTCCTCCCCGGG
>NW_027397068.1:79909863-79915879 GCF_003265705.2 Callorhinus ursinus
ATATGCTGTCTGCAAGAGACTCATTTTAGACCCAAAGACACTCCCAGATTGAAAATGAGGGGGTGGAAAACCATTTACCATGCTAATGGACACCAAAAGAAAGCTGGGGTGGCAATCCTTATATCAGACAAATGAGATTTTAAAACAAAGACTGTAATAAGAGATGAAGAAGGACACTATATCCTACTTAAAGGGTCTATCCAACAAGAAGATCTAACAATTGTAAATATCTATGCCCCTAACATGGGAGCAGCCAATTATATAAGGCAATTAATAACAAAAGCAAAGAAACACATTGACAACAATACAATAATAGTGGGACTTCACAGACATATTAAGATTATTACATCCCAAAACAATGGAATACACATTTTCTCAAGTGCCCATGGAGCATTCTCCAGAATTGATCACCACCTAGGTCACAAGTCAGGTCTCAACTGGTACCAAAAGATTGGGATCATTCCCTGCATATTTTCAGACCACAATGCTTTGAAACTAGAACTCAATCACAGGACAAAAGTCAGAAAGAACTCAAATACATGGAGACTAAAGAGCATCATACTAAAGAATGAATGGGTCAACCAGGAAATTAAAGAAGAATTAAAAAAATTCATGGAAACCAATGGAAATGAAAACACAACTGTTCAAAATCTTTGGGATACAGCAAAGGCAGTCCTGAGAGGAAAGTATATAGCAATACAAGCCTTTCTCAAGAAACAAGAAAGGTCTCAAATACACAACCTAACCCTACACCTAAAGGAGCTAGAGGAAAAACAGCAAATAAAGCCTAAACCCAGCAGAAGAAGAGAAATAATCAAGATCAGAGCAGAAATCAATGAAATAGAAACCAAAAGAACAGTAGAACAGATCAACGAAACTAGGAGCTGGTTCTTTGAAGGAATTAACAAGATTGATAAACCCCTGGCCAGACTTATCAAAAAGAAAAGAGAAATGACCCAAATCAACAAAATCATGAATGAAAGAGGAGAGATCACAACCAACACCAAAGAAATACAAACAATTATAAGAACATATTATGAGCAACTCTATGCCAGCAAATTAGATAACCTGGAAGAAATGGGTGCATTCCTAGAGATGTATCAACTACCAAAATTGAACCAGGAAGAATTAGAAAACCTGAACAAACCTATAAACGCTAAGGAAATTGAAGCAGTCATCAAAAATCTCCCAAGAAACAAAAGCCCAGGGTCAGATGGCTTCCCAGTGGAATTCTATCAAACATTTCAAGAAGAATTAATACCTATTCTCCTGAAACTGTTCCAAAAAATAGAAATGGAAGGAAAACTTCCAAACTCATTTTATGAGGCCACCACTACTTTGATCCCAAAACCAAACAAAGACTCCATTAAAAAGGAGAATTACAGACCATAATCCTTGATGAACTTGGATGCAAAAATTCTCCCCAAAATACTAGCCAATAGGATCCAACAGTACATTAAAAGGCTTATTCACCATGACCAAGTGGGATTTATCCCTGGGCTGCAAGGTTGGTTCAACATCCACAAATCAATCAACGTGATACAATGCATTTAGAAAAGAAAGAACAAGAATCATATGATCCTCTCAATAGATGCAGAAAAAGCATTGGACAAAGTACAGCAGCCTTTCTTGATCAAAACTCTTCAGAGTATAGGGATAGAGAGTACATACCTCAATATCATAAAAGCCATCTATGAAAAACCTACAGCGAATATCATTCTCAATGGGGAAAAGCTGAGAGCTTTTCTGCTAAGGTCAGGAACACAGCAGGGATGTCCACTCTCAGCACTGCTATTCAACATAGTATTAGAAGTCCTAGCCACAGCAATCAGACAACAAAAAGAAATCAAAGGCATCCAAATCGGCAAAGAGGAAGTCAAACTCTCACTCTTTGCAGATGACATGATACTGCATGTGGAAAATCCAAAAGACTCCACCCCAGAACTGCTAGAACTCCTACAGGAATTCAGTAAAGTAGCAGGATATAAAATCAATGCACAGAAATCAGTGGCATTCCTATACACCAACAACAAGACAGAAGAGAGACAAATCAAGGAGTCGATCCCATTTACAATTGCACCCAAAACCATGAGATACCTAGGAATAAATTTAATCAAAGAGGCAAAGGATCTGTACTCAGAAAACTATAAAATCCTCATGAAAGAAATTGAGGAAGACACAAAGAAATGGAAAAACGTTCCATGCTCATGGATTGGAAGAATAAACATTGTGAAGCTGTCAATGCTACCTAGAGCAATCTACACATTCAATGCAATCCCCATCAAAATACCATCCACTTTTTCAAAGAAATGGAACAAATAATCCTAAAATTTGTATGGAACCAGAAGAGACCCCGAATAGCCAGAGGAATGTTGAAAAAGAAAAGCAAAGCTGGCGGCATCACAATTCCGGACTTCCAGCTCTCTTACAAAGCTGTCATCATCAAGACAGTATGATACTGGCACAAAAACAGACACATCGATCAATGGAACAGAATAGAGAGCCCAGAAATGGTCCCTCAACTCTATGGTCAGCTAATCTTTGACAAAGCAGGAAAGATGTCCAATGGAAAAAAGATAGTCTCTTCAACAAATGGTGTTGGGAAAACTGGACAGCCACATGCAGAAGAAGGAAACTGGACCATTTCCTTACACCACACACAAAAATAGACTCCAAATGGTTGAAAGACCTAAACATGAGACAGGAGTCCATCAAAATCCTAAAGGAGAACATAGGCAGCAACCTCTTTGACCTCAGCCGCAGTAACTTCTTCCTAGAAACATCACCAAAAGCAAGGGAAGCAAGGGCAAAAATGAACTATTGGGATTTCATCAAGATAAAAAGCTTTTGCACAGCAAAGGAAACAGTCCACAAAACCAAAAGATAACTGACAGAATGGGAGAAAATATTTGCAAATGACATGTCAGATAAAGGACTAGTATCCAAAATCTATAAAGAACTTATCAAAGTCAACACCCAAAGAAAAAATAATCCAATCAAGAAATGGGCAGAAGACATGAACAGACATTTTCCCAAAGAAGACATCCAAATGGCCAACAGGCACATGAAAAAGTGCTCAACATCGCTCGGCATCAGGGAAATCCAAATCAAAACCTCAATGAGATACCACCTCACACCAGTCAGAATGGCTAAAATTAACAAGTCAGGAAACGACAGATGTTGGCGGGGATGTGGAGAAAGGGGAACCCTCCCACACTGTTGGTGGGAATGCAAGCTGGTGCAGCCACTCTGGAAAACAGTATGGAGGTTCCTCAAATAGTTGAAAATAGAGGTACCATACGATCCAGCAATTGCACTACTGGGTATTTACCCGAAAGATACAAATGTAGGGACCCGAAGCGGTACGTGTACCCCGATGTTTATAGCAGCAATGTCCACAATAGCCAAGCTGTGGAAAGAGCCAAGATGTCCATCGACAGATGAATGGATAAAGAAGATGTGGTATATATACGCAATGGAATATTATGCAGCCATCAAAAGGAATGAGATCTTGCCATTTGCAACGACGTGGATGGAACTGGAGGGTGTTATGCTGAGTGAAATAAGTCAATCAGAGAAAGACATGTATCCTATGACCTCACTGATATGAGGAATTCTTAATCTCAGGAAACAAACTGAGTTTTGCTGGAGTGGTGGGGGGTGGAAGGGATGGGGTGGCTGGGTGATAGACAGTGGGTAGGGTATATGCTATGGTGAGTTCTGTGAATTGTGCAAGACTCACAGATCTGTACTTCTTAAACAAATAATGCAACATATGTTAAGAAAAAAGAAAAAGAAGTAGATAGCAGGAGAGGAAGAATGAAGGGGAGTAAGTCAGAGTGGGAGAGGAACCATGAGAGATGATGGACTCTGAAAAACAAACTGACGGTTTTAGAGGGGAGGAGGATGGGGGTTTGGTTAACCTGGTGATGGGTATTAAAGAGGGCACATTCTGCGTGGAGCACTGGGTGTTATGCACAAACAATGAATCATGGAACACTACATCAAAAACTAATGATGTAATGTATGGTGATTAACATAACAATAAAAAATTTAAAAAAGGAAAAATTATGAATAACAATGACTAGTATGGCGGTGAACAAAATGGAAATGCTTTGTTTTTTGCAGGTCAAGTCAATAGCAAGTGAATTTTTGCAAATTCAAATGGTTCAGCCTAGTTAAAATAGATATATTCTTTAATCTTTTTGGGAAATATGGGCATCAGCAGCACGAGCAGTGGTTAGAGAGTCGATGATGTTGGGTCTGGGTGACGTCTCTGCTCTGTCCATGGCTTCTTTTCAGGGTCCCAAAACCCTGTGTTCATGTGCTCAGGACTGCCGGTCTTCCTCAGGCTAACCATCATGTTCCTTAACTTCTCGCTCTGCAATATTCAGTCTACTACTCATTGCCATCAGTGTTTGTTTTCAAACAAAATGGAGACTCGTTATTGGCAATAACTATTTCTTATTAACAGATTGGATCTTTTTATGACATTTATTTTTTTTATTTGAGTGTAGTTGACACACGATTTTACATTAGCTTCAGGTGTACAACATTGTGATTCGATAAGTTTAAAGTTTATGCTGTGCTCACCCAAGTGTAGCTTCCATCTGTCACTGTGCATGCTATTGTAACACCATCAACTATGTTCCCCATGCTTACTTTTCATCCTTGTGATTTATTCATTCCATGACATTTTTTTAAAGATTTTATTTATTTCTCAGAGAGAGAGCACAAGCCAGGCGGGGGGGCAAGCATCAAGCAAAGGGAGAAGCAGCCTCCCTCTCTAGCAAAGAGCCCAATGAGGGACTCGATCCCAGGACCCTGGGATCATGACCTGAGCCAAAGGCAGACACTTAACCGACTGAGCCACCCAGGCATCTCCATTCCATGACATTTTGATGCAGAGCAAATATCACTGAAAAAATGTGTGTGTGTAAATTAGTTTATTTTTCTCTTTTCTATTTCCCACAATAACTGTTTGGCTTAGGACCACTTAGCCTATGTATTTATGTATGTCTCCTCCCTCCTAGTCAATTTTTTAAGTTTCCAATGCTTTTTAAATATGACTGCTAATGTTTCAGAAGCCCATGCAGACTTCATCAGGTCGTCTGCACTCTACCTGCTAAATGAAACACGTTAAAATTTGACGCATGGCATGGAGGACATTAGAAGGAAGGGAAAAATGAAGGGGGGGTAATTGGAGGGGGAGACGAACCTTGTGAGACTGTGGACTCTGAGAAACAAACAGCGTTCTAGAGGGGAGGGGGGAGGGGGGATAAGTTAGCCTGGTGATGCGTATTAAGGAGGGCACATACTGCATGGAGCACTGGGTGTTCTATGAAAACAATGGATCGTGGATCACCACATCAAAAACTAATGATGTAATGTATGGTGACTAACATAACATAATAAAATTTAAAAAAATTGATACATGGATCTGAATGTCCTCTCTAGTTACCAGCCATCTTGTAGAATTTTACCAGTTATATACTGCTGGTGTTGCAGTGATTCTGGGTGGCCTCAGGTTCCTGGCACAAAAACCTATTGTCATGAGCAATCTTAGAAAGTCTCTGAACCTACAGTGATAGCTCACAGAGTAATGACCCATCAATGGTATGCATGTACCAACCATAGTACATCTGTGGTGTGATAACTCAAGACAATTATCCTTATTAGAAACAAGCAATATGAAAATGGTGTGTACAAATAATTCCACTTGGTTGGTACCAGCTAAGGGTCACACGTGCATTGGTATTTTCTCATCTAAGTAAAATATATTTATGAAAAGTAAAGGTGTTATCTAGAATTGTTGCTTTGTCAACTTTTCTCTATAACATCGATGTTGCTGCTTCCCACTGCCTTAGGAGTGTGCTACCCTTGGATGCTCTCCACCTGGGTGTGCTACTCTTGGATACGTTCCACCTGAGTGTGCTACTCTCAGATGCTCTCCACCTGGGTGTGCTACCCTTGGATACGCTCCACCTGAGTGTGCTACTCTTGGATACGCTCCACC
>NW_027397068.1:79915889-79935775 GCF_003265705.2 Callorhinus ursinus
TGTGCTACTCTTGGATACGCTCCACCTGAGTGTGCTACTCTTGGATATGTTCCACCTGAGTGTGCTACTCTTGGATGCTCTCCACCTGAGTGTGCTACTCTTGGATACTCTCCACCTGAGCCACTGCTTGCTTGAAATTAAGTATCACTGTTCTGTTCATTAATTCTTGAAGCTTCTAAAACTGCCATACTTACTCTTAGAAAAAGTGTACCTCAAATGTGGCATCTTGATAGTCTACTAGCAGTTGAAAGTTTCAAACCTTCAGCTACCACAGTGAACTTAAATGAGTATGATTTATTGAGGATTTCTTGACATAATTATAGCTTTTTGAAGGAAAGGAAAATTTTGTCTGGAAGTAGCAGTCAAAAAAAAAAAAATTAGGGCATTCACCTGACTGCAAAGACCATAATTAAATCTGCTCAAGAAATCTGCAAATAGTACAAATGCTATTTTTGTACTGAGTTCAAACAGATTTAGCTTTCCCTAATTTAAACATCTCTGGTAAAATAGCTGAGTTCAAAGTCTAAATCCTGGCAGAGGCTAGATGCCTTTCCATGCCTGTGGAGAATGAGCAGCCATGTTTAGGAAAAGGACTCTTCTGTAGGTAAAAAGAATTCTTTCTCCTGTGGTATTATTTTTTTTCTGGTGTCTGTTTATTCAGTTACTGGCTTTACTGTGTGCTCCTGTGTGTGTTTCTTCAGCCCCTCATGCTCCATGCTTGTGGGGAAGTCAGATTGAGTTGATTCATCTTGCCTTCTTCTTTCGTCTTACTTCCACGCACCATAAACGTGGACCTAACACAGTGCCTGGTGGTGAGAACAACCATGTGGTCCAGACGCCCCCTTCCACCACCGCCCACCACCCTCTCCACTTTACTTCTCCCTGTAACTGACCCTGCGCTGACTGGAAGTGCTCACCAACGCTCTGAGTCCCGCCTCTGAGTCTGGGGGGAGGAGAATCGCCATCCCCACCCTTGAGTTCTGGTGGCCCCGACCTCAGGTCAGGACTTAGTTGAACAGTTAGGTAGTCAGGGCCAGGGCCCCCAACGAGAAATCATGGAGTTGGGACAGCTAAGACAAACAACACCAACATCCTGTTTTGCAGACTTTGCAGAAATGACTTCTACAAAACATCCTGAAATAAAACAGTTAACCACAAAGCATTTGTCACTATCACGAGCTGAGGCAGTTAAGACATAAGTCCTCAGATGTCAGCCCAAAAAGACCATCAGCATGTAAACATTAACCTAATAGGTAGACAGATGCGTGATCAAAGTACACCCTGGTTGTTAAAGATAGTCCCGCGATGATTTATTAGTTGCGTATAACACCCAGTGCTCATCAGATCATGTGCACTCCTAATGAATCATTGAACGCTACATCAAAAACTAATGATGTACTATATGTTGGCTAATTGAATTTACATTAAAAAAAAAAAGTTCCACAAAAGAGCTCATAAAAACCTCTAGACTTAGAAACTCTAATGGCCACCCTCTCCTATCCCCTTCCTCTCCGGGAGCTGTACTACCACTCAACAAACTTTGCTTTGCTGCCCACCACTCTTCTCTGGTCCACCTCTTCATTCTTCAAAGCGGCGTGACCAAGAAGCGCAGGCTGTGACAAGTCGCTGCTCCCACCTGTTAGCTCAGGCTCCTGTCAGCGCCGAGGGACGCCGTGCAATAGCTGGGCTCCGTGCATTGTCCAGCCAAAAGAGAGAGGCCCTGCAGGTTCACACATCAGGACAGCAGCAGAGCCGTGCCTCCAACCCTCATCTCCTGGTCCCTTAGTCAGACATGCCCCAGCACAACACTGGGGTTCAGATCTGTTCCTTTGACTCTTAGGGTCCCAAGCAGGAGGCGCAGTGTGGTCTGAGGGAGAAGGGGGAAGCCCAGTGGGCAGGTGTCCAGGAACTTTCAGGCCTTCAAAAGAAATAAGTTAGATTTTATTATTTAGGAAAAGAAGCACCGCTGCTGGAAAGATCTTGAAAGCCAGACACTAAATGTGGCCATTTCTCCTTGCTCTGCAAAAACGTGCCACTTTCCTGCTTTTTGTCATGAGTGCACATCAAGGTGCAGGAGGGGATGCGAGAGAGCATGTAACTGAGCAAAGCAGGGAATTGAAATTCAGTAAAAGAAGATGTCTTAGAAAAGGGTTATAACAGAGTCCAGGGAGCTCTGCAGGACAGCAGGGGGAAGGAACACCACTTGGACATGGGCTTCTTTCAGTCCCATGCTTATCTAGGGAAAGCCCCCAGTTTCTGCCTGGGCCGCAAGGAATTCTTGCTCTGGGTGAAGCTGCTCTCCACAGAAGCTGTCTGGTCACGGGAGGCCAGCATGCTGGGGAGGGCAGGTGGAGAAGCCCATGCGGGAGACAGGTGCCCCTGACCTCCAGCCATGAGTCCTGCCCTCTAAGACCCTGATCAGCAGGGGTGAGCCGATAATCACAGGCCCTAAAAACTGAAGATTTGAGAGCAGAGCAACCGACTCGCGTTTTAAGCCATTACATTTGGGCTTCCCGAAGCTCACCCAGCCTTGATCTGCTCAAGCTTCAGAACTGGGTATGGGGTTGCTGCTCTGTATGTGTGGAGAGTCCACTCGGGTCAGAGGTCTGGGAGCAGCAACACGAGCTCAAACCAGAGATTAAGTGAGGTGCTTCAGAGCTGGGAGCAGGGGGAGCTCCCTGGGAGTATGGAGACATCAGAGGACCCCAGGGTAAAGTAAGAGCTACTGCAGTTTCCTGCATGGCCTGAGGCGCCCCCCACCCCGTGAGTGCTCACAATCACTGGGAACACCTCAGTGAGCCCATGCAAATAAAAAGGAGCCCACTTCATACCTTGTGAATCACACATAAGTAAATTGGCTTTTGAGAGGCTATCCCTCTGCCTCCAAATCTATTGTAACCTGGAAACCGAGGATCAACAGAGCAAAATAACCATAATGACCAATTACCTGCACACTATTTAACTGAACTGCCCATGAAAATCCATTATGTTGATGAGACACTCATGGTCATGAAATGCTTTATTGGAATATTATTAGGGTTAATAAGGTTTTCCTTTCTAAAGAGTCACTAGCAATCATTGCTACATATTTACTTTTCATGTCAGTCTTCAGGACGTGTGACAGCCCAGGTTGAGCAGTGTGAATGCACAATTGCTTGAATTTACGTGGACCCCTGAGCACTAGGATCAGATGCCCACCTTATCCATAGCATAGAAACATCTACTCTTTCTGGTCTGCTGCTGGAACGGACCGGTATCTGTTGCCTGCCTTGAGTGAACCCTTCGCAAACATGCACAATGGCAGCATGTGGGAGGCCACATCTCTGCCCAACAAGGAGGAGCAGGGACCCAGAATCACATGGGCCGCTGAGCAGCACTCCTGTAGAGGCATCTCTCTGCCTCCTTGGGGATGATGTGGTACAGATTTTTCATTTTTGGCTGATCTCTTGTATACAGAGGGTCCCCGACTTCTGAAGGTTCGACTTAACGATTTTTCAACTTTACAATGGTGTGAAAATGATCTGCATTCAGTAGAGAAGTTGTACTTGGAATTTTGCATTTGGCTCTTGTCCTGGGCTGGTGGTGTGATGCTGAGCAGTGGTGGCCACAGCTCCCAGTCAGCCAGAGGTCAGTGGGGTCGATGGCCAACATGATGACAATCATTCCGTTTGTCCCTTTCTGAACAGGACTCTGTACGTCACAAGACATGGTCAACTCTTTATTGTAAAATAGGCTTTTGTCAGATGGTTTGCCCAACTGTAGGCTAATGTCAGTGTTCTGAGCACATTTAAGGTCAGCCAGGCTAAGCTATGATGTTTGGTAGATTAGCTGTATTAAATGCATTTCTGACATATTTTCAACTTATGATGGGTTTATAGGGACATACCCCGGTTGCAAATCAAGGAAGATCTGCTTCCTTGTATGTTACAGATAGAGACATGACTGTAACCCGTGCATGTTTCTCCATGAAACCATGAAACCATTTACTCCTGACTTGAGGGCCTGGAGTGGCAGGTCCTCACTGAGACTTGGAGCCTTGGTCTCCAGGATGTCCCCGAAGATACTTCACAAGAGAAGCAGTCTTCACCAACAGTTCGACGATTTAACAAATGCGTGGAGGCAAACCAAACAAGGGAGAGCATGCTGGGAGGCCCAGGCAGGCTCCGGGATCCACGGAAGAAAGGAGGTTGGCAGGAAGATCCAGCTCGAAGCAGAAAAGCAGAGCCACCTCAGCTCCCTCTGTCTGGGCTGGGATCCAGGCGGCAGGGACAGTGCCCAGAGCCGGGGCCGCGCACTGCGGGGGCCGCACTCCGCCTGCTCACACAAGCCGTGTGCGCACTGACAAAGCCCATCCTTGCCTACAAAGCGAATCTGGAGAACATCCTACCATTCCCCTGACAACCTCTCATTTTCTTCAGCTTAGATGCCCCCCCAAGCTCAGCTACAATAGCAGATGTGATTGGTAAGAACACTCTTACCCTACAGGATGATTTTCTTGATTTGATGCCCATACCAACCGAATTACTGGAAGCACCAGACAGACTTTTCTAAGTACCACAAGCATGTCTGGTTTTTTAAAGCTTTAGCAAAGGATTTTTTTCCATGAACAATATGAAACAGACTTAATAAAAATATGACAAAACAGCATTCTCCTGATTCATTTGTGTACTGACTTTGCCTTTTCCAAAACTGCCATTAATTGTTAAGTATCTGATGAGTAAGTAATTCAATAGAAATCAAGTCAAATGTTTTTATTTATAATTGAGAGAAATTTTGCTCATGCCACTTTTGTTAAGATGGGGGTTCACAGCACTTTGACTTTGTATAGCATTTCCAAAAATGCAATATAAGTTTAAAAATCACAAAACAATGTCAGATGTAGGTCTTTAAGGGCATTGAGTGTGAAAAACTAAACACAATAGAAAATGAAACAGAAACACAACTCCCACATCCAGGCTAAATTTCTTCTAAGGAGCGGCAAATCAGAGACGGAACCAAGTATTACTATTTACTACTGCTATCCCACTAATGAAATGTGCTCTGTATCCCGTGGACACAGAGGTAGAGGAGGCTCCACGTGTGGGTGACATATGCAGACATATGTCTGGAGAGCTCAAGAAGGTTCCAGATGATTCTCTCCTCTCTGCTTCAGCAACACTGTCATTTTTCTCAAATTATAAAATTTCCCCAAATCAGAAAACCTACATATTTTATGTACCTGCCCAGAGCAGAAAGATTTTTTTCTTTGGTTTGCAGAGTGTCCTTCGTGTATGACGTTAAATTGTTACTCATCACAGATGAGGATTGTCACTGAAGACAGCGGGTGAAGTGGTCTCTGTGGCTTGAAGAATGCACAGTATTTTCACGGGTAACTGCTATTGTTTCGCTGGACCAAAATCGTGTCAGTGAGAATGGAAGATGGGGACATCAACATTCAAAATGAATGTTAGTTTATGAAGAAATGAATCCCCTAAAAAAGTAGCAAGAGGATGTGCCAAGATGCACATACTTGACTCTAAGTTTTTAAACAATGCCAACAATAAATCTGTCTTTCTTGATATAAACCTGCAGATAGATAAAAGTACCTGGAAAGAAACACACCAAAATGTGGTTGGTTTTACTCTGAGTGTTTTTTAAAACATCTCTTCCTTTAAATTTGCATTTCTAAATTTCCTGTAAGGGATATCTATGCCTTTCTCTTTTTAAAGGAAGCATATTTTAGAGAACAGAGAATGAATAACCCCGGGTACAGCAAAGCCCAACAGAAACATTTCCTTTGAAGGGGAGCCTTCCAGCAGCTCGGACTAGAGCTTCTAATTCAAAAGAAACTCCAGTTCTAATGTAAACCATTAATTCTTTAAAGTTGGGTAGATACAAGTTTATTTGTTGCCAATTCTATTCCTAAAATGTTTCACTTTGTGCCGATGTTGGCACTTACTGCTGTGTACGGGAAAATGAACTCATCCACCTAAGACTTCCTGGATATTCGGTGCATCGGGCTCTGTGCTGAGTGTTTCACGTGCTCGGTCCTGCTCATTGCTCACAGTTACAGTCATACGAACAAGCAATGAAGTTGAGATCCAGAGGGGGTGATTACCATGCTGAATCACCTGGTTTGGCTTAGGGCTAAACTGTGAACCCTAGAACTACTCCCCTAAATGAAATAACTCACAAGTCACATGTGAGCTTGGAATAAATAAGAGTTGTGTACAAATGAAATGACGTGTGTCTCTGGACCGCCATAGAAAGACACTGGTGTGGGGCTGCTAGTGAAACCCCGTGAGGACAGGGATCCATACTCGGCAGGAGGGGACAGAGACAGGTGCTGATGGAGACGGCTCATCGAAAACACACAAGGCAACTCTGCTCCCTCCCCGCCGACTTCCATCTTCCTGCAGCTGGGACTCTGCTTCATATGCACGGCAGAAATTGAAGCCCCATGGGTTGCTAGAAATGCCGTAGGTTTGGGAGTGATCCTTCTGAGAAACCGAGTATTTCAGAGCGTCCCATCTGTTTCTGTTGTTCGCGGGTACTTCTCAACCTTGTGGAAGAATCAGAGATGAGAGAGAGAAGCAGGTCCCATGTGGCGTTCTACTCTCTTTAAACTCTTGTCTGGGTTTTCAGGTTTTCAGATCGCTGACAAGAACCAAGGAGGCACAGGAGTCAAAGCCAAGGGGGAAAAGCACAATTAAAACCTGTGAGCAGAATCCAAAGATGCCTGGTGTCAAAGCCGTGCCTGTGGCCATGGGCCTCGCCGTCATGCTGGGCGGTTGTAGCTGAGACGGTGCAGGAGGAAAAGTAAGGCCAACCGAGTGTGGCATGCTCCAGCCCCTCCTTCTGCTGGGAGGGAGGCAGGTGTGGGGGTGGAGGTGAGGCCCGCGGACACCCACAGTGCCGCCGTGTCTGCCGTTCCTTAAATTCAAATAGACCACGTGGCGCCATAAGTCATCATCGTCTGACTGCTTTGAGAGTCACCGTCCCAGGACCCCTCGAAGGGACAGTGACGAGGGGAGGTGAGAGATCGTGCACCAGACTGCAGGCACATATGAATCCTCTGGACAGTGGAGGGGATAAGGCATGAGCAAGCCCCCAGTAAGCCAGCAAATGAGAACTCGAAGACTGAGGGAGGTGTGGGGCACACATGCGGTGGGGAGCAGAGTGGACAAGATGCCGTGGGCAGCAGCTGTGCCTGTGGCCCGGGGAGGCCACTCCAACTGGGTGCTCCAACAACCCAAGTTCATCCTCTCCCAGCTCCAGAGCGGGGAGGGCCGGACTGAGGAGTCCCAGGGCTGCGCTCCCTCCTGCGGCTTGTGGCCTGGGCCTGCCTACCTGTCCCTCCAGCCCTGCCTCTGCTGCCACACGGCTCCTCCTTGCACGCCTGTGTCCTCACGGGCCATTCTCCTACAAGGACACTCATAGTGCCTGGGGCCATCCGAATGACCTGTCTTAACTTGGTCACAGTTGCAGAGACTCTGTTCCACAAGGTCACATTTACACTCACAGCTACAGGGTCCGGTCACACATGCCTGCACACTGTAACCCACAGCCGCGGAGTTGGGGGGGGACAGGAAAGGGGCAGAAGGATGCCCCTGACAGCAGTCAGGGTAGGAGCTGCATTGGGCCCAGAGGGAGGAGTTGGTCTGGGACACCCACCAGTGAGGACAGCCCCTGTGTCCCCAGGACTGGGAGGAGGGCGCGCATCTCTGAATTTCTGTTTTGTTTCCACCAGAGACCGACTGACCATTGTCCCATGGCTTCTTTTGTCCATCTTTAGATCTGATTGCTCTTTTATAGAAACAGTGATGGGAAAGCGGGAGATGCTCCCCGATGTTGTCCCCTGAGCAGCCTCCTCCAGCAGGGCTTCTAAAGCTCTCTGTGTGATTAGAAAACCTGATAGAAGGCTTCCCATGATAGGACTTGACTATTTCAGTGTCTGGATGACTTTTTACCAAGAGAAGGAACTATGATTATAGGATATTTGCTTTCTTGCTGAAAATGCATTTTCCTAAGGCTAAGATGTTGATCTGCTTTTCGTATATACACAAACAGCTTATATTTAAGGTAAGGTACTGGACTCAGTGTTTTACTTCAAAGCCCTGAATATTCCAACACATGTATAACGGTCTCCAAGGCCACACACGAAACCAAAGCTGCACGGAGATCCATCCATCTGGCAGCGGAAGGAAGGAGGATCTATTGAGTTTACACGGAGTGCAGCATTAGAATTCAGCGAACTCATCAAAGCAATTAAATATTTATAAAGTAAACATCCTCCTTGGCATTAGAAGAAAATTCAATTTGCCATATTCCACCCACGAGACCTGAAATATTTTTAAATGTGCTTCTGAAATATGTCATTTGGACAATTATAACCTAACCTTCGCTTGGCTTCCTTGAACACTAATAAAAGTCAGTTGTTTCTGGGTGGTGGTTGTGGTACAGAAGCAGAGAAATGACCAGAATCAGACTAGAACTTTCTATCTGGCTTCACATGGAAGTTTTAACTTAGTAACAATAAAGTTACATTAACTCCAAAAAAGTGCAAACTCTCCTAAAGTGGGGCTTGTGGCTTCTGACCAAGACCATGAATCAGGCAGTGGACTGAGACGGGAAGGGTTTTGGGGCGGGTGATTTAGTACTTCTGTAAACCTAGATCAGTTTCTTAGTCCTGACCAGATGTCCTCATCTCCAACCAGATGTCAGTGTCATGTTTCTGCTGCTGCAGGTCGTCATAAAACCAAACAGAAATAAGGATATTGATTTTCTTTTTGTTCTCCCACAAGTGAAGCCTTCCTTTGGAACTTGCTGGTTTCCCCCTTTGTTCTTCACCTATTACTTCTGGGACGAGCGGTGGGTTAGGACCAATGTGAATGTGCTCCTTGTCATTCTCAGCTCACAGTGAAGGATTTGGGGTGTCCTGGAGTTGGGATGGGGGCTTCATGCTGGCTCTGCTCAGGCACCTACAAACATTGGAAACACACTTTGTTGCTTTCACCGTCGGCTTTCTTGTTGGCAAATTAAACATGTTTATTATAACATTTCTGTTTTCCCTCAAGCTCTGAACTACCACAGATCCCTCTATTGTTAGCATCAGACGAGGAAATGGGAGCTGCCTTCCGCTGAGCACCTTTCCTCAGGTGCCCATGCCCCCAGTTTATTGTCCACGGACCCCCTGTCCCGCTCTGTCACCAGGGGACAGGGAGACTCACCATGGGAACACCAGAGTCCACACAAGGGGCGGCTCCTGCATGAGGATGAGGGGAGAGGCCACACGTGGCAGAGACCTCTGTCAGGAGAGCATGCGTCCCCAGATGACGAGCTTCCCTAAACTTAGCTTCACTTAGTGTAAACTCCTTATGGGAGTTTAGCCCTCCCGGTGAGGAGGGCTCTCCCAGTGACAGCCTGGTGAGTGAGAATTTAATAGAGTAGGCCTTTGGGTCAAGTTTACAGGGAAACTAGCAGTTTTGAAGTGTGGCCCATGGTTTGAACACTTCTGGACATTTAAACTCTCTTCTGCTTTCCATATGACAAAGTTTCTACTTCAGACTGATTTCCATAGAAAGGATCTGGTGGTAGAAACTCATTCTGAGGCTTCTCCTGTGGGATAAACTAGCTGATGCTGCAAAGTTTTAAAATACAGTACCTGGAATGGAGCAACTTCCCAGGAAATATTCATATTTTAAAATATCATTAACATGATTGCTTACACATTTGTGAATTCCTCTTCCAACAGAAAAAGTTGCTCCTGAGTTATTCGGTATGTTTCATGGCCTTTTCCCCAAAACAGTGAAAAAGCATTGGGGAGAAGTCAGGTCATCACTGCCTCGGAGCCAGAACACGCGAGGTCCGTCCCTCTGTTGGAGATGGGGATGGAGATGCATCAGGGCAGCCCCTCTGAGTAAATGTGGAGACCCCTGTGTTTCTGATATCGAGTGGGCCTATTGCTCAGCTCGTGACAAAAATACAAATAAGGACAAATTAACATTGTAAAGATGCTGCATTGGAAGGAAAACATAAAAAGATCTCCGCAATCCTCATACTTCTTGTATCTAAGGCTGGTATACTGTGAATCTACCTGTTGGTCTATCCTCCTGCCCACTGGTCATTCTCCCAAACTAGGGCAGTGACTTGGCACATTTGGGGCCTGGCAAACACATCTTGCTCATCTAGCAAAGTGGAGTCACATTTCTGTCAAAGAGAGATAGAAAAGGCCAAGGTTTTCTGACTCAAGAATCAGGAGATCGCTTCCTCTCATAAGGGACAGTTCTGGGAATTTCCCAGTGAAGACAGACAGCCAGGACGCTCCATCAGGGGGGTGATGGGCAGGACAGGGCCTGACCGTGTCTGTGCGCGTTCGGTCTTGGGGCCTTGCGAACGCCGGGAGCCCAGCCCCGTGGCGAGCTGAGGAGCCCGGCAGGGGCCTGACGTCCCATCATGCAGCCCACGTACCGCCGTCGGGCAGCTTCGCTCGCCGAATACCCACAGGTGTGTTTCCCGAGGTAGAACGTGGGTGACACCGTGTACCAGACCCTGTGCCTTTGCTCGTCTGCACTTGTCTGTGGCTTCCCGTCCTGTCGTAGCCCTGGGTGTGACCCCGCCAAGCAAGTGCCAGAAAATCAAGGCTTGCCTCTGGCTCTACCGTGTAGACAATTTGGCTAAAACAAGGGCCCTCAGACTTTTTTTAGAACCACATCTGACGTAAGAAGACTGCTTCAGAAGGACCAGGACACGTTAGATGTCTCTATTCATTTAGAGTAAGTGAATTTTCTTAAATGTAACTTTCTTCAAGGCTCTACAATACATCTTACACTAGTTTATCTAAGAAAGAAATAACACACGAGCTTAGAAATAGTAGTTTATAATAAAAGCAGAATGAAAGATGTTATTTTTGTAGCCTGTGCTTTATTAGGACTGACACAGTTGTGTGTACGGAGTGAATATTTGGAATATATAAGTTGGATGCTAAGGTACCATTTCCTGCATTGAATCAAATGAACTACCGATTTTAACTCATCTGCTCTCTGCAGTTTATGCTGGGCTGTGTTTATCCAGCTGCCGTTTATAACTATGTGACCTTGAAATACCACCAGAATTACATCCACCAACCAAAACTAAAGCCTGTGCTCTTCTCTTATATAACCGAGTCTGAGAATCTCCTCCCAGACGTGACTGAAGCCCTTAGTGGGCTGCCTTTCCGGGAAGCAGATGCTTGTCCTGGTGGGTGAGGCGGTCCCTGGGGAAGGACATTCCGCACTGGGACCCCACCCGGCCGGGGCTCGTCCTGCTCGGGGTCCCCCCTCCTGCCGTCCAGCTGCGCGGGTTTCAGACTTGCTTCGCCAGCCCCCACGACGGCGTTTGCCACTTCCTTGTGATAAGTCTCCTATGTACCCGTCTGGTCGAGCTTCGACTGAGGGGCCCCTCAATTGAAACCGATTCCGCAGAGGTTTACTGAGCAGCCACCGTGGTCCAGAGACCGCCAGGTGCCAAGGCTCCCCAGATGAGTGCAGTGGTCTTTGTCCTCAGGACACCAGAGGCTGGTGGGAGGGGCAGCGAGGAGCCGGGGACACTTTAGAGCAGGTCGCAGCAAAGGGGACAGCTCCTCCAAGAGGGCCCCAGGGACACCGGGGTGACGGGGGGACAGAGGGCCCAAGAACGGGTGGGTGCTCATCAGGCAGCGGAGCGGATCTGTGGGCCCTCCTTCAACCACTTCTTCTCCAAAAATTATATTTTACACGCGGATCTTTGCGGGAGGAGTTTTAAAAATGTGGTCTGGAAGGTGGGCAGAAAGGACCAAGGACAAAGTGCTGTGGGTCCACAGCTGGGCTGATAACAGAGCAAAGATTCGAAATAAACAGTCAAAGCGCTAGTAGCCCTCAGTGGTGGGAGGCCACCGGGAAGGGGAGACCCCTCTCCCCGCCCCGTGCCCGCCGGTCGCGGGCCCCTCCCTGACCGGGGTCCTTCCTGCCGCGCGCGTGCGGGCCTCCTCGCCCTGTGAGCTCGAGCCCGGGCTTTGCGGGAGGCGGGCCAGCAGTGCGCGCGGGGTCTCGACCACCCGGAGCAGCGTGTGAATTGGAAGGGTTTTTTAAGTGTATTTTAGGCCGTGTTCCCCCACGAAGAGGGGAGCTGAAATCCTAAAAGCCCAGCAGGACCGGCCTTCACTGTCTCGCCTATGACTGAAGACGCGGCCAGTGTTACTGCAGAGGCCGGCTCGAGCCCCGTCACGTCCTCAACTAAATGCGTGTAATTCCGTGTTCGAACCTGGCATGTCAACGGAGAAAAAGCCGTTTCTAATTACATATGATTTTGTGATTTCACACAGATGTGACAAGGTTTCTGTTTACAGCTGAAAGCGTGCCTCCTGCCCTCACCCGCCCAGCACCAAGCGGGGCTGAGCCGTGCCCGCCGCCCCCGGGAGCAGGGGTGAGGCGCAGTGGGCAGCGGGGCCGCCGCGCGCGTCAGGGCCCAGCCGTTCCCGCGCCGCGCACAGCCGCGGTCGGAGAGCGCGCTCCTCCCCGGAGACCTGAGCCGAAGTCTGGGAAAGAACGTCTTCGAAACTTTATCTGAGGGTTTCCTACATCGGGCGGTTCTTAAACATGACAAAAATAAATGGCCACACAACGAAATATTGAGTTTGGGATCACAGGAATCATAAAGTCTGATTAAAATACCAAAAAGTTTGGTTGGTGGATGTAATTCTGGCGATATGTCAAGATTACTAGTTATAAAAGGCAGCTGGATAAACACACCCCAGCCTAAACAAAGAGAGAGGATGAGTTAAAACTGGTAATTCATTTGATTCAATGTAGGAAATGGTACTGATAAAATACTGATAAAAATACTTTCTACTTAAGTCACTTTGTGACAATTTCCCAAGTTCTTGGTGTGTGTTGTTCCAGCACGGCGTGCGGCCAACAGTTTACATCTTACAAACATCCCTCCTGTCCTTATAAAAGCTCAGACACGCACCGTTAAATGTCTTTCCCCTCTAATTACAAAAGAAATATATTTGTTATAAAAGTGGATTACTTACAAATTTGGCATTGCCCCATAATCATACTACCTGACGATAATAACCTCTATCGTTCATCAATGCATTTACACGCGGATTTCTTCGTTCCTATAGGTAGTCTTCAGATGGTGTGTGTGGGGACATTTTTTTAACTTGTTTATTTTGAAAGTATCACATACCTATTGAAAGTTAAAACGTAATTACAGATCTTAAAATTAATTACATTAGGTAAAACACCATGTGAAGCATCTTGTGGGTTTCTTACCCACTTACGGTAACTTCTGTCTTTACTTTTTGGTCTTAAGTCTCTTGTCTTTTTTTTTTTTTTTCATAATTTTACTGCACGCCTTTGCATCCTCTACCACTGGTTTAATCTGTACTTCTGTTTTAGCACTTTATACAAATGAAACTTAAAATACGTGTTCTTTTATGTCTGGTTTCTTTAGACTGATACTGTGTTTATGAGATTAATCTGGATCACTGCACATACACGCCATTCATCCATTCTGGTGGATCTAGAGCATCATCACCGCAAATAGGGAACCACCATTCCACTGCCCACAGACTTGTCACCTGTCTCTGAGTCACACCCCAGGCTGCCATGACCTTTCCCGCATCCTCCACCTGCTGCCTGTGAGGGTGCAGCACCTGGGGCGTCTGCCCTGGATGATCCCTGAGTCCTAGGGACACACGTCTTCAGGATCAGGAGATGACACCAGTCAGCGGATTTCCGTAGTGACTGTGCCCCCAGAGGTGGGGGGACGTCCCCGCTCCCCATCCTCACCACCGCTGTGCTCATCTTCCCAGGTTGGCACCTGGGATAGCGTCTCCCCCACCTGCTGGTGTCTGTCAGTTAGCTCCTCTTTCTGTTCACATCTGTTCATGGTTGGAGTGCAGTGTACTGTTCGCTAATGTACCTTTGCAGGTAGTCATCGGCCATTCCGCTTTCCTCCTCTGTAAAGGGCCAGGTCAGGTTTCTTGACCATTTTTCTACTGGGTTTTCTTTCTGTCGTTGCTTTGTAAGATGCCTTTATATATTTGGAACACAAATAACGCATTTAAGTTTTTATAGATTTGCCATGTTTTTTTCTCTCCACACTTTGACTGGACTTTTGCCTGTAATCTCTTTGGCTGAAGAAAAGCTCTTAAATTTCATATAGTTTGATTTATCTTATTCTCCATGGTTAGTAGTCTTGTGTCTTGTCTAAAAAAAAATGTTTGCTCTCCTCTGAGACCATGAAGAAATGCCACTATATTGTCTTTTGAGATCTTCACTGTTTTGCTTTCACATTTATGTCTATGATCCACTTAGAAATGAATCTTAGGAAATTGTTCTTTTTTTCTCATGTGGATACAGGTATTGCAGTTCCATTTACGACTTTATCTCCTGACTCCTGTGTGTTGTGATATTGCAGTGCGTGCAGTGTCCGTGTGTGTGAGGGTGAGCTTCCGGGCTCCAGATTCTACTATCTACCTACTTAGGTACCAACGCCAAGGTGCCTTTAGTACTGAATGTGACAGATCGCTGAGATCACAGATCCGCGTTGAGGGAGAATCAGCCCTTCACAGGAGTGTTTTGCAACCCTTGTGTGTGGCTCATCTTTCCTTTGGTCAGATCGCATTAGTTACACAATGCAGTTTTATAGTTTTCTACATCACGGGTTGTGCACATCTGTTTTTAAGTTTAATGTTATCAATACAACAGGTTAAAATATTTAATTTTTACCTTCTTGAACCTGGAATGAAAATGTACCTGGATTTTATATATATTGTCCTTATATTCAGCAAGATTACTTTTATTGTCTCTTTGTTTATCAGTATTGGGGATGTTTTCCATGTCACAAAATCTTCTTCTGAAACAACATGGTTCAACCATCTACTGTAGGAATTTCAGATGTGTCTAATAATTATGTAGTTTCATAGAATGAACTCACTGAATTACAATCACTGTGTTATAAACTTCTGATATGTATTGGTCTCAAGTTTATACGCATTCTCGTCCGGCACATGAGGACCTCAGAAATCACAACTCCATCCTAACAACACGTTAAAGCTGAACAAATTGGAAAGTGAACAACTGTCTTTGGATCTGTAAGAGAAATGATGTCCCACTACTCCCGAAATTGGAGGACCGGCAGGCAAATACAGAGAATCACGGTTTATGAGCGCAGGACCCAGCGCCGGGCAGAACACCTGCACTGGGATGGATGAATTGCTGGAGGCTCCACCTGGCTGAAACAAAGAGAACATATCCAGGGGCCCAGACGCAGGCCCCTAGACTCCTGAGGGTTCTGTCCTGGAGGACTCTTACCGGAAGATAAAACTCCCCTTGGGCTTCGGTGGGGAAGAGGAGAGGAGCCAATGTGAAATACAGCGGAGCACTGTCCTTCCCGGCAAGGTCTGTCCTCAGGGGAACTAGTCAGCCAGAGCTTGACCGACCTGGGGAAGGAAAATACCCACCTCCAGTCCCCCAGAGCCCCTGCCCACCTCACGGGGGAGACGCGGACCATAGTCACAGGACTGGAGAACACCCCCCTCCCCACACCTCACCGCATCACCAAACACCTCTAGGTCACATCGTGTCCAGCACACTGAAAGGCGAAAAAAAACATAACGTGAAGATGCAGAGCAGTGTCAGCACCAGACGTGGTGGGACAGTGGAGTTATGAGACTGGGGATTTAAAATACTATGATTAACACCCCAAGAGTTCTAACAGATAAAGTCGACAATGTGCAAGAACAGATGGGCAGTGTAAGCAGAGAGATGGAAATCCTAAGAAAGAACCAAAAGCTATGCTGGAGATCAAAATACTATAACAGAAATGAAAATGCCTTTGATGGGCTTATTAGTACACCTGACATGGTGGAGGAGAAGTCTCTGAGCTAAAGAAGGTGTCAATAGAAACCTCCAACATCGAACAACAGAGAGAACAAAGAATGACAGGAACAGAACAGCATACCCCACATGCATCATGGGAATATGCCCGGAGGAGAGGAGAGAAGGAACAGAAGAACGTTTGAAACAATAATGACGAATGATTTCTCCAAATTAATGTCAGACACCAAGCCACAGATCCAGGAAGCTCAGAGAACACCACGCCCGATTAATGCCAAAGAAATTCACCAAAGGCATATCAATGTATCTTTCCTTCTGGTACATTTATATGGTTTAGTTTCATGGTAAAATCCTGGACTATGTGAAATGCAGTTTTTATGGTGTAACTCATGTTTGTGGCCAAAGTTTGGTCAGTTTTCCTGAGAGTTGTCTGATCTTTCTCTGTTCTTTTTAATGTTAACTTTAATAAAATCAATTTCCAGTATATATTTACATCAGTTTTTGGATTGATCTATCTACCTAATTATGCCCCTTCAATGTTATGGTTCTCTAGTATATTATAATATCAAAATTGGGTAAATCAGAACTTTTATTACAGCCCCCTTTCTTCTGACTCCTCTTTTGACATTATGTCCTCCATCACCATCAACTATCTACTGACATGTGGTCAAACGTTGTTTCTGCTCTAGACTCCAGTCTCTATATTTACGCAGCCAAGAGACCAATGAAAATAGAGCATCTTTGAGTTTCGTCTCAAGTTTGACATTCTCCTATTCTTTGGATCTAAGTTCTTAGCCTGGAAAAATGGTTATTACATCCTCTGTTCAAGCCAACATGCAAGGGGAGAGGGGGACGTACCCAAGGGAACTCAATAGGCCTGGGACACGTTCCACAGCCTCCATCCTGCTCGACAACGCAAGGCTTTGCTTCCTGGGAGAGTTCCCACTGAAGTAGGAGAAAACGATGGAATGGTGGGAAAGCCTAATCTAATTTTTATTCAACGAAATGCTTTGCCTGTTGGTTCAATATTCAAGATATAAATTTGGGAATCAGTTTTTTAAAATGCTTTATTTTCTCCTAAAATACAACCAAATATTTAAACTCTTTCCTATTGAGACACATGTGCAGTTTTTAAGTAATCAGCACATTTGGATAGCAAAGACTGAAGATGGGGTTCTGAATGACCTGTTTGAAGGAAGGTGAAGTGAACTTGGAGCCCACTGGATCACCCTAAATGCAGGTTCCTTCACCAGGTTGAAATTTCTCTTCCCGGGAGTTGGAGCACAAGCTACTGTTCTGTGAGGAGATGCAGACTAGATTTTTTAGTGTCTTGAAAGATGTATTTAAATCGGGGATAAAAAGTTCTCAGAGGTTTGGACAGGCATTTATCAGGATTCAAGTAAAATCCAAACGTGTCTGATTCATGCTCCATAGTCTGGATGCTGGGTTTAAACTGCAGATGTCCGGCGGAAAAAAAGACTCATTTTTCTTATACTTTATGTTTTTCTAAATTTATTGAAGAATTAACTTTAAAATAACTTCATTTTAAATGGAATTCAAGTTCTGGGGCAGGAAATGGACAAAATGTGGAAATCCTTGGAGTCTGCTAACTTGTGCAGAAGGAGCAGGGAAGTGCTCCTGACGGGGCTGGGCTGGCCCACCTCACCAGCACCAGCTGAGAGCCCAGGGCCCACAGAGCACCCCGGGCCCACATGGCACCCCACACCTCAGAGCACCCCACACCCGCAGAGCACCCCATGCCCTCAGAGGACCCCGCACTCTGCACAGCACCCCACACTCTGCACAGCTCCCCAGACCCGCACAGCAACCTGGACCCGCACAGCACTCTGGGCCCGTGCCCAGTGCAGAGTACCCAGCACTGCACAGAGCACCCTGCACCACAGAGAACCCTGTGCCCACACAGCACCCCACACTCCGCACAGCACCTAGGGCCCACACAGCACCCTGCACTCTGCTCCCTCCATCACAGCACCCAGCAGGGCTTTATCTGGCTCCCTCTTGGGAGTTGAATCATTTCCAACCTGCTTAGTTTGTAGAAATCAAGCAAAGATCGGATCTGCATCTGATTTGGGGGGCTGGCGACATACTCTATGGTGATGAGATTATTTTGGCAGGACAGTAAGGATGTGAAGCACACATTCCCTTGTTCAGGATTGGCATATGATTCCTCATTCCCTTGTATCACCCCACAGATTGCACAAACCTTTCCAAGGCACTTCATGAAGGTGGTTCTCAGTAGCAGTCCGAGGCTCGCTCTAGCAGAACCCCCTTCTCCACCTTTCTCCCAGCTCAAACTGAGTCATTCTCAAAGCTCCCACTGCTCACCCACCCCTTCTTCAGCGGTGTTCGACCCCAATCGATCTCTGCAGCAGGGACCCAGACAGATACAGAAAGATAGAAACCAAATAACGTATTTTTTCTAAGCTGAATCATCTGATTTCATCACTTCTTCCTGAATTTTATATTATGTATCTAACAATATAAAATTGTTTACTCTCCAAACACTAATTAAATACATCATGTCTTTTGCTTTCAGCAATTTTTTTTTTTTATTTCAAGCTCTTGCATACCTGGTATTAATCCAAAATCTTTGGTCACTTTAATTATTTCTCTTGAAAATTTTTAGAATGCTTTTAGGTTTTTAACAAAATTGGGAGGGAGGTGCAGGGAGTTCCCACACCCCCCGCCCTCCCACACACAGCCTCCCTGTCATCAATACCCCCACCAGACCAGCACACTTGCCACAATCCATGACCTCGGCTGACACATCATGATCACCCCAAATCCACAGCTGACCCTAGGGTTCTCTAGAAGTTGTATCTTCTGTGTGTTTGGACAAATGTATAATGCCATGTGTTCCTCGTTACAGTATCACAGAGAGTATTTTCACTGTCCTAAAGAGCCCCTGTGCTTTTCATATTCCTTTGTCCCCCACCCCCGACCCTCTGACGGCCATCAATCTTCTCGCTGTCCCCATAGTTTTGCCTTTTTTAGAATGTGACATAGTTGGAAATACAAAGTGTGCAGCCTTTTCCGATTGGCTTCTTCCACTTAGTGCTATGCATTGAGGGTTCCTTAATGTCTTTTTATGGATTGATATAGTTCATTTCTTTTTTAGCCCTGAATAATATTCTATTGTCTGGATGGACCACAGTTTGTCTACCCATCACCTACCGAGGGACATCTTCGTTGCTTCTAAGTCTTGGCGGTTATGAAAAAGCTGCTATAAACCTCTATGAGCGGGTCTGTGTTGTGGACATGTTTTCCAGGATTGCTGGATCGCATGGCAAGAGGGTGTTTAGTTTTGTAAGGAACCATCCAACTGTCTTTCAAAATGGCTGCACCGTTTCACAAGCCCACCAGCAGTGAGTGAGAGTTTCTGTTGCTCCAAATACTTGCTAGCATTTGGTGTTGTCAGTGTGTTTGACCTTTGACCATTTGAATAGGTTCAGAACGCTAGTTCATTAATTAAATTTGCATTTCCCTGATAATACATGATATGGAGCATCTGTTCATATGTTTATTTCTCATCCGTACATCTTTGGCGAAGTGTCTGTTAAGGTTTTAACCCATTTTATAATCAGGTTGCTTGTTTTCTTATTGTTGGGTTTTAAGAGTTTTGTGAATATTTTGGATATTTGGATCCTCTCAATAGATGCAGAAAAAGCATTTGACAAAGTACAACATCCTTTCTTGATCAAAACTCTTCAGAGTATAAGGATAGAGGGTACATACCTCAATATCGTAAAAGCCATCTATGAAAAACCTACAGCGAATATCATTCTCAATGGGGAAAGGCTGAGAGCTTTTCCCCTAAGGTCAGGAACGCGGCAGGGATGTCCACTCTCACCACTGCTATTCAACATAGTATTAGAAGTCCTAGCCACAGCAATCAGACAACAAAAAGAAATCAAAGGCATCCAAATCGGCAAAGAGGAAGTCAAACTCTCACTCTTTGCAGATGATATGATACTGTATGTGGAAAACCCAAAAGACTCCACCCCAAAACTGCTAGAACTC
>NW_027397068.1:79936175-80001280 GCF_003265705.2 Callorhinus ursinus
AGACGAACCATGAGAGATGATGGACTCTGAAAAACAAACTGAGGGTTCTAGAGGGTAGGGGGGTGGGGGGATGGGTTAGCCTGGTGATGGGTATTGAGGAGGGCACGTTCTGCATGGAGCACTGGGTGTTATGAACAAACAATGAATCATGGAACACTGCATCAAAAACTAATGATGTAATATATGGTGATTAACATAACAATAAAAAAATTTTTAAAAAATAAAATAAAATAAAATAAAAAGATCATAGAAACAATAAATAATTGGGTAAAGAGAAAAAAAAATATTTTCTCTCAGCTTGTGACTTATCTTCTAGTTCTTCTGATATTATCTTTCACAGAACATACATTTTTAATTTCAATCAGGTCCAACTTATCAATCATTTCTTTTATGGATTGTGTCTTTGGTGTCTTATCTCAAAAGGCATCACCATGCCCAAGGTCATCTAGGCTGACTCACATTATCTTCTGGGAATTTTATAGTTTCGTGGTTTGCATTCAGGTCTATGATCCATTTTCAGTTAATTTTTGTGAAGGATGTAAGGTCTGTGTCTAGATTCATTTCTCACATGTGGATGTCCAGTTGTTCAGCACCTTTGTTTGTTAAAAGTTTGTCTTACTGCATTGTATTGCCTTTGCCTTTTTGTCAAAAATCAGTGGACTAAATGGGGGTGTACTCTTGGGATCTCTATTCTGTTCCATTGATCTACTCATTTATTCCTTGGCCAATATGACACTGTCTGGACTATTACAGCTTTATGACAAGTCTGAAGTCAGGTAGCATCAGTCCTTTGCTTTCTCCTTCAGTACTGTGCTGGCCATGTTGGGTCTTATGCCTCTCCGTATAAACTCTAGAATCAGTTTTTCAATATAGATATTGATGTTAAAGATTTTCCTGGGATTGCATGGAGTCTACGGATCAATTTGAGGAGGACTGCCATCTTGACCATATTGAACATTCCTATCCATGAACATGGAATAGGTATTCATTTATTTATTTGTTTTACTAGAAAACTTTTGAAATAAAAAAATTCTTATTAGAGTTTCATAGCTATTCTTATTCAGATCTTGTACATAATTTTAGTTGTATACCTAAGTATTTCATTTTGAGGGGATGCTAATGTAAATTGATATTTTTTAAATTTCAAATTCCATTTGCTCATTGTTGGCAAATTATTTTTATATGTTACCCTTGTGTCATACAACCCTGTTATAACCACATATTAGTTTCAGGGCGGTTTCTTTTCTTGGGGGGGGCAGGTTCAGTTCTTTCAGATTTTTTACATAGATAGTATTATCATTTGCAAGGAGAGCTTTTTATTTTCCTTCCCATCCTTGTCTTGTACTGATCTTAGTGCAAAAGCTTTTAGTTTCTCATTGTTAAGTGGGATGTTAACTATGGGTTTTTGTAGATATTCTTTATCGGGTTGAGGAAGTCCCTCTCTATTTCTAGTTTACTGAGAGGTTTTTATTATAAATGGATGTTCGATTTTGTCAAATGATTTTTCTGCCTCTGTTGATGTGATTATATGATTTTTCTTTTTAGTCTGTTGTTGTGATGGATTACATTAATTGATTTCAAATGTTGAATCAGCCTTGTGTATCTTGGGTAAATCCTACTTGATCATGATGTATAATTTTTTTATACATTGTTGGATTCAATTTGCTAATATTTTGATGAGGACTTTTAAATCAATCTTCATGAAAGCTATTAGTCTTTAGTTGTCTTTCCTTGTAATGTTTTGGTTTGGGGAGTAGGGTAAAACTGGCCTCATACAATGAGTTAGAAAATATTCCCTCTGTTCTATCTGTGAAAGAGATTGTAGAGATTTGGTACAACTTATTTCTTAAATGTTTGGCACTTAAAATAATTTTTAAACAAATATTGAAATAACCTGGAATTGTTTGCTTACCAATTTGGAGACAGGTTTTAAGCCAGTGCCCAGACTCTCAAGCTCAGAGTCATCCTTAGAAGCTTGAAATGGAGTGGAGAGGGTTGATGAAAAAGAGAAAAATGGAAGTTTCACATTTTAGTGTGACTTTATCTGAATCTTATTGTTCAAATTCTGGTAGAAAAATGTTTCTAGACTGTTTTCCTTTATTGTTTAAGAAGAGGTTCCAATACATTTTGAAAAATATACTTTCTCTTGCAACATCTTGATCATCCACCTTAACTTTAAAGCTCTAAGAATTCCTTTATTGTTTAAGGTGAAGAATGTATGAAGACTCACATTATTTGATGGTATTAATGATTTTGAATGTTGACTTCAAAGAATATTTGATCTTTTTTTGGGAAAAGAAAACTCATATATTTGGGGATAGAGTTTTTATTTCTTTTTTTACATCTTCATTCTTGGCTGAACTCACAACCTTAAAGACTAATGCTTATGTGCCTGTGGTTATGCTTTATGCAGTATTTGTTCATATAAATCTACTTGAACCCATTCATTGTTCCCCTCTAAAATTCCTTCCACTTGCCTTTTCCAAACCTTCCTCTCTTGGGAGCCACTGTCCTCACTTCACACTTTTCTGAAAGATGGTTCCATTATTTAAACTGTGTAATGGTCACTTAGCTGAACACTCATTTGTATAAAACACACTTAGCAAATATAAATATTTCAGGGAACAGAAAGATTTCAACTCTACTCTTTCCAGGATGTCTATAAAATTTTTAGGCTCTATCATTTTTACAACTAGCTTGTTTTACTGCATGGTAACTTCCAGATATTCCTTTTGTTAAACTCTGACTCAGTAATTCCATGTCAATTTTTGTTTCCAAAATGTGTGTGAATCTTTCTTATACAACCTCAACATGGTGTAGGCAAATTGCAAAAGCAAATATTCTTTTGACTTGTTTTGGTCAGCAATATAATTTCTCAGACACTGAAACTGCACATGAACTGCCTGAATTTTGGTATTTTTCAATAGCATGGCTATTTATTAGTCAGGAAGTACCCAATATATTGATATTTTTGTGCTGTTTAGAAAAAAAAAGAAAATTTTATATTTGCATTATCTCTAGGGCATACAATGGAGGAAATAAATGATATTTACAATATCAATCATTTATCACCATTCCAGCTATCTGAAAACTTTAGTACCCAAGAATCTAGAAATAATTTACAATTGCCTGTGAAGTGTCTGTATTTTACCTGATTATGTGCCATGGAGTGAGAATAGGCTCTGGTGCCTGGGCAGTGCTAAGAATCAGCAGATGTAATGCTATTGCAAAGTTGCCAGTTTTTTTTTTTTTTTAAGCAAAACTAATTAACACTTAACCAGTGATATTTATTTGAGTACATACTATGTGCATGACTTTGTTCTGTATCCTCATTTTCCAATATGCACTTTAATGCAATAATACTTTATTTTTAAATTCGAATAAATTTTTAGAAAGTGACATAATTTAATACCATCCACTGTGATTGGGACAGATAACCCTCAAAATATTAAAAATAGAAGTACCCCACCATCCAGTGATCACACTAAAGGGTATTTACTCAGGATACAAAAGTAGTAATTCAAAGGAATAAATGCACCCCAGTGTTTATAGCAACATTACCTACAACAAAATGGAAGCAGCCCAAGTGCCCATCAACAGATGAGTGGCAAAGATGTGGTCTATATAAAATGGAATATTACAGAGTGATAACAGAGAATGAGATTTTGATATTTGTGACAACATGGACAGAGCTAGAGGATATGATGCTAAGTGAAATAAGTCAGTCAGAGAAAGACAAATACTGTATGACATACTCATAGGTAGAATCTAAAAAGCAAAATGAATGAACAAAGAAACAAAAAACAGACTCCTGAATACAGAGAACAAACTGGTGGTTTGCAGAGGGGCGGTGGGTGGGGAAAGGGACGAAATAGATAAAGGGGATTAAAAGGGTACAAACTCTTCCAGTTATAAAATAAATAAGTCACGGGGATGAAAAGTATAGCCTAGAGAACATAGTCAGCAATATTGTAATAACATTGTATGGGGACTACCCTTGTCGTGATGGGCGCTGAGTAGGTGTACAACTGTTGAATCACTATATCGTTCACTATGTGTGTACTAACACGACACTGCATGTTAATTATACTTCAATTTTTAAAAAAGAAAAATAAAACCTTTAGTGAATCAAAAAAGGTAAATAAGTTTTTATAGTTCCCGGATCAGCCACAAGAGACTGGTTTTCAGACATGCAAATGGTTTGACCCTCTAAGAACCTGAATTTCACTTGTCCATTGACTCAGAAAGTCCCTGCTTCATTTTGAAGATGTTTTACCACAGAACAAACAGATCAGACCACATAATGCAGCACCAGCAATTACTTCCTTGGCATAAACACAGCCAAAATGGTATTGTTCCCACAATGACTTCATTTAAATCTGCTCCTTTTCCCCCTCACAGCAATCTAGAAAGATCACCAAGTTTCTTTATGTGAAGACTGAGAGAAAAGAAAAAAGATTCATAGTAGGAAAGGAAAGAGTACTTTCCGGGGTGTCACAAAGACCAGCACTTAAAGGCTGGAGGCCCCAGCGGACGGCAGAGGATTCTCGTTCAGATGTTGAGGAACAGAGTCTACGGTCTAAACTGGCCCATGAATTTCTCCTGCCATCCATGCCTGCCCCACATTCCATTTGCCAAGATTTAATACTCTCCTATCTGAATCACTTTTTTGCACATAAAACAGGCAAAAGGGTTTTAAAAGTTACACCATTAAACTCTCCATTCTTATCACTTATGTAACTTCATAATTTTTGAAAATCACTCGCATCTTTTTTTGTGACCATAGGCTGTGCGTGAAGGCAGTGTGTTAGCACTGGGAATTAGAGATAATTCGCATTTCCTTGTAGTTCCCAGGCAGCAAGGTATGGGTTAGTTTTTGGCCTCATTTTCGAAGTTCTCAATGGAGTAAGTGCCCGTTGACCCACCCGCAAGTTTCTGGTAGTTCTCAAGAGGAATGAGCAAAAACTGGTGGGAAGTGAAAGGAAGCTTGGGTCCACTCTGTTTTCTGCTCTCTGCAAGTCACCCACACACCTCAAGGAAAGGGGAACAAGATAAAAGAGGAAGTATTCAGAAAGCATATCTGACCCCTGGCATTCTGGGCGAACGATCACATGCCAGATAGTGTGTGTCCACTATCCATCACTGCGTGGGTTCTCATTTTCAAGTCACATGTAGAATTAAGCCTCATTAAGAATGATCCCTCTGGCTGAATAACCCAGAAAGGGTCGTGATGAAGCTGATGAGGATTTTCAGAGAATTCTCCTCTTTGCCTCTGCCAGTTGATGTTGTCCTGTGGGCTGTGTTTCCGGAACACAGAGGCAAGCATGCCTGTCGGCATCTGTCTTGCACGGGGAATGAAGACAGGATGGTGTTCCCACGAGCAGCCAGGGAGAGTGGCCTCTGGGTCTCCACGCAGCCCCTGCTGCGCGTTCAGGAGCTCAACAAACATGACGTCCAACCTGCTGTTGAACATTGTCACCGTGGCTCTGCCAGATGGCATTGCAACTTTTCTCTCCTTCAACCTTCAAAACAGGGCTCTTGGCTGATGTCAGAATAAAGAAAGCCAGGAACATCCCAGCTGCCTTTGCTTGGAATGCCCGCGTCCAGGTCAGCCCGTGGACTGACTCATGACTCCTGTGAGCTACAACACCCTTTATCCCATGAACTGAAAGAGTAGTATTTCTAGGTACCGTGTATTTTGGGGCCCCGAGTACATGCTTACGTACAGAAATTGTTTTAAGACTTCTGTATTTGACTCTGAATTAGGGGAGCTGAGTTTATATATAATACACACACATTCATACACAAAATAGCTGCCATTTTAAGCAAGTTGCTGATCACTGAAAACATCGTGGTGATAACTGGAGGTGGAGTATTATCTGCACCCCAGAAGGCCCCTGCTGCCTGTTCTAGTCACCCCCTGCCCTCCCCAAAGGCGATCCGATAACCTTGTGGCTAGAACCGTAGATCAGTTTTTATCTGTTCACCAGCTTTATTTCCGTGGTGTCATATAACCCCGCGCACGCAACATGACCCTTGGGACATTCACCCCTGCTGCGAGTAGCGGCCGAGGTTTCTTTCCTTGAAGTCACCTGTTGCACCAAGACCACACGTGCTTCCCGAGCTATGTGGATAGTCCTGATGTGTTAGTGGGGCCTTGGCAAGCAGCACACACGTGAACATACATGTGCATTTCTTGTGGGGTATGCACATGCACATTTGTGCCAGACCATGCAGCACCTTACGTGGCCATGAACATGTGCATCCCCAGACGCCCACGACCAGTGGTCTGTCACCCCAGAGCCCAGCTACTGCCCCCGGAGACCAGCACCACGTCTGGGTCAGGGCTGCGCCTTCCGGGAGCTGCTCCTCGACTGTGCCTGAGGGGTTGGGGGGCTAAAGCAGAACAGCCCTGCCACGGCCCCGGGGGGAGCCACGGCCTTCTTCAGCCACGGCCGCAGGGGGAGCCATGGCCTTCTTCCACAGCCACCTGTGGCTTCAGCACTAACAGCATTGCTGACCCGCTGAGAAGGGGCAGAGGTCGGGCATATCCCCTGCCCCTTCCCCTGTCCTTCCTCCGGTGCCTTCCTCTCTGTGCCCAGGGTCTTTCTGGGACCCCGCCTCGCTTGCCCCCACAGGCCTCCCCTCACACCCCCTCCTGTCTTGGCGCTGCTTCGCGGAGGCTGTTGTGTCTGGGGGCTGCTCCCCGATTCCTGGAGTTCCCTTGCGGCCCCAGAGTCAGGGTGTTGACCATGAAGGGCTCGATCTGCAAACCTTGTCCGGGGGGGGTCTCCTGGGGGGACTGAGTCTGGAGGCAAGTGCTTGGGAGGCCTGTGCAGGGACCGACCCTGAAGGAGCCCATGTCCCTGCTTCCAGGCCGCACGGATTCCAGAGGGAACACACACTTGGGTGCTTTGATCCATGCGGCGGAGGCCGGGGTCCTCCTGAAATCATATCCTTGCCTGGCCTTTTTCAACACCTTATCCCATCCATTACCAGCCACTCCCAGGGACACTTCTATTTATTTTTAATTACTTTCAACGTGTTTAATTATTTTCATTGACATATACTCAACATACAATGTTATGTTAGCTTCCAGTGTACAATATCTTGGAAACACCATTTAAATAAGTGACTTGAAATTGAATTCTCAGACAAGGAGGAGCATCTAGGATTCCATGTCCCAAGACAGGTATTTCCCTGAAGGTGAGCTTGCTGGTCTTGGGGCACAGCCTGAGCACTTAGGAGATAACGCCGGACAGTTCTCCAGAAGAGAGGTGCCCATCTCCCACGGCATCCACTGGGGACACAGAAAACAGGGGGACCATGTTTTCATGGTTTATTGGGGTGACCAGAGAGCTTGCCCACTTTCATCTCATATCTTCTGTCTTGTATTATTGATGTTTAGGGGTTTTTCTGTGAGTCCTACAAGTTCCCACACAAGTTCCTGATCGGTTGGTGGGAGGCAAATACCTTCTGAGGCTCACCTTTTTAACTCTCTTCAGGTGGGTTTTCTTTGATGAACAAAGTCAATAATTCTAATATAGACCAACATGTCGTTCTTCCCATTTATAGTTAATATTCCGGATCTTTGCTTAAAGAAACCCTGCCTACCTCAAGCTCACAGAGATGCTCATCTACACATAATCAGAAATTACAGTTGGGATATGGATTGAATAAGGGTCAAATTTCATATTTTTCTTGTGTATCACCAAACCACCCACACTTTGCCTTTTTAATAAATCAGCACTCATATATGCAGGAGTGTGTTTCTACACTTGGTCTTCTTTGGTCTATTCTTGTGCAAACACCACACCGTTTTGGTAACCCCATGTTTGCGATACGCCTCGGTAGCAAGCAAAGTCAGTCTTTCCTCGTTTTGCTTCTTTGAGATGCTCAGGGTCCTGGTACCTTTGCATGTCCACATGCATGTTAGAATCATCTGTTTTCACAGGAAAAAAAATGTCTGTATATTGACTGGGATTATCGAATCTTTAGGTCATGAGCCTGATACATGCCTCTGTGTTTTGTTTTTTCAGTTTCTCTCAATGATAGTGTGTGTGTGTGCAGCTCTTGTACATCTTCATTAGACTTTTTCCTGTTGAAATTATTTATCGTTCTATAAATGTTAACACCATCTAAATTTAAGTTTTCTTTGTGTATCTGTATTCATTGTTGTTAGTATATATGAATGTACTTTATTCTGTATGTCGACCTCATGGTGTGTAATCTTGTTAAATTTACTCATAAATTCCAATAATCTATGTTTACACTCTTTCCATTTTCTATGTACACAGTCACATCCCCAGGAGTGGTGCCGTAGAATAGTTTTAGCATTTTACCTATTTCCCAGTGTAAGGGCTGATTGAAAACAACCTCTTTTCCATCACGTAGGAGGAACTGCCAGGCATCACAGAGTGATGTGTGCAGACCATCGCCTCCCACCAGTGTTGTAGGCACCCCAGAAATGAGAGGGAACTGAGCAGGTATTTGAGAAATACATCCACATGGCTGATAAGTGTGCGCAACTATGCTTTCAGCCCTAGTTCATCAACGATCCCCAGCACGTCCACTGGTGAGGCAGTCACAACATCCAGCCACCACGTCAGGATCGGTAAACGTGGGGACCCCTCTGGGACCTGGAGCCCCTGCTGGGAGGAACAGAAGTTCGTACGCGCACTTTGTGGTTGTCAGCGTTTATGGAAGCAAAACGTGAGCCACCCTGACCCTCTTGAGGTGGGCAGACACGGGGACACCCTCTGCACTTCTGGCCCCCGGACGCTAACCTCTTTGTGTAACTTTCTCCCCGAGGGCTCTGGGCTTGTGACTTGCTTCCCCTCGTGTCACGTGTCAGTGATGGACGTCACTGCCCCGGACAGGCGGTGCTATGTGGCAAAGGCAGATCACGATCAGGACGTTTGGATGACTCCATCTCTGCTGATGGAGGAGCTTTCCTGCCGGCCGTGAAGAAACAAGCCGAGGTGAAGGCCTCGAGGCAGGGCCTCTGGGCGGCCTCTGGGGGGCTGTCCTCCAGCTTCCAGGACCTGGCCAACAACCACTGTGCAGCCTGGGGTGCCCTGAGCTCCAGAGAGGTCATGACCTGTTGGCACCTTGACTGTGGCCTTGGGCACTGAGCAGAGGACTAGCTGGGCTCAGCCCGACTTCTGACTCACAGCAACCACGGGATGATAATCACCTACAGTGTTTGTGGTGATTTGTTACACAATGATGGAAAATCAACACAATCCCCCCCCAAAACGAGTTCATCTCTCCATCAAAAGATGTGTGTGTATTTATGTCAGCTTTATTCATAGGATTCCCAAACTAGAACTAGGCCCCACATCATAACAGGAAACGGGTAGGGTGGGGCACACCCACGAAACACAACAGCACAAGCAGCACGAGGGGACTGCGTCCTGATCACACCGACCCCTGGGGTGAGACTCACACACGATGTTCAGTGAGAGGAGCCAGGCCACGGAGGGGGCGTCCGCTGAATCGTCCCACACTCGCAGGAAGTGACGGATGACAAAGCCAGTCCATGGCTGTGGCGTGGTCGCCTCAGGGCCTGCAGGGAGGGCACTGATGGGGATGCGCTGCGGAACTTTCCAGAGCAGGAACGTTCTACATCTTGGTCTAGATGTTGGTCACATGGCTGCCCACGTAAATATTCAGTGAGCTGCACACCTAGCACAGGTGAGTTTATGTCCAGGCTGCGTGTCAATTTAAAAACTTTAAGAACCAGAAGAAAAAAGGGAGCGCGAGTACAGGTGGGCACGGTGGTTTGCTGTCGGGCATTTGCAGACATCCCTTTGAATCACCGAGTCCTCCCCGCAAGCACAGGTGAGTCACCTGCTTACCAGGTAAAAGACGACCAGACGCATCCTCAGCTCGAAGAGCATGGCGATGTTTGAAGGGGTCCCTGCAGGGAGCAGGGGGACTTTTCGAGCAGGGAACCCTAACGGGAACAGAGGGAGCAGTCAGGCCCCAGAACCGCCCCTGCCTTCCTTCCTGCCAACAACAAGGACACTCTCCCAAATTTGCCAAATCCATCATGACCACAATGTATCCAGCTTCTATCTGCCTCTTCTGCGTAGACACATTGCATGTGTAACAGAGACAAACAAAAGGACCTGACAGTAAATGATTTTTTTTTATTTGAAAGTATGCATTTGAGAAGTGATGAAAACCAGATTTTTAAGGGGAAAGCTTAAAACAATGATGAAACCACATTCCAGAATGAGCTTTGTGCCTGAGATTGTCATAGCCGCCTGCATAGACGGACACCGGGAGGCCGGCGCTCCCACCTGGCTCCGCCCCCAGAGCGCTGGGTGGCCTGGAGAAAGGGACGGGATCCCGGGGCCTCTCGGTCCATATCTGGCAATGATGCACCAGCCCCAGAGCAGCTCCTGCTGAACGAGGCACCACCAAGGGACCGGGGTCACGTGGAGTTCTCCACACCCCTTGCTGGAATTTTGACCATCGCCACGGGCCTTAATAAATAGACTGTAGCTATAGAAATATGTGGGAACTGACCAAGAGATCCCAGCTGCCTCTCTTCCAGAATTCTTCATCTCGACCCTAGGTAATGGCTGCATTGCAAACTCAGAGAAGTCTGTGACCTGCCGCACACCACGGAGCCACCGGGGCTACGAAGGGGCTGGGCCACTGTGGGCAGAGCCTCGTGGTCAGACTCTGGAGCTGGAGACCCCAGCACTGGCACTGCTGTTCTGTCTCGGGGAATGCTCTCTCCCGAGGCCTCGGTCCTCACGCACGTAACATGGGGAGAAAACAGCCCAGCCTCTCAGGGGCAGATGGCCGGCATTCCAAAGGTGCTGGAGATGGCTGGGAAAATGCTTCTTTCCGGGAAGAAGCATTTTCACAAGAGATAGAAATCAATGCATTTTTAAGGACAAGATTAGGGGAACAGAAAACATCTATCGGGCGATACAGACAGGCTGCAGACCCTACTGTCAAGGGCGGCGTGAGGGAGAAATGCCTTGGCCTCTGGCCGGGGCCAGTTTCAACGCCTGTCCCACGATGGTCACACGTGCGTTTATTAAGGCCTTATTGTTTTCCTATCGAGTGTTTGCTCAGAAGAGGTGGTCTGTAAAATTCACTTTGTCTCCTACGAGGACCATGACGCCCACTGAGGGGACTAGCCACCGTTGGGTGAGATCCTGGCCACGGAGGGGCCCGTTTGCCTCTTTCTCACCTGCCCCGCGGTCCCGGGGGGAGGGGCGCTTCCCAGGGCAGGCCTGGAGGTTTGTCATTCCTCCTGGGGGGCAGCTGGTCTTGGCGGGTTCAGGAAAAATGAACAAATGAAATATATCAGGCAATCTGAACGTGGGCGAGGGCTGCCCAGCACTGCGAAGATTTGCAGGAGCCACCCCCTTGGCCTAAGGATGTGAGTTGGGCGCAAGAAGTGCACATCAGCTCACAGCAGAAGGCCCGGGGAGACGCCGGGCCGGTGACAATGCCAAGGAGGCAGGGGGTCCGTTGTTTCTGGCTACTTGCTACCCAGCAGTTGTTAAAAAAGCAGTCACTAAAATTTATCACCTGCTTTCCATGAAGAAGTCCACCAAGATTTAACAGAGAGACAATATTAGTGCACAAAAGAATGATCGGAGAAGTTAAGTTGAGCAAGCCTAGACCAGATGATAAAAGCTCCATCTGCTCAGAGCCTTCGGAGAGACACGGGCCTCAGGGAGCGCCGTGGACGTCTGCCATAGGGGGCAGGGTCGCTGTTTTGGAGGAACTAAGGAAACACATCTTGGGTTTTGTTTCCAGCATGTGGCCAGCGCCTCAGACAAAGGGAAGGTGGGTTCCAGACGTGCTTCGTGGAGGCGTGCCAACAGAGGAGGACTTTTTGCTGGGCCACCAAGACCTGTGTCTCCCCTGTTGTCACTGAAAACAAGCAGAGACATGCGGTAGAGCTCACCCCGAGGACGCTGAAGCTGAACGCACCCTCTGATTTCTAACGTGGAGAATCTCAGAAAATCAGAAGGGGAGTAAAACGCCGAGTTTTCTGATGAGGTGGCTGGGGTGCCGCCCGGCCGACAGCGGGCTGGTCGGGCACGACGGTCCTCCCTGCACGGTGACGGGAGTGTGCACAGGGACCACACCACAGCTGGTGCAGGAGCGGGGGCAGCGTGCACCGGAGATGCCCTGGGGTCCGCCCCGGAGGGCGGCCTCACGTGTTGGAAAGCACCAAACGCCCGCTTAGGGAGTTTCTACAAGTACATAGAGCCAGGTTTCTTTTCCTTTATTTTTTTAAGATTTTATTTATTTATTTGAGAGAGAGAGGGAACACAAGCAGGGGGAATGGCAGAAGGAGAAGCAGGCTTCCCGCGGAGCAGGGGGCCCGATGCGGGGCTCGATCCCAGGACCCCGGGATCATGACCTGAGCCGAAGGCAGACGCTTCACTGACTGAGCCACCCAGGCGTCCCCAGAGTCAAGTTTTCTGAGAAAAAAAAAAAACACAATTTTGCCAATTCTGGTGTGCAGTTAGACATTTACAGCTGAGACACAGTGCACCTGCGCACATATGGCCTCTGGGCCCAGAGTCTCACAGGGTTACAGTGACCAGCTCCACATTGACCTGGGGGTTGTGTGCAGATCTGTGAGGCTGAGGGCAGACCCGGGGGAAGCAGGGGGGACACCATATCCTTGGAGCTTCATGCCAGGGACTTCGCATCACTAAGGGGCTTCTGGACAGTGATGGGGTCCGAGCTATATCCAGAAAACACAAGTCGTCACGGCCCGGACAATGGGGTCCTGCCTCACTTGCTTGACCGACTTCACCCCGACAACATGCATATGAGGGGTGCCGCTTTCCAAAAGGACAGACGGCATTCTGTGCTACTTCTGCGTGATTCACGGAGACTTTGAAGGAAGAAGATGGCTTTAATACGCATTACTCTAATGAATCTTAAACTGGGTTTGTTTTAACTTAAAACGATAAGCATGTTAAATTCACATAGTTTTAGAAATCATTCTGTTTTTTCATAGATAGCTGAAAGTACATGCAGGTGAGAACTAATTCCTGTGACCAATATTGTCTTCCCTCCTGGCTTTCCCAACACCCACCCAAAATTCGTGGGTAACTTTGAACATCTTGATGAATGTGGAAATATTTTTTTAACTAGATTCTTTGGAAATAGTTTAAGGTAGAGAGTTTCTGTTGCAACAATAATAAAAATAAATATTAATATGTAGATCTTTGTGTTTCGTCAGACATGTATTCAACTAAAAATAAACAAAACAAAACCTTTTGAAACTATGTATCTTTTACACTCTTGTATTTTTTATGCATGTACCATAACCTGAGATACATAAAAAATATTTTTCACATTGTCTAAAACTAAAAGTATATAAAGCTCCATTTCTCTAACAGATAAAAACCCATCAAGTTACTTGTTGTGTTTGGAATTCAAACAATATGATGTAAAGCATATCACTGCTAACGGCTCCTAAAGGGTATTACAGAAAAGTAATTCAGACATGATGCATATTTTTCTTGTTACCCAATTGCAAGAGGATTTTGGAAGCACAAGCAAAGAAAAGCAGACCTTAAAACAAGAGAGAATGTATCATGCTGTCTTGTCTGAGTCCTGCCGATCCATGCTCTTCTCCCAGAATAAATTAATTACTGACTTGGTATCTCTAATGCTGAGGTTTTTCACACTTTATGCCTCATAAAACAGGAAGTTAGTATTTAGTTATGTCTGTTTTTCATGGATAAAAAAGACCAACAGAATTACATTGCCTTGAAATTTATAAAAATATAAACACTGAAGCCCCTCCAGCCTCCTGCTAATTAACTGTAGAACCAGAATTGAGAAGAACCTCAGAGAATCTAATGCAAACTGAAGTTCCCAAAATCCTTCCTCAGATCCAACCCAGTGAGAGGGGACCCCCCCCACGGCCCTCTCACTGCGCCCCTCACTAGCCATGGGAAATGCATCTGTCCACTTTCTCCGGAGCCGGGGGAGGGCCCAGGAAATGCTCCCTATCCTCTTGACGTTGGAAGGGCCCAGAATACCCAGGTTCCAGGAGGCGGAGGTTCAGTAAGTCCCCAGGTGTGGGGCTGTGGGGTCCTATGGGACCAGCCGTGGTACAGCTTTTGCTGTAGAGACTGGCAGCCGCCCCCCGCCCCGCCCTTCCCCAGGTACGCTCAGCAGGAAGGCATGCACCCTCCCACTGGGTGAGACCAGTACTGGAGGGGACAGAAGCAGATGCAGCGAGCCCCACCACCTGCTCTACGTTGCTAGTGAGAGAACACCAGCATCCCCCTCCCTCCCCCCCAGTCCAGAGGCTGGGGGAGTGGCTGTGCGGGGGAGGGGGCGTCGTGGGGGCTCCAGGTCTGCTGAAGAATCATGGCTTATTCTCCGGCTCCTGTCGGCGTCATCGTCAGCTGCGGGTCTGATATCAGCAGAAAGGAGCACAGCATGAGATACTGCTGGGCAGAGAGGAAGGGCGCTTTGTCTGTCAAACCCTGTTCTGGGCAGGGAGGACAGGTGAATCCCACACAGCCTGTGCGCACCAGCACTTAAGCAGGGACGGGTAAAGGAGGTTGAGAACCCACAACTATAGGCTGAATCACAGGAGCTATGCGCTGGAAGCATCAATGTAGGCATTTCAGACGAAGACTAATTACAATACACGCTGTAAATCCTTGGACAACCACGAGAAGTTTTTAAATATGTGTAAATAGTAAGTCAATAAAGGAGATCAAACAGAATCATCAAAAAGTGCTCAGAGTGCCCAATAGAAGGCAGAAACAGCAAGAAAAAAAATAGAACACATGGAATAGAGCTAGGGAGACAGGAGATTTTCATTCCATCACATCATAATCTAGTAATTATCTAGAATGTGAATGTTCCCAACACATCAGTTAAAAGACAAAGATCGTCAGATTGGATAAAACAGGAAAAGCCCCAACTATATGCTTCTTATAAGAATCTTTCTTTATGCATAAATGCATACATAGATAAAAGGCTGGGGAAAGACATTCCATGTGAAGTCTAACCTGAAGAGACTTGGAAGAGCTACTTCAGTATCGGAGTTGACTCCCAAGCAAGGCCAATATCTAGCACCCAGTGGTAAAGGGGTCACTTTTCTGAGAAGCTGTAACCAGGCTGAATATGGATGCACCTAACCGAAGGGAGAGTAGATAAACCCAGCATCACAGCCGCGTGCCCGCCACGCCGCTTCATTGTTGGTAGAACAGAGGCAAAGACTCAGCACACACACGAGTGACATAAGCCCCCCACCTTCAGACAACCCGACCTAACTCTTGAGAAACGTCGAGGTCCTGGGACCTAGCAAAGGCTGCATGACCTGACCACTACCTGCCATGTGCTGTCCTCTTGGACCTGGGATGGACAACAGGGGAAAATGGCAGAAATAAGAACAGTCTGGGCCTTCGTCAATGGCCACGGGATCGATTTCGAAGCTGTCACGGCTGCGCAAGACGTCAGCATCAGGGGAGGCGGGCGAGGGGTGTGTGGAAACTGTCCTGACGGCCTCTGCAACTCTTCTGTAAGTCCAGAATTATTGTACAGAGGCACACATACACACACGTGCACACTCACATGTGCACACGGAGTGCCCCTTCTGTCCCAGAGTAGAGCCTCCCTACGCATGCTTTGAGAACCAGAATGGCCGGAAGCAAATCAGCAATTACTATTCATTTATATGGAAAATTCTTAGAGCATTCCCAGACCTAAAATATAACCTGTCTTCAGTTTCTCTGATACCTGAGGACAAATCTTGCTAACAGATGTACAAAATCCATGGAGATAAAGCCCGGATGCTCACAGACTCTGCCCGGCCCTCTGGGGCTGGAGCAGAGATGCTGCTGGGTCCCTGGGGCGGGAGCCCGTGCTTGGTGAGCGCCGCCTCCGTGCCCGCTAGTGAGCCTGCTGCCGACCTACACCTAATAGTCTTTTTCTTCTTTTGCCTTTTCTCGTAAAAGCAAAAGTCCTCTTCAGATTTCTTTAGGTTAGCAAAAACAGGTGCTAATGTAGGTCTTTCCTAGAAGCAAAGTGGCATTGCATGAAATTTGCAAAGCAGGGGATACCTGTACACACATACACCCATCTGTGTGTGTACCCACGTGGATGCATTCTATGATCACTGAACGGTGACTGGAAGTGTCTTATTAGGATATCAGAAGACAGGAACTCAACAGAGCCCCGTTGGTAGCTATTAATGAGGACAAAATCCACTCCAGTGAGTTGAGATTCTCAACACACTCAGTTCTGTAACCATTGGCCTAAATCCTAGAGCCACAGAGAACAATGTCACCTCTTTCAGACATCCACACAGTGATTTATTGGAAACAAGTAGAACAGAGTTATTCTTTTGTATGATAGCACTTTAAACACATAAACATGTCTCTCAAAATCCTCTTGTCTAATTTGGGCTAGCAATTTATGGGCCATATTATAACGAACTTTGCTGTGTGAATTTTCATTTCAAAGCCCATCACAATTCTACAATTCTATGATAATTTTCTAAAATATAGAATGATCTTGAGGCTCTTGGGTGGCTCAGTTGGTGAAGCATCTGCCTTTGGCTCAGGTCTTGATCTCAGGGTCCTGGAACTGAGCCTCATGTCAGGCTCCCTGCTCAGTGGGGAGTCTGTTTTGCCCTCTCCCTCTGCCCCTCCCCCTGCTTGTGCTCTCTTTCTCTAATAAACGTATAAAATCTTAAAATAAAATAAAATGTGGAATCATCAAATAATTTATTATAAAACCAGCTACAGTATATGAAAGCACAAGGCTCTTTTATTGCTCATGTTATTTCAACTATAATTATATGAGTAGGCTTCATAATTGCTCTTCCAACAAAGAAATAATTAAATGACACATCAAGGCTTTAAGTTACTAAATAAGGTAGCAATATTTCATTCAGCGATAAAGGAAGCTTTCCCCTTGAAACTGCTTCATGTCCACGTTAAATCAAGGATGGAACATAGCTGGCCCCCTACTGTCTGTGACATCCCTGCTTACATGCCACACATCCACTTCCAAGTGCACTTGCTCTCCCTGCCAGGGAGCATGGGACCCAGGAAGCCACCCCCCGCCCGCCCCTAGTGGAGGAGATCCACACAGTACACTGCAGTCACTGTTCTATCCACCCACTGCTGTTAGGACACCAGTTTTAAGAAGAACATGTTGCATCAATGACCCCACCTAAGCAAAGAAGTGTTTGGTGCAGGAGCAATCCCACGGTATGAGCAGGAATAGAGCCGTGGGCCCTGGAGCCACCTTGTGGGATGATCCCTGACATCACTGGGCTTATCACGTTGCGTTCCACTCCAGCGACAGGAGTTTTCCAGCTACAGACTTCAGCTCGTGGCTTATGCAGGCATCCCCACATTGTACAACACCAGAATAAATATAAATCCCACCCAACCACAAAATCACGTGATAGAATATCTACCTCTCCAGAAAGCAGAGAGACACACTAATAAAATCACGAGACACCATGGAATAGCATTAGGTAACACATACTCAATTGTTTAAGACTTAAATTTAAAAATACGAAATGCTTCTGGAAGTGAAAATTAGTAGATCTTTTCTGGAAGGCAATTTGCACAGATATATAGTAAATCTTCTAAAGGTTTTGTCTGGCCTAATATTTCTACTTCTAAGAATTTACAGTAAGAAAATACTAATACAAAAAAATTAGTCAAAGATTCGTGTAAATGATGTTTATTACAATGTTACTTATAACACCAAAAAGTTGTAACGGCTCTGTGTCGTGGGTTGAATTGTGTTCCCCCCAAATTCATAAGTTCCAGTCCTAATCCCAGTACCTTAGGAGGTGAACTGATTTGGTTATGGGTCTTTAGACAGGTAATCAAGTGGAAATGAGGTCATTAGGGTGGCCCTAAGCCAATATGACTGTGTCCTCATAGGAAGGGGAACGATGGAGACAGACACACGCAGAGGGAGAGCACCCTCTAAGGGGCAGGGCAGAGATTGGGGAGATGCATCTACAAGTCAAGGAAAACCCAAGATGCCCCCAACCCGCATATGCTACGGAGGTCTGGAGCAGATCCCTCCTCTAGGCCGTAGCAGGAACCTACCCACAGCTTGACCTCAGACTTCCGGTTTCCAGAACAGGACGCCCATGGTCCGAATCCTACCCTGAGTGCTTGTGAACATTCTTGAGCCTGTAGGAATACTGAGCATATCTGTACACTTCATCCATGAAAGTACAATCATTATTATATGGACAAATAATCTGAAAACTTGCTCAACACTTGAAGAACAGAGTCCTTATATTTAAAAAGTTTGGAACCACAGAATCAAGGATGAGTTGACTTTACCAACGCAGTAGCAAAACCAACTCTGCAAACCCTCCCCACACCGACTTGGAAACAGGAAAGGTTGGGCCGGGTCACAGACAATCCCACCTCCCATCCTGGGGGCTGCAGGAATCATGGCCAGGTCTCACTCACTCTGCTCTCGGCACCCAGGGGCAGGTGCGGGGACAGGTGTAGGAGCGGGTGTGGGGGGGGTTGTGGGAACAGGTGTGGGGGTGCGTGCGCGAGCAGGGGCGGGGGCAGGTGCGGGGGTGAGAGCAGGTGCAGGGGCAGGTGCTGGGGCAGGTGCAGGGGCGGGTACAGGGGCGGGGGCAGGTGTGGGGCCAGGTGTTGGAGCAGCCGTGGTTCAGAACTCCCTCATCTGAGTCAGAGGCCGCATCACACGTCAGACAAAGCTTGTGTGCAGAGTGAGGCCCCCCTCACAACACATCCACCAGCGCTCGTCTCTGGCCTCACCCAAACATGAGGCCAGAACTCCAAGTATGCATGTACGCGGGCGCCCAAGCCCAGGATCTCTGAGGGAGGTGCTGAATCAGGGCTGGTGGGGACTCACTTCTACGTCTGCTCTTGATCCCAATATCCACACACAAAGCACTCGGTCAGCTCCTCTCCAGCAACCCCAGGGTGGAGCAGACACAGAAGGGGGACCTGGAGAATCGCAGAGTCCTGCAGGAGCCCCGCCAGCCCCCCACTCCCCTCCCCAGCAGGTGCGCGAGGTCCCCTACCCAGGGCCCTGGCCTTCCTCTCTACGAGGCCCCCAGCTGCCAGGACGAGGTCCCCGGGCTTGTCGGTGGCCCTGCAGGACTGAGGCCTGCCTTCTCCTTTGTGGCCACAGGTGATGCACGTATGGGGGATGGTCCCCTGCAGCCCATTTCTCCCCCAGAAAAGTCTGGGGGCCACGAGGAATCTTGTATGTATCAGAAAGTCACAGAGACTTAAATCCAGGCATACTGTTTCCTGTTGTTTTGTTTCTGACCACACAGTTCTTAAAAGCTTAGTGAATTTCTCTTGTATTTGATTCTAGACCAATCCGGGCCAAGAACCATGCCCTGGGTCTTTTTCAGAAAAACGTGCAGGTTTGGTCTTTCTCCAACACCTCCAACCCTGTTTCAGGCCCACGCTTCCATGGACGAGATGTTGTTGGAACTAACATCTTCACACATTCACTGTCTTTGTCCTGAGAGGTCCCGATACCCAGGTCTCCAGGGAGGGAGTGACACCCACATCCCGTGTGCTCCGTGTATCCGCGCCTCTCAAGAGCCCTCCTTCTTGTGTTTTCATCACTTTTCTTCTTTTAACTTTGACAGTTTGTGTTTGAAAACCAGTAGACTTTGGGCGCCTGGGTGGCTCAGTCGTTGAGCATCTGCCTTCGGCTAAGGTCATGATCCCGGGGTCCTGGGATCGAGTCCCACATCGGGCTCCCTGCTTCGCGGGAAGCCTGCTTCTCCCTCTCCCGCTCCCCCTGCTTGTGCTTTCTCTCGGTCAAGTAAATAAATAAAATCTTAAAAAAATAAAGGAAAAGAAAAGAAAAAGAAAACCAGTAGATTCTCTTGACCAAATCCCCAGATTCTGGGATCTCTCTGTTCCGTTATCCCCACTTACAAACAGGTCCCTGTCTTCATTCATTCCATGTTTTTGCTTCTTTGTTTTGGGGACCCTGTCAAGTGCGGCCAGTAGGGACCAGTGTGCGCTGCGGACGCCCTCTCCCCGCCCTCCTCTCCTGGAACTGCGGGTAGCTGGGGTACCACCCTTTGCCAGCTTATCCCCAGTGAGTCCCCCCCGAGCGACATCTCCACACAGCCAGGTGCCGCCCCCTGGTGTATGGTCACAGCCTTCCCGCCGATGCACCCCCGAGGGCTGGGGGGCTCTGAGTATCACCTGCCATCACACGCCCAGACTGGAGATGACGAGCCCCCCGGGGCCAGGCCCAGGCACGCGACCTGTGCAACCCCAGGCCGCCAGGTCAACGCGCACTGTGCCTGGAGGATGGACAGTGAGTAAAGTAGAGTGCTGCCTGGTGTCCACGGTCCTTCCCCAACACCTTCACACCCCCGACTCTGAAGAGACAGCTGTGCTAGCTCTCCCACCAAATTCACCTCCAGGAGACTGGGCTTCACGGCCGATGGTATTCACCACGGACTGAACCGGCTACCGGGAGAAGTGGCTTGAATCCCCAGTGGACAGAGAGAGCAAAAGCATCCTCCCACAGTGTCTGTGTTAGCGCTCTGTTCTTGACTTGGGGCGGCGCAGATACAAGCTTATTACACATGGTTCCACTCACAGCCAACGTGGTGCGCCAATGTCATGGCGCAAGAATAACCAGACGTCACTCTACAAACCCGAAATGGCCAGATATGTTCTCTCCTGAATCCTGCATCCCATCCTGCCCATAACGCATTTCCCCAAATTCCAGGTCCTTGGGCACAAGAAGTCTATTTCACTTCCTTCCTGTCTGGCTGTGCTTTACAACCGTCTGCAAGAACATGGGGCCCACACATCTCCCCCAGGCCCCATACCCCTGTGGGAAGGGCTTCTTACCAGGCACCCAGGGGCCCCAGCCGGAGGCACCGTCCTCACTCACAAACAAGCTTTCTACCACGTTCGAAGATGTCTCTGAACATCTCAGTGTGACTGAAGTCACTAATCATTTATAGATGCTGTTAACATTTGAGGATCTACGTAACCACTGTACTTTCCACAGCCTGTCATGTCTACAACAGACGCTGAAGACACGAATCCTACAGTGCTAACCACGTCTAAGAACCTAGAAATGTGTCTAATTACACAACAGCTAACCTTAAGGTATACATGAGAATGATTATTTTGTTAGGGTATACTGTCCACATAGTGCAGTCTTCCTGAGAGTTCAAAGAGCACACTAGTAAGTGTGCCAAACTTAGTGTCAAATTTTATTACCGGGGATGGGAAGCGCATACCTTCAACCATAAAGAATTAGGAAGAGGAAACCCACGTGATGAAATTATGTAAATGATGTTTACCCACACTGTGAGAAGCATGTAGCTCACAGAAACGACAGAGAACAAAGTCTCTGTCTCCAGCCGGCGCCCTGAGCAATAAAGAGGACACATTTCACAGGAGACATGTGGGGAGCAGGAGTGGGGGATGGGAACCTAAGCCCCGGGGGCAGGGATGGAACGCAGAATACCAGCAGCCTCTGATTACTCTGGGGCAGGAAAGGACAAAGGGCCACCGCCAAGCTGCGGTTTGTACACGCGTCCCGGTTCCTCCCGAGCCCCCCATCCACTCCGCACACACAATACCTTGGAAAAAGTAACATTCCATGAAGTTTAAAAACAAACAAAGGAAAGAAACATTCTGGGAAACAGGCAACACATACAAAGTGTAAGCACTCCTTCATGCCGTCCTTAATGAGTGTGGAGCAAGGAATTTCCACTGGAATGTTAGTAGTCCAGATCTTTCCAAATCAGCATCTTTGGTGGAAGGACTGTGTAAACACACACATTTACTGTACTTTTTTCTGAGCCCCTGAGACAGGGTCTCATGTCCACATAAGGTATTTTAATCTACTGTACATTCCAAGTCTTGAGAATATGTTAAAAACCCATTTAAACAGATGAATATTAATTTTGTTCCTAAAAGTAGTTATGAAGAGTATATTTATCTTTTGTTTGCAGAAAAATGAGGAATGAGGGCTTTTTCCTTAGGCGTAGCTGTTTTGTGGCATTTATTCAATTTTCCCAGCACCATAATCTTCTGAAAAGCTTAAATACAAAATAAGATAGGAAATATGTATACTTTCAACATTAAAATAATTTCCTGAACTAAATTTAAGTCCCATGGCAAAAATAGATTCTTGTTCCTTTAGGAGAGGAACTGTTAATAATCCTGACAGGACCCAATGATCTGTCCAATGGAAACTCTATCATGATTGAAACAAGACGGTTAAATTTGGAGAATTAGTGAATGTCAGAGAGTCAGCATGACCCGAGTTGGGTCTGCAGCGTCGGCCAGGGCGCGAACGGCCCTACCCTGAGTCCAAGCGGTAAATGTGGGCCATGTGATGCCAAGACAAAACAAACATAGCAAGAGGGTAAACTCGGGCCATGTTAGATAAAGAACAAGTAACCAGAACATGGGGAGTTGGAAGCAAAGATGTACATTCAAGAATATGACAGTGTTAAGAATGTTTAGAACAGTGTACTTTCCCCTAAAATCATCCAGACCTCCTGTGTTGAAATTGAATCTTGAGTTTCAAATCGTGATTGAAATTCTCAATGAATTGCAAAGATACTTGAGAGAAGCAAGGGTTAGGTTCCTGGATGAGTTCACGCACACATCTCCTCCCTTCCAAAGCCATGGCTCAGATTTTGTGGAAATTTAGCGGGGTGGGGGTTCCAAGACCTCACATGTAATCTGCTCAGATGACGCTCTCCCTTAAATGTTAAAGGTGCTTTCCTTAAATATCCATACGTTGGAACAGGTGTCCCTGGGGAGTGACACGGAGTAAAGGCCCCTCCCTCCGGCACTCCAAGCCACCCGGGCAACCCCATTAACCATTCCTCCCTGGAAGGCAACGTCTTTATTTCCAACTGCTTCAAGACTCCTCAATACGTAGGTGAGTTTTCTTGAAATATACTCCAGTTTGTCAAATTTATTTAAGTTGGTGAATATTTAATTCAACACGCAAGACATGAAATAGTGGCACATTACATGTTGCTTACCTTTAAAACTCTAGCACCTAACTCAGTGCCTGCCACATAGGAAGAGGTTAGGTTAGAAGTAGGATAAAGCCAGTTTGTGTCCTTAGTAAAGCGTGTAATTCAGGAGTGGTCGCGTTATTGCTCTGAACTGCCCTGAGCTCACATGCAACTAAAATCCTTAGCCCTCACCTGTTTTTCCTGTTATAGGAAAGTCTCTCCTTGGGCTCATATTGAAATTTACGCTTGCAAAGAATTGCAAGTAGTAATTTTCAGTTTATTCCTTATACATTTTCACATTTATTTTTCATTTTTTTCTTAATAAGCATTTAAATAATCATAATAAAACCATATATGTATATTAAGCAATGTATTTTGATTATCAGCAACACAAGAGATTTAGCATAGATTTATTTTCTCTGTTCACCTCTGCCCACCCCACTCAATAATCTGCCCTACCCCATACCTCCCAGAGCTGGAGACATGGGAATCCCTGTGGAATGAATTCTGATGCAGAGGAGCTTCACGTTCAATGCAATGAAATGGAAACAAACACATTCATGACTCAGGGAGATGCATGCATAGCCCAGAAATAAACAATTCAACCAGGTTACAGTCATGGGATACAGGTCATGAGATAGGAACAGGTTTTAACTAAGTACCAGAACTCAGGGAGGATGCATTGCAGGCAAGAGAGAAAGGAGCAGGAGCAGAAGCCGGAAACATAACTATCGGGCAGGGAAGCCCTCTGTGCCTGCACCACCTGAGAAGTAGGGACCCCTGGGGGTTTCATCTGTGGGGTGGGTAACTCCTCTGTGCTGCAGACCGACAACCCTGGCAGGAATGGGGAGGTGGGGCTTTCCAATACACTCTGATGGGAACTGGACCTTCTTCTAGTAGGAGCTCAGGCTAGACCATTATCACAAACTATTGATTTACTTGTAGGACGTGGAAATCCACAGTTCTTTAGCCTCAAAGACTTGTTCCTCCTCCATTCTCTTTGCTCATGCTAATCGTCTGTCCTCAGATCACACTTGTTCTGATTCACTCTGTTTCAATACCCATCATCCCTCTCCGCTTGGTGGAAGAGCCGGAGGGAGAACTTGGCGTTAGGGTCTTGGTGCATGATGTCATTAATTATTATTTCTAAGCCTCGGTCCATCTTGTCACGATAAAGATTACAATGCTTAAATCACAGGCTGTGATAAACTAATGCAACAATGGGCTAGAACACACGTCATAGAGAGAAAGCTCTGGTGGGTTGAGAAAGTCCTACAGGGCCCGACCTCCCTCCTGCTATTTGTCCAACAGAACTCAAAGTGCCGTTGACTTCTCTGAGTTGTGAAAACACAAACAGAAATTCACAGAGAAGAGAGGTGTAATTCATCACAGGAAAAGTTTGGATCCATCATGTTGACAACAATAGATTTGAAGTCTCGGGATGATATTTCTGATAAAATTCCAGAAAGGGTTAGACGTTTAAATATTCCTAACATATTAAAGGCTCAAAAACAAATGGACAAACAAAAAGCCCTGCACTCTTTTATATTTTTCAAACTCCTTTCCTTTTAAGTCTCCAAAATGCTAGCTGAGGGGCAAAATGAAACAAAGAAAATGTGTTTCTATTCAAGAGATGTTAAAATAAATATGTAATAATTTCTTGGTCAAAGCTTTCCTTTCCCAAGATAAAAATAATTCCAAGTCACATATGATAGCTATTAATGCTGCCTTTCCACATTGGGAAGCACGGTATTTCCTCGAGTTTCCAATGGATGGGTTGGAGTGGACACTCGGCGGACAGGGGGATTGAGAAGTGCACGGAAGTTGCTCCCAGAGGTCTGCGCCTCCCTGCGGAACAAGGAAGGGGCTTGCATTCCCGTCTGTCTGGAGTCAGCACACAAATGTCCATCCACCAAGTTTCCCAGGACAGAAAACCCCACGACATCGTCCTTTAAACATGGTGCCTTCCCGCGCTGCCCCAGCATCGTGCACTGTGGGCCCTCCACGATCGCGGATGCCGCTGAAGACCGTGCTGGAACACTCTGACCCACCTGCGTTCAACAGCGCTGTACGTCACCCCCAGCGCCCACGCCCACCGACCCCTAACCACAAGCTACCCACTCACTTCATAGTTTGCCTCAAACAAATACCATCTGCTGTTGACTGTCCCTGAGCATGCCCTTGAAAACACCCGACTCAGTCCGGGCCCGGGGAGTCAGGAGCGGGTAGAAGTGTGGATGAGGGAACGGAGTCTGAGAGGAAGTTCAGTGTTCTCAGAAAGGTCAGAGGGCACAAAAGCACCTGCCTTTACCTGGAGGAGCCGTGCAAGGACATTCCTGCCACAAGGAGACAGAGTAGCAAGGCCTAGATGGCTGTTCTGGGACCCACAGCAGCATCTTACTAATTCAGGTCTTCAGACATGTCTTGGTGTGGTACAGGTGAAAACTGTGGTTTCAAGGAATTCTCTGGAAGAGTCACATATGATTATAAAATCCTGCTGTCGTACCAACTGCATGGCAAGACTCGGTAAAACTTTGATATTAGTCTACAGAAAACTGTAAAATACGTTTTTCAAATTAATTTATCAAATTGTCTCCAGGCCAGCCCACCCTCCCTCGCCAGCTGACCCCCTTGGCTGGGCTCCCTGAGCACGGAGATTACCCCCACCTCACGGCTGTATGTCTGTTCTTCCTCTGCACCGCCGTGGGCTTGTCCAACAGGTCCAGCTCACCCCATCATTCAGACTCTCGAGAGGCCCTCCCTGACCCCACCTGGGTACCACGTGCCCCTCCCCTCACCAGGGCCCCTCTGTCCCAGCTTGTCATGAGTATGGCTCCAGATTTCAGTCACTTGAGGAGATTTTAGTGTTAGTGCCCAACTCCTTCATTGTTTTGGATTAGGTTTTCTGGGCCTACTCCATTACTAGCTTATTTTTTAGAGCATTTTTCACCATCTGAAATTATTTCTAATAATCCAAGAGAGCATAAAGTGTGTCTGTCTTATTTATCCCTGGATCTCCATCCTGGATCCTTGAACATATCTGATACAAAGTCTGCACTAAATGAGAATCTGTTGAATGAATGGAAATTTTTCTCCAAACATAACTCTTGGATAAGAGATCATCTGTATAGAAATAGAAATGGGCTCTGCTGCTGACCCCACTTCTCTTCCCTTGACTGACCCTGTTCATTGCAGGTGCGCAGCCTTTAGCTACATGTCCCGTGGTTGGGTAAGTGTGTTTGGTGGATTGCTCTCATGAGATGCTCAGAGAAAATCATATCTGGTGGCAAAATGTGGGGAAATGGTGAAAACTATACCTCCTTTGATCACTGGAAGGTGTGCAGTGAAAATGCAAATCAAAACAAAAACCTCTGTTAAACTTACTTTTCAATTATTTTAAACACAGAAGTTTTCTCGTGTAGTATCTTTTAATAATTGGCAGACTTAGAATCCTCAGGAATTCGTTCTAGAAAGCACTATTTAAGATCAGGTTGTGGAAGACTTTGGGTGTAAGAGAAGGAGCAGAGTCATCACTGAGAAGGTCTTCTTGTTTGGGGAACAGTGTTCATCTACCAGAAGGAGTTCCTGGCCACACTAACCCTCTGGAAGACAGAACAATGAGCCCTTGAAGATCAGGGCTGTCTCCCAACAGGACACCCCCAGCAGATCCAGAGCTGGTCAGAGGCTAACAGGGTGCCACGTCGGGCACATGGCTTTGTTTAGGAAACCAGGGTGCTTGTTCAGATCAAAAAACCTTGGTGCTCATTACCTTGGTGCTCATGCACAGAAGAGTTCTGCCCAGAATGACCCTCCACTCTCTTGGGCAAGAGAAGTCCCTTGAATTTTTTATAGTCACGTGATTCTCCACATACATATGTAGGCACCACCACAGTGGAAACTTACCCCACTAGGTGTTTAACATGTATATTGAGGTTTAACTGGCAGAAAATAATTTCATGCATTTCAGGTGTACAATTTGATGTTTTAACATAGGTATACACCCATGAAACAATCATCACAGTCAAAGTAAGGACACGTCCATCCCCTTCAAATCTACTCATGCCCCTGGCAATCCCTCTTCCCACCCCAGCTGCTCCTGTCCCTGGTACCCAGTGACCACACACCTGTCACTTTATATATAAACAGAATCACACAGTACATACTCCCTGCAGTCTGGCTTCTTGCACTCAGGACAATTATTTTAAGATTCATCCATGTTGTGACGTTCATTAGTAGTTTATTTCCTGTGATTTCTCATGAGCGCTCACCCATTCAGCCATTGGTGGACATTAGAGCTATCCCCAGTACTTGGCTATTACAAACAAAGCTGCTATGAGCAGGTGTATACAAGTCTTTGTGCAGACATATGCCTTCATTTCTCTTGGTTAGATATCTAGGATGGAATATATGGTTATATGTTTTGGATTTTAAGAACTTCCAAACTGTTTTCCATAGCTGTTTTTCCCACCAGCACGTGTGAGAGTTCCAGTTCCTCCACATTCCTGTCAACACTTGGTGTGGTCAGTCTGTTTGATTTTAGCCATGTGATGGGACGCATCACCTTGCTGACTAATGATGTCGAATATCACCTGAAATCCATATATCTTCTTTGGGGAAGTGTCTGCTCAAATACTTTGCCCATTTTTAATTGGTTCTTTTGTTTTCAAATTGATGAGATTTGAGTCTTCTATATATTCTGATATAAGTTTTTATCAGACACGTGATTGACAAATATTTACCTTGTCATTTCATTCCCTTGATATTTTTTTTCAAAAGGGAGTTTTAATTTTGATAGAGGCTCTTTTTTGTGTGTTGCATCTTAGAAATGTTTTTTAACCTTAAGTATTAAATGTTTTCTCCTACATTTTCTTCAAGAAGACTTATAGCTGTAGTTTTAACCCCCCTTATAAATAATCGTTTGAGACATTCTCAACTGTAATGTTTAATATTTTTAAAAATTTAAAATAGAAAATTAGCTACAGTAGCTTGAGATTTGGCATTAGCTTTTAGAAACCTGAAACACTTATGTTTTCATAAATCTCTCTCTCTTGTCATTGTAGGGCGATCACTTCCATTCCCAGACTCCATGTCGTTTATCTCCCTGAGCTTGGAAGGCCTCCCATCTTCACCACCATCACTGCTATTAGCACACACTTGTCCAGCCTCTGTGTTCCCATGGCCCTGCACTCTCCCCTGTTACAGCACCTGAACTCAGGAGGGATTTATTATAGTATTTGCCATTCCCATAAGGCACGAGCAACAACCCATCAGTCTGCACACTGGCTGTAGGGACCAACATGACTGTGCTGTGACCACTGGTTCAATTCCAGCTCTTTAAGACTGTGTGCTGGGAATTCGGTCATACAAATGAGTTCCCATGCATTCCCAGGAGCAGAAACAGAAGCATATCTTTTTTGTTTCTTTTATGGTAAAATAATATTTAAAATGTGTGAAGAACTCAGTAAGTATATGCTGAATAAATGAATCAATAAATGCCATGCTTTCAAGTAGTCAGATTTGATTTAATCGTTTTTTTTATTTTTCTTGAAAACTCTCCAATAATAAAATGTTTATGCCTTTTTATTCCCTCACTAGCTGATGATGCAGGTTCATTTATTTTGAAAACATCTCTTCATTCAGCAACTACTTTATCAGGAATAGCGCAGTGAGAACTCGTCACAGCTCATCATCCCCATTCTTAGGAGCATAATATTTATCTTGGAGACATTTCATGTGTGAATGAAACATGAAATAGCCTCATCTTAAATCAGAAATCCTTAATTGTATACAGTGTGTACATGGAACAGTTCACTGCCGGTACACTGGCTTCTCACCCCACCATCAAGATGACCACATGGGGCACAGAGTTGCCAGAGTGCCCAAAACAGTGTCCCTGGCCACCAACAGCTTATACACCAACTCCAAGGTTGCTGTTAAAATATTAGCATTCTATGTGTGCCGTGGCCTGAAAAAGTTTGGGAAACATTGCCATTAATATCCCAGCTAAAGTAAACATGGTTTATATGTTGGGGTGCTTTGGTTGAAAGCAATAGAAATGGGGTTATTAATTTTTTAAAAAAGATAATGTATTTGTAGACTATCAGGAGCTCACAGATCTGGCTGTTCAGAAATCCAGACAGCTCAGGACTTCTGTGAAATAGAAACCACAACAAGAAAATCAAAGCAACAGAAGGCTGGTTAGAGTCCTACAACCACTTCATCTTCATGGGTCTTCCTGCTCAAGATTCACAGTCCTGAGAGAGTCCACCTGACTGATCTTAGGTCTCATTTGGTTTCCCAGTAGTTTCCTCCAAGGAACCGGTGTGAGGGCGGGAGCCCCTGTGGAACCTTCCAGCTTCTGCAGAAGTGAGGGTGATAGACAAGATCTACACACTCACCAAGAACATAAAGAAATTGCAGTGCTGTGTGGGAGAAGAAGTGAGTGCTGAGTGACGGAGAAGAGTCAATGTTGTGGGAATGGGAAAGTCAGTAAAATGTTCTAGGAATGCAGAAGTGGAATTCGTCCCTGATGAATACAGACATGAACTACAACTTCACAGGCCAGCAGCCCTCCTGGAGGGGAAAACAAAGTGCGGGCAGGGCAGAAGGCATGCAGGTGTGAGGCCGGCTCCCCCATGACACCCACCCTCCTCAGACCACTGGGCTTACTTTGACTGCTTTGGCAAATTACATGGTATCCACCTCTTCCTTCACCATTCCACAGGTGTCCTTCCAGAAGCCGCGTGCTCAATTCCAAAGGAAAGAATTTCCTAGACAAAAAATGGCCTCCCTCCCATTGAGAGACATGTTCAAAAGCAGCAGTTAGGGAAGACTGAAAAATTCACATGGGAAATAGCTGGAAGATTTTTATGGAAAACTAAGTTTGGACTCATAGAGTGGAACATCAGTCACCTGTGATATTTAAAAATGAGGCTGAGCTGTCCAAATGCACATTTCAGAAATGCAGCTGCAACTGCCCAATGAAAATATTTAAAATGTTGTCACCTTCCCAAGCTGTCTCTATAAATCAACAGCATATTCCTCACTCATCTTTCATACATGTGTTCTAAGTTTTAAGGAATTTTATGGATGTTGAGCCACTTACTTATTTTTTAATATATTGTTGTTAAATATTAATTTATTTTTCTCTAGCAAGATCCTACACAGTGTAAGGCAATAAAACTGATGTAAAATAAAACAGATATAAAATGAAATCAGTATTGCATGCAAAAAAATGACAAAGCATATCCAGATTATCCCTCTTTCATTAGGTGACATAAATGCAAGAAATATTGGCTGTGAATAGCCATAATTTACCATGTTTTTTGTTTCTTCCTCTTTAACACATAATACGTGGTAACATCTTTCCCCTATAAGAGGAAGAAGTAAAGGTTCTGTCATTCACGTGTAATATGTGTCATTTAGAATTTTGTAGGCATGGCATGGGATGCTGTGTGGTCTAGTTTTGCCAGTTAGGGTAGATTAAGATCCTGGATACACAACACCAGCCTTCTCTCCTGGGTCCCCTTTGTTGTATGAGTTGGCATAATAAAGAAGGAGAATGATATTTTGAGAAGACTGTGAAAGATTATCTTATAAAATCATGGTGGAAGTGTTCTTTGAGCTTGGAAACTAAGAAAATAAGTCACTGTGGCATGAAGAATTCTCTCTCCCTGAAATGAAATGCACACAGGCTAACCCAGACTTCTAACCAAGGGATGAAGAAGAGGTGGTGCTAGATGTGAAAGTGTGAAACCCATATCTAACACCAAACACATAATCCATGCAAGAAAAAAAATCAATAAATTGGCTTCATCAAAATTCATAACCTTTGCAAAAGACAGTGTTAAGAAAACATAAAGAGAAGAGAAGATTGTATGGGAGAAAATATCTGCAAATCTCTTACGTGGCAAAGGACTTATATACATATTATATAAAGAACTCTCAACACCCAACTATAAGAAAGAAATCAGAGATCTGATAAAAAGTTGGCAAATGATTTAAACAGAGACTCCACTAAAGAAGACAGGTGGACATAAACTTGAAAAGATGCTACATATTATTGCTCATTAGGGATATGCAAATTCAAAGCACGGGGTACCACTGCATGTCTGTGAGAATCACACACACACACACACACACACACACACACACACACACACACGGGAACATGAAATGGTACTGCCATTCTAGAAGACATTTTGGTATTTTTTTTACAAAGTTAAATATACACTTTCAAATGATGCGGTGATCTTACACATATTTACACTAGAGGAATGAAAACTTGCAGTCACACAAAACCCCGTATATGAATTTTTATAGAAGTTTTATTTATAATGACTAAAAACTAGAAACCACTCAAATGTTCTTCAGTGGGTAAATCGAATAGTAGTTAGTAAGAGACAATAATGAATTATTGATACATGCAGGGACATGGATGAATAAATAAGTTATGTTGGGTGAAGGAAGCCAAATTCAAAACATTAGACTGCATGATTCCATTTTTGTGATATCTGAGAAAAGAGAAAACTCTAGGGATGTTGACAAAAGTTGGGAGTTTTCAAGGGTTAGGGGTGTGGAGATAGTTTGACCCTAAACAGTCAGCGTGATGAAATTCTTGGCAGGTCAGAGAAATATCTTGATAGTGGGGATGTGGTACATGACTTTATGCAAGTCAAAACTCAGAACTTTACACCAAAATAAGTTAATTTTACTTCATGTAAACAAAAAGTATATTTAAAAGCCAAAAGGGTAAGTAAAAGGATATTTTAGGCAAGTAGAAAATAATTCATATAAGCAGAAGGCTACATAAAATACAATTTTACAATGGTATAAAGTTGTACTTGATAAATCACTGCCAATACATGCTTGAGACACTTTTTATAATTTTGTTTCCTGCTTGATTGAGAGATTTCTAGCACATTTAGTCTGTTCTGTTGAGTATTCTTAAGGTGATGAAGAGATAGTTCTCGAGACCCAGCTTCTCAGATCCCCCATCCACTGACTGCACATCCTGGTTCCAGCCTTGGCCGCCGGAAGCTGGGTTTTGGGACTCCTTGCTCCCATCCACTTGCCACCAGCTTGGGCAACTCAGCTACCACCTTGATCAATATCCATATATGTTCGTTGGGAACAGTAGTGAACAAGGCATGAAGAGGTTGGGAGTGGCCGTGACGTGACCTTCTAATGCGCGCGAGTTTGTACTGTTACTAAAACGGCCAGCCTCACCGTAGCCAGCCCTCCGCGGGACACCTCTCGCTTACTTGTTTGAGGAGCCGTGTCTCCTGAAACTCAAGCGAGTGCCAGCTTCTCTGTGTTTTACCCACTTAAAAGCAAACAAGAGAAACTCAGTGAGGTCTTGTTACCTCCAGTCCATGACGCAGACGGAAGAGGGTGTTCGGGTGCATTTTCTGTCTCAGTGCACTGATGAGAAACCTCTGCCTGGTCCCCAGTGTTTCAAGGGCGTTGACAGGGAAATTGCTGACTTTTCTTCAACCCTAAGAGCTTCTCTTAAACGTGATTTTTGTTTTGGGTTTTTTTTTTTTACCATTTTTATTTTTGTTTTGCTTCGATTTATCTTTACGTAAATAAAGTTTTTGTTTTTGTTTTTAAATCGGGGCCACTCACTTGATCCACGTGGAGCCATTGTTTTTAAGGAATGACTACTGAGGCCACAGGCCACCTTCAAACAGCCTTTCCTGCCGCCTCATCCCCACACCGTGAAGGTCACATAGAAGCAGCCGTGGGGGGACTCAGAGGAAATCAGTGCTGCCCCTGATCTTTCCTCACAAGGCTCCCAAACTACTAGTAAGGGTCAAGGTCGTTCTTCACTCAGAAGAACAACACGCACCGCAGTCCAGGGTGAGCTGGGAGAAGCCATGGGTCACTGCCGCAGAAGCGGTCGCGGGGGCGAGTCAGCCCGTGCGGCACACCGGTGGCAGGACCAGTGTAGGAATGCAGGTGAGTGTGCGGCTCGGAGAGAGGGAGCGTCCCGGACATCAGGAAGTGTTCACATGTTGGAGCATGAATGACAAATTTCCATCAGTTCTTGCAACCTGAGATTTACTTGAATCGCACCTGTTCAAGCTCGCCTGAAACGTGCCCAACGCACCGTTGACCCAGACACTTGATTTGGGTGTGGGAATGTTCATCACCCATGTGGGGCCCTCTCAGTCTAGCACATGATGCTTTAATCCTGAATTTTTTCTTTCTTTTGTGATTTCTTCCCGCCCCCCCCACTTTTTCTGGTCTGTGTTTCTGGAATGCAGGGCGCTCGCTCCCAGATCTTCCCAACCTTCTGCTCTGTGTTTCCTCTCTCTGTGCCTTCGCTATACTTTCTGGGAAGTCTTATCCACGTTAGCTTCCAAATCTCCCATTCAGCTCATTAATTTCAAATAGCTTTTCTTTTTTTTCTGCACATGTTCTTTAAAAAATAATAATAATGTCTTGTCTTATCTCTTATTAAAAGTAGTTTTTTAATGCTTTCTTCTCCCTGAATGGTCTGCTTTCTCCAAACTATCTGCACGTGTGTTGGCCTCTGTTTTTCACGGGGTTCTTCTCCTAAACATCATGCCAGGTAAGCAGGCACTCCATTTCAGGGTGACACGTCCTGCCCCAGGCCGTCAGCCAGACCCACACGGTCCCCCACCTTTCCCCCCATGCTCATTGCCCCCGAGTCCTGAATCCCGTGGATGACACACACTCCATTGTCCTGGCTTGGTGACCTCTGCCGCTGGAGCCACGCCCAGTCACTTCTCTCTGTGACTGTCACTGTCATGGTCTGTCTGCCTGTCCTCATTCCAGCCCCTCGAATCTGCCTTCCCTGCTTCCACTGGGACCTTCCTGGAATCCCAATGGGATTATGTCATCCTCCTGCCTAAGCCTACAGGGTCTCTAATGCGGTGGCTCTCGTAATGCAGTGCACCTGCCTTAGGTCGGAGCCTGAAGGCCAAGATAGCCTGGCCCCCTGGTCCCTTCCTACGCTCACCCTGCCCCAGCCCTGTCCACACCGCCAGCCCACCAACAGCACGAAGTCCTAGCCTCTCCCAGGACAGAGCTGCTATCTTACACAAGACGACTTCTGGGAACAAAGCACCTGCCTACGGTGACACCATGTGAGCTCCCAGGACGTGGTTGTGGGACAAGCAGGCACAGGAAGGGACCTTCTGACTGAGGGCAGTTCGCTCCCCTCTTCCTCGGGGCCACAACCTCTCAACTTGCTTCAGGGACATCCCGGAGCCCTGCTGAATGTCTCTGCATCAGTGGTTTTCTGGCTTACTACTGTGGGCTGTCATGAGTCTTTTATTTTCTTCCTAAGACTCTGAGAGATTGTCTTACTGTCCACCTCTCTGCTCTTTGGTGCCCGTATCCCCCTCTCATGAGAAAGCCAGTGTCCAGACCTAATCTGCCTTGTCCACCTGCCCCTGCAATGGTCCCAGCTCATGCCCAGGATGAGGTCCAACAACTAATAAACGGTGGTTTGGAGAACAATCCCATGAATGAAGGAATGGCTTCCTCTCAGAACCTACAGTTGGGTCTCTTTCCCTGCACCTGCCATGTCCTATAGGAAGGTCTGATTGTCCATTGTGGCTTGTTGGGTCTGCGTTGTCCCTCGGTGGTTATCTCTGGAGGCAGGATGGACGCCAGACAGGACACAACAGCCCACTTCTCTTTCCTTGTCAGCCCCCGCCATGGCCAAGGCTAAGCCTTCGGCACTGCTGACAGCTGAAATTCCCTTGTTTCTTGGCGTGGCAGCCAGATGAGAAAGGGCTCCACCCGCCTCGCCCCGGGGCTGTGATGGACGGTATGACCGATACCCTGGGTCAGCTGGCTCTCCTCCCAGGTCCAAACCTCTCTCCCATGCCTGCCTCTTCCAAAGAGGTGTCCACACAGAGAATCAGCTTCCCGGCTGTGACATTTGCTGGGGCTGCCCTAACAAACACTGGGGATGTCCTGGCCCTGTGGGAAGGCCACGCTCTCTCAGAACACTCTGGGAAAGGTCTTGGCGTCCCTCAGGCCGCACCTGTGCCACACACTTCTGTCTGCATCCTCCACAGCCTCTCCTCTGCACCATGTCTCTGTGCCCTTCCTACAGGGACACCTGTCACATCAGATAAGCGCCCAGCATAACTGAGTATAACCCCATCTTCACTCAGTTACTCTGCAAAGATCCTGTTTCCAAACGAGGACCGCCTCATAGTTGCAGGTGTAGGATTTCTACCGGTCTTTTCTGAGGCCCAGGTCAACGCCAGGTACATGCTCCCAGGTGTGACCACGTGACATCACGCTGACCAGTGAGACCGGTTCTGCCCCGTCTCCTCCCTTTTGTCCCATGCCTGGTGCAGCACCCATGGCGGGGGGGTGAGCCCAGGAAGCAGCAAAGGCATCTGCAGGCACAGCGAGGCTGGCTTCTCGGCGTTCTTGTTCACAGGTGATTTCCTCTGGAGGATGGTCCTTCTCATCCAAGCCAGTGCGAGCTGGTGGCCTATTGCTTAGAGTAGGTCTAACTGGTCGACCAAGCTGTTACTTTACACTTACTGCATGCATGTGGGTACAGCTCCGAGCCGCAAGTCTTCTCGAGTAGAGAGAGGGGGGCACTTAGTGCCACGTGTGAATTAGAACAGAAGGTTCCCGTGTCTATGATCCGAGGTAAATGACAGACAGCCTGATCCTCAAAAGAGACCAACATGAGGACGTGCTAGGTCCTCCTTAGTAAGAAAGCAGCGGCTAACACTCAAATACTTTCAAATAACTAACTAAATGAAAGCATTTAGTTTCTAGACAAATGTTATGTTAGCTGTTTCTGAAAACCTTGTTGAAGAACGGGAAAGTATTAACACAGAGGCCACATGATTTGTTTTCATGAAACAATTTAAATGGAAGATCTCACTGCACCCCCTCGGCCTGTGTTAAGCTTCCAGAAGGAAGATCTGTGCTTCTTAGAGGCAGGTCGCTGAACCCGGCGAGGCTGCCCCGCCAGACGCAGGCGGGCACCACCACGGCACTGAATCGCGAACCCCATGCTGGGTCTGAGATAACTTGCCTCAAGGAGGAGCGCGTGCGGGGTGGAGGGCTGTGGACACGGTGCGGCCCTGAGCCCAGAGGATTCAGGACACGTTTTCTTGGGAATTTCCCTGGGGTAGATCTGGTCTCCCTCAGGGGTGCTGGTGACTGACCCTTCGTCTCAGTCTCTGCCTGTCGTCCCCTCAATGCACTGAGCTCAGTGTGACCCCCCCAGGTGAATAGCTGCAAGACCAGGGACACTCATGGAGTGTCTGCAGAAAGTGTCTGCCAGGGGTGGGGGTGGTCTGTGTGCAAACCAGTATTTGGGAGGGGTCGACTCGTTTTTTAAGGTTTTATGGAGGGACCCTTACCAGCCTCTTTGCTGTTCATTGCCTGTGGAGCGATCCCAGGCCCAGGGGCCTCCAGGAGCTTGGCTTTCAGAGCCCTGGCCTGGACCTCGGCCCAGACGCTCAGCACCACCAGTGGCTATGGCAACATCACAGTCTGCTGCTGCTGGGCCTTGGCCTGGAACTCTCTTCTTATTCCCAGACTGGTAGGCTCCAGCTCCTGTGGGACCCTCGCCATCCATGAGCCTGGTATCCTGCAAAATAGCCTCTCCGCAGAGCTTGCCCACGCTGGGGTCCACCGCTGTCCTTTCCTGTGATCCACCCAGACTTCGTCAACACCTGCCTCCTCGTGTCACTTTCTGTGCAGCAAAGCTCAGCACCTGGGGGCCCCACCTGAGCACAGCCGCGGCAGGAGGGAAGCGGGTGACGTGCCCCAAGCCCCAACAGCACACACCCTGCCCAGACATTCAGCTGCCCCTGATTCCTGTCAGCTTACAGGAGGGTCACCTGTTCCATAAGTAAAGCTCTATTGGAACACAGCTGTGCTCATTGCTTGCACTTGGTGGTTGTGCTGAGGTGATGTCCCCAAAACGGAGCCCTGATGACGGCTCCCACTGCAGAGCTTCACGTGGCTCCCGCCGGGCAGTGTCCTGGGGAAGCGGGCCCTCTCTGGGCTCATTTTCAGGAAGTCTGCCATCTGTCCTGATTTTGCTCAGAATTACGTACTTGGACCAGAACTGAACCACAATGACTTGCCTCCATCAACAGTAAAAATACATGTTACCTGCATGGGGGCCAGTGCTCAGAGAACCTTAACAGACGTTTTGTTTGCCTCTCACCAAGACCTTATTTCGTGGGAGTGACAAGTCTCTTGTCCCCATTTACAGAAGAGGAAATCGAGGCCCCAGGGCTCCCAGGATCACAGGTCCTGCCTGCAGTGAGCAGCCACGTGTGGGCGAAGCAGGGAATGCAGAGCTGTGAAGGGCCGGGGGAAGGTCTTGGGTTGTGGCTGGTGGATGCCACAGAAACGCTGCCTCCAGGAGCACGGTGGCCAACCAAGTCTGTAACATGGCAGGTGAGAGTCAGCCCATGACACCTGGTCCGGGAAGGCACCTGAACTCTCACCTTTTCTGTAACCCTCCACGTAGCGACAGGTTTGGTGGGAGCATCACACGGCTCATCACTGGACCGTCCCGTGGTCTCTTCCTCACCCCTACTGCTCCTGTAGAAACCAGGGGCCACCAAGCAGCTCTGGAATGCCCTCTGGGGTGTCAGGGCACCGTGGACCTGCAGGGTGGGGGCAGGGGAAGGGCAGGGGGTGCTCAGGAAATGAGGAGCTTGGAGTCAGTGAGCACTCACCGCGTTCCAGCTACGTCACACCTGTAACACACCTACCGTGAATCTGTTTCTTCATCCTACTACAGAAAGGACCACACCCACTTAATAGTGACAACAGAGAGCCCTTAAATGGTAAACGACAAAAGGCCATTTATTGTCTGATACAAAGAAAATGCTCATTAAATAAGTAGCATTCTCCTTTCCTTTTCCTACTGCAAAACATCATCAAATACATACAAATACTTAATGAATATTTACATGTTCCTGGGTGTGCATGTGTGTGCCTGTGTGTATGTGTGTGTGTGCATGTGTGCATGCGTACATGTGTGTGAGTGCATGCATGTGTCTGGGTGCATGCATGTGTGAGTACATGCATATGTGAGTGAATGTGTGTACATGTGTGCACTCATGCATGTGCGTGTGTGCATGTACGTGTGTGCGCGCCCATGCATGTGTTTGTGTGTGCATGAATGTGTGCATGTATGTGCACACGTGTGTACGTGTATGTGTGTGTTCTTGGCTTTTCATTTGAGGAGCAGATTTAAGCACCATGACTTAACACCTACAACCACTCTTTTTAAAAGATCACTGACCATAATTAGCAAATATTCATAAAAGTCAAGGCTTGGTCACTTCTGAGTGTGGTCCAGACAGTCCTGTAGACTTGCCAACAGGACCAGCGTCGGTTAGCATCTGTATAATTGTACATGATAACTTTTTCTCTTACCTCACAGAATTGTTGTTAGTATCCAAGGAATAGACTCAAGCCAAAACACTTAAGGAGCTCAAAACACACTCTGCAAATGTAAGATGATTCTTGATCTCAGATTCACTGTTGGACGTGCTCAGTTAAGGTATTAACTGATCAGACAACACACAGTTTGCCTTTAGCAGGTGCTGGTTTCAGGAAACACTTCCGTAGACAAAAGATTGGAATAATGTTTTGAAAACCCACAGGCCATGCATTAGGAGAGCTTGGGTGTGATTTGGTGTGACTCCCACCATGACCACTCTCGCTGAGGGCAAATCTGATCCCATGGACAGTCCCAAAGACCTCGAACATGGATTGCCCCCGTGGACTTGCAGCTCTGGGTACTATGATGACATTAGTCAGTTTTAAGAGTAACATTTAACTCCAGGCTACTTGCTCAAGGAAATGTAACTAAAATCACACAGGATGAGATCTCCGAATCCCCAGTGAGGCCTACCTAGCGTGGGCAAGGGATGGGGAGTACTTCCTGAGAACAGGATCTCAAGGTCTCTGCTGGGGAAATGACCAACTCCCAGGGTCACCGTGTGGGGTGGTTTAGGGTAGGGGTCTGCTGTGGCTCCTTCTGTCCAGGCTGCATGCCCCCTTCAGTCTGGTTGGGGGGCCACCCTGTCCCTCCTCCATAGCCTCTGTGCTGCACAGTGAGCTCTGCTCCCCGAGTTGGATTGTTACGGAACATGGACTGGATCGCCGGACAGAAGAACCAAGTGACACTCAGAGATCTTGGAGGATAGGAGGTTTATTTAACACCAGCGGCTCAGAGGAGAGTGGTCTCCAAAGGTCTGAGCCCCCACCACAAACAAAGGGGGCAATTTATACACTTCTACTTCTGCATACTTGGCACTTTGGGCACGTGCATGAAGCGGGGCAGGGAGAAGGACCCGGATTGGTGCTCTTGGGAAGCAGAGCAGGGAGAAGAACCTGGAAGAGCCCTGGGGCAAGGACTGGGACTCCCTTGACTCTGTCAGCCATTTTAGAACACAGATTTTCCTTATCATTTCCCTCTCTGATGCTCCGAGTTTCTTGGACCACCCCCAACTCATTAGCGTAGAAATAACATTCCTCCTGTAAGAAGAGGCAGAGCCCCCCTTGCACGGCCGTGAGCAAGTCGAGCCCACACTTGTTTTGAAGGACCACTTAGGCCAGTGAATCGAGTTGGTGCTGGAGGGCCAGGGCTGACTGAGTGAAGGCGGAAAAGTCCACCGTGAGTTGTTGAGTTAACCCCCGGTACCGAACCTGAGACATCCCAAAGCCAGTGGCACGGAGGGCAACGCCTGAAGCGGCCAGCAGGCTCACGATAAGAGGGACGGCTATGGGGGAGCATCAGGGTGGCTAGAGGGTCTTCATAGGAGTGGGGCATCGCCCCCAGGGAGGACTGAAAGATCGGGTAAGAGACTGACAAGCGTGCGTGATTGAACGCGCGGGGTGATGCAGATGTATACACCTTGATCACAGCCAGAAAAGTGTTGTTAGGTGCACAGACCCGACTGTGGCCCGTGATGGGAGAGGAAGAGTTGCCATACAGTGGTACCGGAGCCAGAAAGGGATAATCTGAGGTCCCCGGTGCCGAGGTGGGGGTGACAGGGTAAATTGGTTGAGGATGACACCTAGGTATGGGACAGGACCGGGCTTCATACAGATCCAGCAGTCAGACGCTAGGGGTGGATGGTTAAGTGCTTGGTGGGAGGCATTAATCACACCTAACAGTTGCGCTATAGATGCTTGCTGCCTGTGGATGGAGGACCCAGGGATGCGCCAGGGTGAGTTATTTTCTGTCTGACTCTGGGGGTTGACTGTAAGGCTTGGAGTGAACATGGACTTAATCATAAATTTGGCCATGGGGTCCATCCCCATAGGGTGATATTGGCCCAAAAGGAGAATGATTCCTGTAGCCCATGACATGGCATTGGGTTCTAAGACTGAGAGGGTGAGCAGCATACAGTGATTGTTAGAGTAAGAGGATGGGGTGGCATTGTGTGACAAGGAAATCCGGATGTCACTGCACTGTTTGAGGTGCCACCACCTGGTGGACCATCGTTCCATTCCCAGCCAAGTCGCCAACGATGGACATCCCCAGGCTTCCGAGCAGAACTGAGGGCAGGTGTTTGGCTGTTGAGGCATAGGAGCCCCACAGATGTAGGTATCTACCAGCTGGTAACCTGAGTGAGGGCCATGGTAGGAACACCATCTGTGATGTTCCCAGGAGGTATCAAGAAGCTGGCATCCATCAAAATACAAGTTAACTTTTGGTGTGTGCCCATCCCAAGTGGAAGAAGTCAGTGGGGGTGCTGGTGCAGAATTGAGGGGGATAAGCTGGAAAGTCCATTTGCCAGTAACGGTGATATGAGAGTTTGTCCCCCTTGCCTGGCCGGGCAAGTTAGGGGCAGTGCAGAGGAACAGCACACCAGGTAGCAGAAGACTGGGACTGACTGGGGCCAGGAAAACCATGGTGATATGTGCTCAGGAGGAGACAGCAGAGGGCCAGTGAAAGTGGGATCTGTGACCTTAGGTAGAGGGAGCCATTGTGGCTAACCCATCAGCAGATGAAACCTGTGGATGAGTAAGTGCAATAATACACCCTAGGGACACCCAATAAGCAATGACAATAGTAAGCCTCTGGGGGAAAGTCCAGTCAGGAGGGGCAACAGTGTAGAGTCTGACTCCCAAGATGAGGGAAATCATGCCAATGAGAGGCAGGGACCACGGTGAGCAGGTGTCCATCAGTCAGTGGGGTCTCATTGAAGGTGAAGCCGGAGTGGGTTCGTGAAGTCTGGCTGGACTCTCCACTGGTGCGGCTCCTCATCTGAATGATGAGCTTTCTTCACTCTTGAGTGGTGGACCCACGGGGTTATACCTGAGAACTCGAGGGCAGTAGGGGTGGTTAGAAGAACAGTGTGGGGCCCTGTCCACTGTGGTTTGGGGGCATCTTTCTTCCAATCTTTGACCCAAACTGAGTCCCCTGTCTGAAAGGAGTGTACGTGAGACCCTAAGGAGATTGGGGCCCTCTCAATGGTGTACTTTTGTAATTTAGTTAGGGTGGTCCCCAGGGCCTAAAGCTGCTCCTTTATCCCTTTATCTCCAACCTGATGCAAGTTTCCTGGAAGGCTTCCCAAGCATGGGGGAGGCCGTCCATATATTAATTTGAATGGGGAGAAACCTGATGTCCCGGGTGTGCAGCGAGCGTGTAGGAGAACCAGGGGTAGCAGATCCAGCCATGGGAGGTTAGCCTCCTGACAAAACTTCAATAAGCTTCCCTTGAGGGTGCAATTCATTAGCTCTACTTTCCTTGAACTTTGGGGCCAGTAAGCGGTGTGGAGTCTCCAGATGATGTTGAGAGATTTGGTCAAGACCTGTGCAATGTCTGCCACAAATGCGGGTCCATTGTCACTATGGATTGTTAATGGCAGGCCGAGCTGGGGCACGATCTCCCACAAGAGGACTTTAGCTACTTCCCAGCTTTCCTCTGTCCTAGTCAGGAAGGCTTCAACCCACCCAGAGTATGTGCATACTATTACTAGGAGATATCTGAACCCCCTGCTCGGCTGCACATCTGTGGAGTCTACCTCTAGATCTTTGAAGGGGGTTGCTCCCATCCTCTGAACACCTGGTGGGGGCCGTGGTGCAGACCAAGCATTATTTTTAGCACATGTCATGCATCATTCGCTCATTGCTCGGCATAGTGCTGGCAGCTGACTGATGCAGTGTGCTTCTTGAGAAGGACTCTAATGAGGTTTTTCCCAGCTGAGTGAGTCGGTGGTGTTCCTTGACTAGATGCCCTCCAGTTGCTGTTGGAACAAAGATGTGCCCATCTGGCATCATCCACAATCCCTTTTCAGTCAGGGTGGCTCCCTCAACCATGGCCCATTTCCTTTCCTTTTTAGTTTAACTGAGCAGAGGGACTTCTTCCGGGGATGTCAGGGCCATGGTGAGGGAAGGGGCTCTGTCCATGTCCTCACTGGCTGTGGTCTTGCCTGCCTTGTCTGCCAGACGATTTCCCCACGCTATGGGGTCATCTCCTTTCTGGTGTCCCTTACAGAGTAGGATGGGGTGTTATGTTTCCAGTTGAGGAGGTCAGTGGTGGAGAAGGCCTGATAATACATCATGGAAAGGCCAGATTGGACCATCCCGTCTTCATGGTGCCTCTTGGGTTCCCGCATCTCTCGTACTGGCATTTGGAGGGCGCTTGCACCGGGTCTGGGGTGCAGCCTGGCTGCTGAGTCCTGGAGAAAGTGGATCCTCCGGGCCTGGGGGTGCTGGTGGATCCTCTGGGCCTGGGGCCGCCGGTGAAACTGATGGCGGTAGAGTGTCTGGAGCTGAAGGGCCAGGTGTAGGCAGTCTTGAGGGTATGTACAGTGGGAGCAAGTTCGGTTCATCCTTGGGATCTTCAACTAGGATTTGTGGAGACTAGGGCTTTTGCTGATTTTCTTTAGGTTGCTTGAGGTGATTAAGACTCTGGCTTGTCCCTGCCTATTGTAAGCAAATCACACCCAGGGGGGAAGGGTCAGAGGATTCCTAGCCAGGAGTCAATGTGGAAACTGGTCAGGGTGTCCTGGTTCTCCTGTTATGACTCACCATAGTCAACAAATCCCTGGGACATCCAATGTCCCTTCAGAAGGCCACCCAACATCAAAGGTGGGCCATTCCAATTCACAGAGGGTTCTCAACTTGCCGGGGTTCATCCTGACTCCATAGTCTCCTGAAAGCACCTTCTTGAAATTTTTGATCATCGCTCTAGAATCATATATTTACTCTGCCCTGACCCCATGGTGATGTCCCCGTGTGCGGTGGCGCAGAGACAGACAAAGTTGGGGTGCCTCCTGAGATGAAGAGACCAATCAGATGCCCGACTGGTCGCGTCCCGAAGGAGCTTAGGTGAGGCTTAGCCGTGGTGGTCTCAGTGTTGTGACTTGCGATCAGAAACCATTCCGATGCCACCATAGACTGTATGCCGTTCACCACGGAATCGCAGACAGGCCCATTCAGACTCTGTAGGCTTCTGGGGACCTTAAGGGTGCCCGCCCATGGAGTCACAGTATCAGTCCGCTTGAGCAAGCCAGGTCGGACTGCACATTCACTCCCACGTTCACACTCCAGAAGGTATTACATTCCCTCCCTGGGAATCCCTACCTGTGAGACCTCCAAGAGGTCTCTGGGAGGTGATCAGGCTCCCCTTCCACCCCAATGGGGGTGGGCCTGTCTGGGTCCTGGGGCCCCAGACCCTACCAGAATCCGACATCAGGACCGGGTCCTCACCTGCCATGTCTCCTCCAGTCCAGCGGAAACAGCGGAGCAGGGTTGGCTGGAGGCAACTGGGGCGGGAGACTGCTGAAAATTAGGCAGGGCATGCTTTCTCCCTTACTATCCGATCCCTCGTTCCATCACCACCCTGCCGTTGCCCCCAAACCGGTGGCAACAATAGGCCAGTGTGGTTGGGTTTCCCAGTCAGGGAACCGAATGTTACAGAAGCTGGACTGGATCACCCGACGAAGAACCAAGCGGCACCCGGGGATCTTGGAGGACAGGAGGTTTATTTAACACTGGCGGGCTCAGAGGAGAGCGGTCTCTAAAGGTCTGAGCCCCGAGCACAAACAAAGGGCGCAATTTATACACTTCTACTTCTGCATACTGGGCACTTTTGGTGCGTGCACAAAGCAGATCAGGGAGAAGGACCCGGATTGGTGCACGTGGGAAGCAGAGCAGGGAGAAGAACCCAGAAGAGCCCTGGGGCAAGGACTGGGACTCTCTCGCTGGCTCGGTCGACCATCTTAGGACACAGATTTTCCTTATCAGGATGAGAAGAGAACCCTGGACTTGTTCTGGTGATTTTCACTTTTGAAATGCTGCTAATATTGACACAATCTTGGGTTACTTAAAAAAACAACATTGCATACTTTTCCACTGAGCTTTCTCCTCGCGTTGCAGAATTAAAATGATGACTAGCATCTGCTCTCAGGACAGCCTGTGAGGGCGTTCTGTGTGGTTTCCAGTTAGCAGGGCAGTTAAAGAGAGGCTCACAGATCAGGACTGGTGAATGGCCGGAGGGCCTCTGACCACCTTCCAAGGACAGCCCGGTCCCGTCTCAGAAGTTGTCCAAACTCAGGCGTGGGGACGGATGCCCTCTCCCAGGGGAACCTGGCCTCCTCTGGTCTACCTCATGCACAACCTGAGCAAGCAGGTATTGCAGTGTCTCCGGGGGGTAGCCACATGACGGATGCACGAACCCAAGCACAAATCCCAGCAAAGGGACAGCATAGCATAAGGAGCCGTTGCTCAGAAGCAAGTTGACAGGCATAGCAGTGCATTCTGACAGAAGTCTGATTCTATGTCTACCAGCCTTGATGCGCCAGACGTGCACACACCCAGTGCAACTATCTACCTGGGCATAGTTGTGCGTGCGTGCATGGATTCCCCTCTGTAAGCGATTGTGGTCGCAGCTCAGCACCACGCACATGCAGAGGCGCTGAGCACAAGGGGTGAAAGGCAGTTTCTGAAACAGCTAAAGCAGAGCATTCTGCAGCCTGCACTAGATCTGCTGGAAAGTACACCCATGTGCAGAGAAGGGCCCCAACCTGGACAGGTGGGGCTGGGGAAGGTACAGCCAGTCAATCCTTAAAGAACAGGCAAGAGCCACCCTAGAATCTGGTAGATCCCATTCCTACCCCACCTGGATCTTCCCACCAAAGACCTTCCCAAATACACTGCCCCATGTGACAAACACACACATTGATTCTTTCATCTGATGCTGGCCCGGAATGCCATCAATCTCCCCACTTCCCTTTGGCGCCCCCCATGCCCATCCCAGCACAACACACGGGCTCCTCAGAGTCCTCACCGCACATCTGTTCCCATCGACAATGGGTTCAACTCCTACCACGTGTTGACCTTCAGGATGCTGACACCTACGTGGCAGGACTGGGTGCTGACTGTGATGGACACCACTTTTCCACCCAACGGTCTGTTGCAATCTACATCTGCAAGCTCACGCTGAAGGCAGGTAAAGCAGCATGCATGGGCTGGATCTAATTAACTAATTATAACACTGTATTGCCGTTCCCCAGTCCAACATGCTGGCATGAATGTTTCCTACTCTAGGACTTGCAAGTATCACTACCAACAAAACTACAAAACTACAAAAACTAGTTTTGTAGATCTAACCACAAGACTGTCTTCAAACATAAATGTAAATTTTTAGTAAGATATAAGCATTCCTAGGATACCAATATTAAAATAAATGTCTGTGGAGTGAAGCAGCTTCTCTGTAGGATTATATTTTTTCAATTAGGAAAATATATTTGCAGTGATTTTTGCCGTGTACTGAGGAGAGACAGTAGGAGCTATTGGGCATAAATTGTTCTTTTTTGTATTATTATTAATAGGCTCAGAAATGTGTAGGAAATGATCTGGATTGTACTTCCATAAGAATTTGTCATTCAGATCTTTCATGAAGAGCACACACTGAATTTATTTTTCACTATACTGATATTAGGTATTAATTTTACAGCCTTTTGTAAGAGTTTAAATACATCACATTCTATTTAACTCCCATTTTGAAAAAGTAGAATTCAATTAGGTGATCGGAGAACAAACACATCCCCATTAGGAAGTGTCCTTTTCACATTTAAATCAAGTTTAAGGAGAGGGCGGAGAGGCTCACCGGGCCTGGGGGCAGCAGGAATGTGGCAGCCAGACTCATTCTCTCTGGGGAATTTTAATCCTAAAGACAAAAGAGGAGATGGAGACAAATATAAATCACCTTCTATATTACAAAGAACCAACACATCTTGGACAAACGGGACATCTTCTCCTAAAGTTCTTTCCGGGTTTCTGTGTTGTCCTTCAGAGCATGCTGTTCCACCAAGCCGAAGTGAGTTCCTCCCTGAGCCGACTCCGAGCTTCCTTGCTCCTCCGTCCACCTTGCACACTCCCGCGCCCGGTGCGGACTCCCCCGTGCAGAGGCACGCCAGGACCAGGAGGCGCAGCACGCGGCCCGCCGAGCGCTCTGGTGACCGAGAAGGGTCCCACACTGCTCTCTCGCGGGGTGGGATTCGCGGTCCTTGCTCCATGGCCCCTCCTCTACAAGCCCATTTCCCACTTGGGAATGGGGATCGCGGTTATTTGGTTGCACACTGAAATTGTATAACACAAATTTTCCTAAACGAGGGTATGAATTTTTCATTGATTGCCAAAAATAAGCTTATTCCCAGTTCTAGACCATTTTGTATTAGATTTTAAAATGCAGAAATCAGGGCACCTGGGTGGCTCATTTGGTTAAGCGTCTGCCTTCAGCCCAGGTCATGATCTCAGGGTCCCGGGATCAAGTCCAACATCAGGCTCCCTGCTCAGTGGAGAGTCTGCTTCTCCCTCTGCCCCTCCCACCGCCCTTCATGTGTTCTCTCTGTCAAATATATAAATAAAATCTTAAAAATAAAATAAAATGCAGAATTCACGTTTTGAGGAGAGTCATTACGACATATTCAGGAAGATACAAGGTATTATCTTCTGGAATTGAATATTATGATAAACAACCAGTTAAGAACTTAACTTCTTTTAAAAAAAAAACTTTTTTTAAAATTTATTTTTTATGCTATTTTATTTTTTATTATGTTCAATTAGCCAAAAAAGAACTTCTTTGTATTTAATAGAAAGTGAAAATTAAATCTTATGACTGCACATCAATCAAGTTTATGCAAAGCACAGATTTAATAAGACACCATTTATATTTCTGCGTCTAATTCAGGTACCTTCTGTTCTTTCAGGAAGCTCCGTTGGCCCGCCCCCAGGTGTTGGCACCGTGCCCTCTGCCACTGGTCCTCCAATGGAGGGGCCTGCTTCTGCAGGTAGTTGGGACATTCGTGGACCCCCCACCAACACGCCCCACCCTGCCCCCGGTCTTCTGTCTTTCTCTACTGAAGACTCCGAGATCATGCTCTGTACTTTTATTTATCTATGCCCCACTAGAGAGTAGACCCTATAGCAGCAGGATGCATCGCTAACGCCCATTTTCTAGAATCAATGTGTGCTAACTAATTTGAAAACTGAAGTGATACAGATTTGTTAATAAATTAATAAGTGTGCTATAAAATGTGTAACGGAGACCATGAGATTGTAAACTGAGGCAATGTTGGCTAAATAAGCTCCATTTGGACACTCTTGTTAAGCCAGTGTTTACCTCATTTTAGATACGCGGAATTATAGAACATGAATAAAGAAATAAATCTTGAGCTCCATCAGTAGACACAAAGATCACAAGCTCATAGTTTATGGCAAGTGTGGTCTCTGACATACTTCAGAATCACCAAAACAAACAAGAAAATGGTTTTCAAACATAAATCATAAACACAGCTATCCCGTCCTGTTTCCGAGCCGGCCACCAGCAGGCAGGACCGGCAGCAGGTGCCCGGGGCCACTCTGCACGCAGGCAGCTGTGGCAGGTGTCTGGGCACATGCCTGCCAGTCCCCAGAGCCTCCCGCACGTGCAGGATGGAATCTCTCTGAAGAATGAAAGCATAAAGCACACATTGTGAACGGGGCCTAAGAGCAGGTCTCTGGGCTTCGTGAGCCCAGGCCCAACGCGGGCCCTGCAATGAACGAAGCGGGCACACAGGGGCCAGAGAGACAGACCCGCCAGACCACCTGCTTCTCCACGCTCGTCGCCGCAAACCGATCCGTGAGCAGGAGACTTTGTCGGCAACTCACCTCACCGTCCCTTATGTCATTGTCCTAAAAGTGGAAGGATCGTCTATTTATCAAAACGCAATGGCGAGGTTTTCCTCCTTGAGAAAAGTAATAACAAAGCGCATGGCTCCCCACAGCAGGGAGCGGGCCAGGCTCCCTCGGGCCGGCAGAGCTGCACACGGGGCCCCGCGGGTCTGTGCCCTGCAGCACCGGTCACAACGGCACAGGCTGCGGTCCACTAGCAGGCTCTCGTTGGAACCATCCAGAAAGGAAGGGGTTTCAGATTTGGAGAAAAGCTGGTCACGGGATTCTGAAGTTAAGTTGCCCACATAAGCTCCGGCTTCGAATGCCTTCCCACCGACGGAAGATGCCGTGGCTCCGAGAAGCTTCATGAACGCTCCAGGATGTCTTCGTGTGTCCCGGGGCACTCCTTGGAGTCTGTGGCTGCTGCTGAGCTGACTTCTTCGTCCGCAACAGCTTTTATTCCTACCGCACAAACACGCACCCTGTCTGGGTGACACACGCCCCCTGTTTGGGCGACGCTCACCCCCCACCCCTGAGTTCTCAAGGGTGAGCTTATGTTTCACGTTCTCCCCCTTCTCTCTGCAGCCTCCGAACAGCTGCGATACCTCAGATGCTCTGCCATTTCCCTCGGAACCAGCCCCATCCTCCTGGGATCACGTCTGCCCCGCAGCTCGAGGCAGCTGGACAAGGGGAGCCTGAGGCAGAGGCAGAGAGCCGGGAGCACCCAGACCGCACACCCGAAGCTCCGGCGTCCGGGGAGGCGGACAGGGACAGGAAGTCGGGTGGCCCGTGCTCTGGAGCCGCCCAGGCTCGCCGTTCCTGGCTTTCCCAGTTCCAAGGTGTTGCCAGTGGAGTGAGGCCCACCTGAGGGCACAGGAGTAAAGTCAGAGCGTGAGCCGGGGCGCCGGAGTGTGTGCCGGCCCGAGAACCCACAATGGGAAGTCTTGCCTAACCCCAGACAACGTGAAATACCCTGTGTATTCATTGAACAAGCATTTGCTGAGCGTGTACGATACGCCACGTGCGTTTGCCTCTGGAATGCGCTTGTGAGCAGACGTGTTTAGTCCCGCCTTCATGGAGCAGCCCCTGAGGGAGCTGGGGACACAGAGAGAGGCAGAGACAGAAAGACAAGCTCCGCGGTGAGGAACTAAGAAGTGGGTGGAGACACTGGAGGAAAAACCTGGAGATTCCTCATAAAACTGAAAGAAGAGAGTGTGGTAAGGAGGGACAAGTCGACAGAGTGCAAGGATGCTGGGAAAGGTGCCCTGTGAGGCCGGTGAAACCTCTGTGGGGCTGGGGATGCAGCCGTCGTCCGTGACTTTAGCAAGGGGGCAGAGCCCGATGAGGCTGAGCTGGTATCAGGAGGGGGTCAGGACGTACAGATCGTCACCCAGCAGGAAATAGAAAATCCCAGAAGCATCATTTGCTAGGTCATCCTGAGAATTTCTCTCCTGCCGCGTGTAGTTACCTGTGGGGAAGAGTCCGCATGCACCTGACAGCAGCCTCTGACCCGACGTCCCGGAGGGGTTCTCAGGTCCACTTTGCCCATCACTGGGCTCGTCTCTTCAATATTGCCGCTGAGTTTGTGTGCGCATTTTACCAGCTACTAACAAAGATGGACGGAATTATTCCAATATGGTTGTAGATGCATCTAGTCCTCGTTTTAGATTTGTCCAGTTTTTTGAAATATATTTTAAGGCGATTTTATTGGGGTGCATTAATATAATTTGATTGGATAGAAATCTGAATTTTACTTAATTTCAGAGTAGGTAAATCTTCCATGGATCGCCCCCCCCTTTTCCACTGTGGGAATTTCTTCGTTGTTCGGTGATGCTAGAAATTTCCTTGTCTTTCCTCCCTGTGTCCGTATATTTAAACAATGTCTCGTGTAAGAAGCATATAATTAAGTTTTGCCATTTAAATCCAATCTAATGATTTTTTATTAATTGACACATTGAATTGTCTAATCATAGCATTAAATAACTTTTATCCACATGCATGTGAAATAATTGAGAAAGAACCCCAACTTGGCTCATTTCCCATCAAATTTTACTTCTATATTTAATATCCAATAAAATACGTGCTATTTCATGTTGCTTTAACAAATTAGGTATTAAAAATAATAGCACTGATAATAATATTAGAAACTTTTTAGAAATATGCAACCTTAACAGAATCAGATTTTTTATAATATTTTTCAATTTACACACTTTTTAAGAGGAGTATGGTAGGATATCCATAAAATAATCTGTATCCTAGAACTTATTATATCAGAATAAAAATTCACTAGGGAAATAGAAAGTAAATATGAATTACAAACATGTAATGATTAAAGGTCTGATGGTTAAAGATGAGCTTTCCTTGTATTTTTAATGTGGATAATTATGTTATCGAGTTGTGGCATTCCAATGTGCTTGTCTGCATTTTAGAGTGATGTGCTAGTTTTATTTTAAAACATCCGTGACATCGCAACTATTAAAGCCTATGAAGAAAAATATACAAGCCTACTTAAAAATGTGGCAGTTTTTTACAGAAATGGTTTCACAGAATTCTTGCAGGGAGTTTACCAGCAACAATGTGAAGATTGCCCCCCTCCATCACCCGGCTCCCCAGCACGTTGCTCTTGGAGACAATTCTGGTCAAATGTTTGGATAATTCTTCCTGGAAATCACGTACTTGTGGTTTAGTTTTCACAGATCACAACTGCCACCCTCCAGGATTCCTGCATATCCAGGGGCTTTTCTCTTTGGGGTTTTTTTTTTTTAAGCAATGATTTTGCTGGAATACACCCTTCAACAGTCTCTTCAGAAAAGAACCACTGACTGATTCTGTTTTGTTTTGGGCTCACTGGACAGATAGCTTGACCGGGTGGAATCCTACATTCACGATTATTTCCCTCCTATTCTGAAACTATTTTTTACCCAAACAGACCTCAACCAAGCTGAAGTCTGGGGGAAAAATGCTTTCACCCTTTTATGGCATTTTTCCTCATAGTTTGTGCACGTTTTTGTTTACTCTGCTTGGCGTGGGCTGAGCCTTTTCTTCTTAAATACCTGTGCAGTTCTTCAGTCTGTGAATTGTTCTGTTTTTTGCTACTGTCCATTTTCTCTGTTCGAAGACTCCCACTACCGAGGTGATAAATTTCCTAAATGAAACCCCTTTAACAGTTCTTTGTCCAAGATTTCTCATGGGTTTTTCACTTTTCCCTATGTGTTTGAAATCTATCCTTTACTTAATCCTCTGTTTTTTCCAGTGAACTTTCCATTTGGTAATAATACCCAAGGACTATTTTATCTTCTTAGAGAATTATTTCTATGTCATCCTGAGTCTCTCTATGAATGGCAATTGTATGTACTTCAAATCACTCTCTCCCCAACATTGTGTTGTTTTGAGGGGTCATAACTTGTCTTTGCTCATCTTGGTCTTTTTCTTTCATCCTATGTGTTTTCTTTACAAGTCTGATTCTGAACTGTCTATATTTACAGATGGGACATGAGATGATTTTTCTAGGTATTCGTGTGAATTTCTCTCTGCTGCTTCAGGTCAGGTCTGTCCCCACAGGTGCATGATACCAACCCCATAACAAATGCATAATAACATAAATATAAATGCACTGACGTAGATATGCGTACAGAGCCGATTCTTGGGGCTTTGGATCCTCCGATTAAGCCCTGAGTTCTACAGCCTGATATACACCGCTCCCATTAGCAAAAGATTGGTTAAGAATTTATGTGTGAGAATAGCCAACCGGTGGAGGGTGCCGAGATGTCCATCGACAGATGAATGGGTAAAGAAAAGGTGGTCTATACACAATGGAATATTACTCAGCCATCAGAAAGAATGGAATCTTGCCATTTGCAACGACGTGGATGGAACTGGAGGGTGTTATGCTGAGTGAGATAAGTCAATCAGAGAAAGACAAATATCATAGGACCTCACTCATGTGTGGAATTTAAGAAACAAAACAGAGAATCATAGGGGAAGAGAGGAAAAATAAAATAAGGTAAAATCAGAAAGGGAGACAAACCATAAGAGACCCTTAACTCTAAGAAACGCACGGAGGGTCGCTGGAGGGGAGGAGAGTGGGGGGATGGGGCAACTGGGGGATGGGCATTCAGGAGGGCACGTGACGTGATGAGCACTGGGTGTTGTATGCAACTGATGAGTCACTAAGTTCTACCTCTGAAACTAATAATACACTATGTGTTAATTAATTGAATTTAAATTAAAGAATTTATGTGTGTGGCTGAGCAGATGGGAAACCCATCCTTTGGCTCTGGACCCCCACAGTCCCTGGAATGGGGGTGGAAAAACCAGATTGCCTGAGCTCTGTGCATGGACTGGGGGCTAGGAGGAAGTGGGGCTCGCGCTTCCCTGGGCTTTCCTGCTGAGGAAACAGGTGGAGGCGAGTGGGCTGCGTTCCTAGTGGGAGAAATCTGTTCCCTGCAGACCCCCAAACTGGCGGTCGATGCGGCGGGACGGCGGTGAGGTTTCTGCTAGCTTCTCTTGAAAACATGTTTTAGCATAAAACAGCTCACACTGAATGCGAAGTGAAGGCAGCAGTGTTCCTCTGCCGTGCGCTCAGCCCCCACTCTGCTAGCGAGACATTTGCCCTCCATTTGCCCTCCATTTCCAGACTGATGTTGCGGCAAGGTGAATGTCTAGAGAATTCAGGGAAGATCTTTAAAGCATCTTCGTGTACACACCTCACACAAACAGGCTTGCCATGGTGCTCCCCGGATTACCGGACTGCTCTTTATCTGAATTAACTCCCTCACTGAGTATTCACGGAGCATCAACTCTGCGGGGCTGGAACACAGGCTCTGCAGAGACAACTACGGGAGAAGAAAGAAAAACGAACAAGCTTGAGCCCTGTGGAGACTCACAGTCCCGTGGGGAAGGAGAGACGATGAACCGCGCTGAGGAGCAGAAGGATGTCCTCGGCGGAGAATATGGGAAGAGTGGTGCCCATAGGGCCCGCTGTGGAAGGGTAAGGGGGCTGGAGGGACGGAGTGGGGCAGGCGGCAGCTGCAGAGACACGTTAGGTCTATTGAGAAGCGACCCGTACACAGACTGCGAAACTGCCCAGGAGCTTGCTGAGCGCAGAGAATCGGGGACCTAGTGCCACGCCCTGAGTCAGGAGCATCTCTGATGCTTTCTGGGAACAGAGCGTGGGCAGGGCAGGAGGGGAGGTCAGGGAAGCCGTGGGGACAGGGCCGCGTGGGCCTGTAAGGGCCTCTTCCCCCGACGGCCGGTATCACGTGCTCACAGGTTCCCCTCAAGCCAACGAGGCCACCGCCCCGGCGAGGACGCCTGTGAGGGGCACAGGGTCCGCCGGAAGTCGCAGGCACCGCAAGACCAGGGCTGGCGGGATGGACACGAGGGGCTCCTCCCACCTGCCAGCAAGGCAGGGACGCTCAGACCCACCGCCCGCTAGTCCTGCCTCCCCGGGGCTGCCGCTGTCTGCCCCCCACCCCACACCCACAGTCGGAAGGGCTCCCAAGCCTTCCCTGCCGGGGCCCGTGAGGAGGAGAAGGCGGGCGGCCTGTGGGGGAGCCCCCGACCCTCCTCCCGGCAGCACCCTGTCTCCCTGACATCCTGCCCGGGGAAAAGCCAGGTGGCTGGTGACCCCGATCTGAGGCAGGCGACGGGGAAAAACGGGCATTTGTTGTGCAAAGTGGGATGTGCTGTGTTCAGTCCGGTTTCTCCTACTTTGACTTCATTTTTATTTTGGGGGGAAGAAAATTAAAATCTCACATACTAAGTTCTTATCCTGTAATTCCTGGAAATCATTCTGGAGTCAAGGGTTTTTTGTCTGTTAGGAAACAAACGTGCATTTGGAGACTTCCTGTCGGGTTGGGGTGGCGCCAGCCGAGGAGGGCTTCTTGCTGCCAGGAATCCTGAGCAACGTGGCAGCCGCGGGGGCCAGGCCTGGGCGAGCGGCCTGGGGCGGGCCACGGGCTCTGCGGGCCCCCGCGAACGGAGGAGAGGCCTGGCGCCAGCCTCAGCCGCGCGAGGGGCAATGCGCAGGCCCCGGGGGCGCAGGGTGAGGACCCAGGGCAACGTCGGCCCCTCCCGCTCAGCGCCGCCTGCAGACTTCCCCTGCGGCGGCTGCGGGCTGACAGGCTGTTCGGGTGGAAAGTGTCCAGGGCTCGTCCCGCGAGCCGCGAGGTGCCGGGGAATCTCCCCCTCCCCCCGCCCCGGGCCTCGCAGGGCCTGGCAGCTCGAACCAGGGGGGCACAGGGCTCCCTGATGGGCCCCCGGCTCGCTTGTGACCATGTGTGAGAGCTCGCCGTGGCCCCAGGCGCCTCCATCAGATGCGGTTTTCTGTCCGCCCAGAGGAACGGGCCACCCATGCGAGGTTCAGAGACAGAAGTCTGCCCGATTCCAACAGTGGCCCCGGAAATTCAGAGTGAATCTCACTACCAAAGTTTGGAAGTTGTTTAGCAATTAACATTAATGTGCTTCATGGAAAAACATTCCAACCGTGCGGGTAGGTTTCCCAGAAGCCCACTGGAAGCTCCCAGAGTCCTGGGTGTGACCGACCGCAGGGCAGGGTCCGGGTGCCAGGCTTGGTCTGACCCTCCGTATTTCTGTACCGTTGCTGAAGGCAGAGCAGACACCCTCCTCCTGGGTCAGGGCCGGAGCCGACCCCATGGGGGACTGTCCGAGTCAGTCTCCGGGACAGAGTGGTGTCAGCCTTCGCTGAATGCCCGTAACAAGATGGCTAATTGTCGCAGAACATCTCCTCCCGGGTGGTAACAGACCCTGGTTCTCAGCAGACACGTGGCCACCACCCAGAGCCCACCTCGCAGGGAAGTGGGCGGTTGATAAAGCCCTTCGGGATGAGGACTGAGCAGACAACATGTCCTTGTGACCCCCTGAGGAGGAGCATCCATTTCTCCTCTTCGCGGGGGCGGGGTTTGCACACACTCTGCTGGTGATGAGGGTCCCCTGCTGAAGGATGCCGCCCACCCAGGACCAGCTGGGGAACCTCCATTTCCGGGGCCCTTGTTGAAGCAGCTAAGTTTTCTTTCTGCTCAACAGGGTTTTGCAAGAAGTCACCCCCAGCACCCCAGGAATGCCGGCACCAGCTTGATGAGACAGGCACTTCTCCATCCCGGATTGAGAGAGGAGTCCTGTTCTCCACGGTGACAAGGGGAGAAGGAAGGGAGCATGGACACAGATGGGCTCAGGCTCCTCCTCTGAGCAGCGGCAGCACGACCCCCCACACACCGGTCAGCGGGCCCAGGAGCTGGAAGGAGCCTCCCTTCCAGCCTCCCTTCCAGCACCCTCGGGGCGCTGGTGCTGACCGGCGGAGCTGGGCCACGATTCATCATGTTTCAGGTGAGGCCTTGAGGATGTCTCTTTTCCCAAGCCCAGGGTCACAAGGTCACCTGAATACGGCGGTCCAAATCACAGGCTGTCCAGACCGAACAGGTTCCCTGCCGTCAGTAGAAGACAGGTGTTTTCTTTGTGAGCTCGGCCCCATGACGAAGCACGCTGGACTGGGGGCTGAAACACCAGACGTGCGTCTCCTGACGGCTGGGAGTCCACGGCAGGTGTCGGCAGGGCTGCTTCCTGCGTGGCCTCTCCCTGGCTGGCAGACACCCCTGCCTTCCCGCTGCATGGGAGGGGCCAGGGCTCTGGCATCTTCCTCTTCTCAAAAGGACACCAGACCTGTGAGATCGAGACCCACCCTCATGACCTCATGGGACTTCAACAGTTTCCTACAGGGCGCCACCCCCATGTACGGCGACCCTGGGGCTCAGAGCTTCAACCTGTGAGCTCAGGGGAGACTCACTTCAGTCCACGACAGGGACCAGCATCTTCCTCTCTGTGAGCCCAGGAGACTCACCGTGTGGGACCAGAGTCTCATTTCTGCAAAAGCCTTAAGCTAAGAGCAACAGCTCGTGTGGCCTTCCAACGCTGACTCGCGAACTTTCTTGGTGGGTGCACTGTGCACATACATCACTTTGTGGTTCCCCAAACTCAGCAGCTTGTCCTCCAACTGCTCAGTGACCATCCCGCACAGCCGCAGCCCCACAGTCACCCCCATCCTCCGCCTGTCCCAGCTCAGGCCCTCTGGTGACGGCCACCGAGAGCCCTTATCGAGAGCTCCAGTCTTTGCGCCTCATCACCGTCTTCGGGTCAGACTCTCGTCCCCTCGATGTCCGGGCTCCCCACCTCGCTCCATGCAACTTCCTGAAACACCTCCTTTCCCGAGAGCCCAACACTTCAGGACCTCTCTTGAGTTACTTGGTTAAACCACCGTCGTGCAGCTGAGCGCAGCTGGAGAGCCCTTGCAAGACCGAGCCACATAACCAGGAACCCCGGCCCGGCCCTCGGGGCACCGTCTGCCCACCCACCCAGCCTCCTCCCTCCTCACTGCGCCAGCGCTGTCCTGCCCTCCCCGACCACTGTCCTCGGGGAGCTGAAGCAGCCTGAGCAAGGCTCCCACGTGCCCCACCCCCAGCCAGATGCACTTGCGTCCCCGCCTGTGCCCATGGACCCTGCCTTCGGCCCCGACAAGCACGATGACTCGCCTTGTCCTAGGCAAAGAAAAAGCCCTCATGTGCGCTGGACCCGGCTCATGTCGCCTATGCGACAGGGTTCCTCCAACCAACCTCTGTTTACTTCCCCCACTTCATTGTTTTTCTGCTGGATTTTTCCCGTCAGCAAGCACGCATGCTGTTATCTGTCCCAGTTTAAAACACAGTCAGAACGAAGCAGAGCAGAAACCTTCTTTGAACCACGGTGTCCGACAGCTACGTACCTTGAATGCTGTGGACGCTTCCAGACTGGCCCTCCCCGCCCTCGACTTCCCCCAGCCCGACCCCATCCTCCCCCCAGGGAACTCGTTCTTCTCGCGGTTGCCGCGCCAGGCGTTGTGCATGCAGCATCTGGTCCATCTGAGCCTCTCTGGGCCCATGGGCAGGACTTCCTTCTCTGCCTGAGCTCCCCTTGCTCCAGCACCCCCACCCCACCTCTCAGGCCCTCACACCAGCTGCTCCGTGAGGCCGCTCCGGCCCCCCACGAGCGCCCCCAGCCCGTCGCTCTCCCCCTCCTCGCCTGGAGGACCTTCCCATAGCCCCCGACAAACCACGCATTTGCCGACTTACGCTCCTTCTTCCCTGGCTATTTCTGCCTGTAGACTGTAAGCGGCACAAGGGACTCCTTCTCAGCTGATGAACTTTGTAAGCGCCTAGAACCCCACGCACTCAGGTGGGCATGCAAGCTGCTCTGATGGTGGAGGGCAGCCGTCGCCTGCCATTTGCCCAGTCACCACCGTCTACTCGGCACTGTGCCGAACCCTTACATTCAGGTGTGAGCGGGCTTTTGTATTTCCAGTCGTGGACGACGACACGGAGGCCCAGAGGGTGAGAGTATTCCCCTGAAGTCACACAGCACAGACTCCATGAGGCAAGGGGACCGGCCGGGCCGGATTCTGCAGGCCATGCTCACACACGCACTTTAGCGACATTACTGAGCTCCAGCAACATTACTGCCCTCCAACTTCTGACCAGGAGGGAAAAATGTGATTCATCTGCTGCCATGCACCCTCTCTCCCCGTGGACGCTGAGACCCGGAATACAGCTCAGAGACCGTCTCCCCGGCCCTTCCCTTCACACGCTTTCCCACCAGCCTCACCGTCTCCAGTGCACTCGCTCGCAAGCTCTCCGCAGCGCTCAACTAGCCCCTACGTCCTCTCAGTGGTTCTGCCACACCTCAGCGAACTGAAACGTCCCTAGCAGGATCCATCCGTCAGCGGCGGTGGGGAGAGCGGAAACGACTGGAGATACTTCAGTCAGAGGGGGTGCGATGCCGAGAACCGGTCGTCCCAGGAACAGAAGGAATGACACTCCAACCAGGGAGCCGGACGCTGCCGGAAAGCCTCGCAGTGCAGGGCAGCGGGAGGTGCTGGAGCTGGGGCGGCCTAGGGCCGGCTTCCAGCAGGGACTAAGACCAGGACGTGGGGGGTTCTGGGCCAGAAAGAGCCGCCGCCAGACCCTACCCAGATAGGGAAAAAGCAGGGGAAACGCTCTGGGGGCGCCCACCCCTCACAGCCGCCAGAGCCCGCGTGTGGGGGCACACAGGCTTGGGGCCCCATGCGTGACCCACAGGCTCCAGAGCCCGGCTGCCAGGGGCGTGTCTGAGCCACGTGGACTCAGGTCTCCTCTCGTCGGGAGGGGAGCACCAGCGATGTGCGATTTGCCTTCCACCAACCTGAGGGTGCAGAGCGGAGCGCCCGCCCGCGTGGGGAGGCCCGGGCCCCCTTCCCAGGAGTGGCCGATCCTGAGACGCGCAGCACAGCCGCCAGGGCATCTTCAGTCTGCGGTGGCACCTGCAGCAGAGTTTTAGGGAAAGGGGGAAAGACTGACATGGCGAACGTGAGTCAGGCCAGAAAAGCCAGTTGCCCTGAAGACACAAGAAGAGAGGGTGTCACGTTTTCCAGAAAGGAGACTGGATGGACTTGGCTTATTTAACGGATTGCCATTGATCTTTGGCACATTCACATTGGTGGCCTGCTACTATGAGTCACAGAGAAAAGCAGACAAAAGAAATGACCCAGCGTGGCCAAGGCCTGCGTTCCTCAGCACGACAGCCGCCCAGGCGGCCCCGGGCATGTGTGGCGCTCAGGGCTGCGTGTCCCCGTCTGCCAGCCACACACTGACGCCGCGCTGGCCGCCGGTCAGATCCGTGCTCGGCGCTGTGTCCATCACCCCTCTTCCCGGGGGGCTCTGGAGCGGGTCCTGCCTGGCCCCGAGGCAAAAATCACTCCTGTGTAGGACAGAAACATAAAGAAACCATGTAAAGGGAAGGGCAGTGTCAAGATTAAAGGTCACGGATCTCGCTGCTCGGAAACACCCCTGCAACGATGAGAGGGGAGAAACAAAAACAGCATTTTTTTCTTTTACTGAAATGACGTTATCTGTGGTCTTTCCACTAAAGTTTTTTGAAAATTACTTAGTAGGAATAACTGCTATGTTTTCCAATTATGGAGTTTAGAAAAGAGCATTCACTCAAAAGTTAATGGGATTTGTGGCTTAGGGGTTGCTTTATTATTTTGAAAAAAAAATGTTACTCATCTAGATGTCAGGTTGTTTGAGAAAATGCAAAGCACTGCATTTCATAAAAGGCTTATAGTTGTTTCTCGCCTCCATTCCCAAATAATAAGCAGAGCAGCATGGATTCTGGGCCTGGCTCAGGGCCGTGTGTTCCCCAAGACACTAAATATTAACAGAGGAAGCGGGGTGGTTAGCAAGGAAGACGTGGCCTCATCAGAGGCATCAGGACAGGCTGGCCGTGGAAGCTGCCTGGGGCCAGACGTGGGCCGCTGCCCGCAGATGGTGGCTACCAGCCCGAGAGACGGGGTCTGCCTGCTTAACACCCTGTTGTGTTGTTCAGCTCATAAGAGGGTCTTAGCTTACATCTCTGTTTACTGAATACCATAATAAAAATCAATTTCCTGCCTATGAAACCCCTGTATTAATAAAAATGAATCATGCTCAAATTTTTAAAATAAGCATTCTAAATTACTTTTCAGTGTTACACATTTACAAGGAGATACGAATTAGGAAGTCACTTACATGTTATCAACATAAATGTGTTAACTTCGCAGGATTCTAAACATTTTATCTCTGACAGAATTAGAAATACCTTGTCGAGCCCTCATTACATGAATCCTTTGTCAGCAGACATTGCTAGAGACTCTCTTCCAATCTATTCCTGAAAACGTCTGCAGCGGCTGGGGTCACGCGGTCCCACGTCTTTTCCTTTCCCATGGCCCTGACGTGGACCTGGGGTCTGGCGGCTCGCAGGGTCAGCGGAGATTGGACTTCTTCGTTTTTGACTTACTTTTTCTCACCAAAGCCCCTTCCAGTGGTTTGTTCTGTTAGGTTCTCTCAGGTATTCATGCTTTCTTAGCTCACTACTTAAACGTCAGAGATTTACTCAGTGCAGACCCAGTGGGATATTCCTCATCCCGTGATTGTACCCAACGTTCACGAAAATATATCCTGTCTGAAGTGATTGCAGTTTCCCGGTATATTTACGATTTTGTAATCAAATTTAGGCTGTTGACAAATCAGAGCGTTTTGATTTACTTGTGTCTTCACATATAAGCCTTAAAAAAAAACCTAATCATGTGCTCCTTGTTTCTTTTCCTCAGCTTAATAACTTGAAAAATCTAACCTGTCAGAAGCTCACTTGTGCTGAAACCAACTTGCTCTGATGTGACATGGGTTGGTCAAAACGGGCTCCCCTCCTTCACCCTTGTGTTTGGGGCCACGTAAAGGTCAGTGGTGTAGACTACACAGGTGGGCAGGTATCACCAAGGCCCTGAAGAGCACAGAGAGGGAGAGCAAGACTGAATTCGCGCTCTCTCTTCCTGATCCCACCACCAGTGTCCCTGGGTCTCCAACTTACAGGGGACAGACTGCGGGACTTCTCATCCCCCATAATCGTGTGAGGCAATTCCTGTAACAATTCTCCACTTATTGGAGTGCATCCTTAAAGGAGTGCATCCTGTTGGTTCTGTTTCTCTGGAGCCCCTGACCGACACTTCACAGCAGCCTGTGGGCCTGCAGCAATGGTCTCCATAATGTAGACAGTGTTTCGTATGCAGCTGGAGATAGGAACCAACGAGAAAATAAACATGCATCTTCTCATCACCCACTTCCTGAGAAGTAATATAGAAACCATGTGAAATGCAAACCAAAGTACTGCTCCTTACTAAGGAGTGAAGGAAAAAATACCTACCTACCTATCTATCATCTATCCAGCATCTACCTGTCTTTATCCATCCATCCATCCATATATCTATCATCCATCCATGTATCTATCATCTATCTATCTATCGATCTATCTTATCTATCTATCGATATCGAAAAACCACATCTAGGCATGCAAAGGAGGCTTTAGCAAGAAGCAGAGCCAGCCAGGGAAGACTTTAAGAAGCCAGCAGGACTCACAAGGCTTCAAACAGCATGTAATACAGAGTGTAGGGCAGCCTTGTGCATCTGAACACAGGTGCAGTGCCCCCCATGTGGCTCACCCTCTTGACTTCTTTGCTACTTGGTAAGTAGATTGGCTGGTCGAAGGCAGTACAGTGTTACCACCCTCCCTCCTGTTGTTTGATCCCTCCACCAAAAAAAAAGGTCAGTCCTCTAAAATGGGTTAGGTGGGAGGGGAGGGGAGGGGAGGTGGGGGGGTCTGGGTGGCTCAGTGGGTTAAGTGTCTCTCTTCGGCTCAGGTCATGATCCCAGGGTCCTGGAATCGAGTCCCGCATCGGGCTCCCTGCTCAGCAGGGAGCCTGCTTCTCCCTCTCCCTCTGCCCCTCCCCCTGCTTGTGCTCACTCTCTCTCTGTCAAATGAATAAATAAAATCTTTTTTTTTTTTTTTTAAAGGGAGGAGGTGTGGATTTACTGAAATAATTGAATGGTGCAGCTGTGCCTTTGGAGGCCATGGAGTAGTCTCAGACCCAAGCAGGGCCTAGGAAATGAAGAAACTGAGGCTGTCTCCATTGGCTCCCGATATCTTCCACAACTGGAGGCCCTGTGTGTTCCACCAGGTCACCTGGAGGAGGATGTGTGGCCATGCCTACCCTGCTGGTTCCCTTCTGGAGATGATGCCTCCAAGTGGTGTCCAACCCAAAGGGCAATTCTAGAGACAGGACGTTTGGAACAGGTGGGAGAAGGGCGGCCACTGTGGGGAGATGTTCTAACAGAGCTTGTACCCTCCTTCAGCTCAAACGTGACACCAACCCAGCTCCAGTCAGAATGCTAGCAGCATCCACACCCTCCTGCTAGGTGACCAATGAGAAGCTGAGCCAGATGTGGCTAATGAAGATATCTCCAGGTACTTGTTGGTGCCTAGTCTGTATGGTTTGAAGAAGCCTGTGTGCTAGAACGTCCTACCCGGACTCCAAACACCATTTACCTGGCCTTCTCAGTGGACCACTCCACCGTAATTACTCCAAGTTCATCCACACAGAGCTGTCAACTGTCCCCACGGCTCTATGTCCAGTGCATGAGTCAAGAACACAGTGACACTTCTAAAGGTTAACTCCTGAAGGATAAGCTCATGAAAATAAAGCTACCTGTGCAGAGCACCTCTTGCTTGTGCAGCTGCGTGCAGGTCTTCCGTAGGTGCTGCTCTCAGGTGGTGGTCCTGGGCAGCCCTGCTTGTCCACACTCTGCACAAGACCAGCCAGAACCTGAGCTTCATAGTTTTCATGTCCCATGAGCCAAGAAGTGAAACCAGATGCCTCCCTGAATAACGAAGGCTCAATTTTTCTGCAAAGTCAAGGCCAAGAGAAAAGGGAACATAACAAAAGGACACCAAAAAGAGACCGTACCCAAACACCCCAAGTCAAAGCTCAGCTGTGGTCACTTTGTGCCACTCCCAGCGCACACCTTCCTTCTCCCATCCCTCATCGTGCCCTGTGTGTACTGATCTTTTTCACCCTCGGATGGGACCCCTGACCCGGGGCAGCGCCGGCTCCAAGAGAGGCCGCCCTGCGTGTGGCGGCTCCACGCCGTGAAGTCTTGCCAACACACCGTGCGGGCAGAGCCGGCGGCGCCCTCCTTGGATGCCCATGTGAAATCCGCCCACAAACCACCTGGTCTCCTGAACCACTGTTACTAGTGATGGAGGTGAGCACTCCCCAACACAGAGACAACTGTTCGGCGACTCTGGTTAACGTGGCCACTTTCACAGCCGTGAGCCTGAACAACGGGCATGCCCAGCCACACCAGGTCCCCGTCGGTCACTAAGGCCCTCTGCTTTGTGTGGCTTCCATGCACACCGTGGGCAGGAGAGTGTCTGCTCTGCAGTTCCCGGGTTGAGAAGACACTATGTGGCACACGTTCTAAGCTTACTGTGGGGTAAGAGCACTGACTTCTGTTCACATGGGGTTGTGAGGGATAGCTGTATGGCTAGAAACAGGGAGAGACTATAAATGTGGGAGGGTTTTGACATGTTTGTGTTTGAAAATTCAGCCCCAGTGAAATGTTGGAGAACAGAGCAGGGCCATGAAGAGAGAGCTCGGACGACGACAAGTCTGGGCTCTCGGGGCTGGCCACCGCGGCTCATCGGGACCACACACAGGTCTGGGGCAGCCCTGGGACACCTGCAGGGGCAGGAAGCAGTCTGGGCTCTGCACCGCCCAGAGCCTGGCCTGAGGGCTGGGTCCAGGGAGGACGGACCGTGACCCCGTTACAGTGACCCCGTTGCACCTAGGTCACGGAGGGCGTCTTCCAGACAGCACATCAGAGTGTGGAGGACTGACTACCTCTCGAGCGCTACCAGGTGCCAGGCTCCGTGGGAACCACTTGGCACTATCCCCATTCCCCAGTCCTGGACGACAGACCTGGAAGGACTTGCACCCCACCCTCAAATGAGGGACTCAGTCGGCAGTTCCACACCCGGAAATTAAAGCACAATGGTTGCCTCATTCGAGGTGAGCGCGCACTCCCACACCATGTTCATGTGGACCTCCACCACTGAGGGTCGGTCTCTGCAGGCTCTCAGCAAGGGGGAGGGACCCTCCAGGAGGGCGAGCTGTCCCAGGGAACACTGACAGGACAGCCGCGAGGCTCTGGCCCCCAGACCGGAGAACACACCAGCGGGGCTCTCCAGGGGCCAATGGGCCTTCCCAACGGCCGCCTGCTCAAGCGGAGATCCTGCCAAGAGTGCTGGAATCATGTTGCAGTCCTGAGCGAGGTCGGGGCCAGGGATCTTGTCCACCCCCACGGCCACTGTGGCGCATGTGAACTCCAGTCGCTGCGGAGGTCCCGGGGCACACGGCCACCTCCGTGAGCAGTGCCCCCCCGCGGGCTGGTCGCCAGAGTGGACGTTTCTCGGGTCTTCGGTCAGGCCAGCCAGGTGAACCCACTGCCTCTTGATTTGCAATCTTGGGGAAGAAGTGTGCATTTTTATTACTTTCCAGCCGTATGACAAGCATTTCCCCATCTGGCTCAGACGCTGAGGAAACTCTCTCGATAGAGCGTCAGGGTTCGAGACACCCAGACTCCCAGGAGCCCGGCGCGCGTCTGGGGGCACGGCGGCTGCCCCTGCTTCCCCAAATATACCGTTAGGTCATTCTCACTGCTGCCACAAGAATTTCGACAAACTGGGAATCATAAGGTGGTAAATAATGATATGTTATCACAGGCAAATAGGAAATTGAAAGTTTAAGCAAGAACGAAGGCCGAAGTCACAGTCCAGACCAAGAAAGCCCACAGGGGAATTGCTACGTGCAGCCACGGCGTCCGTCTGGGAGGCGCCAGGGCTGTGGGTGACTTGCCTGGTGACACTTGGCAAGAGGAAACTTGTGCTCATCGGAAGAGTATTTTAAAGCATTAAGAGAATGTTTTAAGTATAAAATATTTAAAGAATATTTTAAATATTTTAAGTGATTTAGTGATTTATCGAAGTCTGAGAAAGGAAATAGGGGACCCAAGTTGTCTCATTTGTTTTAAAGGGATTGTGATTAGCCAGGCAACAACTTGATCCTGGCCGCTGAGGGATGCAGAAGGACAACTTTGTTTGCACCCTTCACAACACAGGTCTTGAATCTACCAGGACTTTGTTACAGCGGAGGGGCGAGCAAGCACCCCACGGGAGGTCGCTGCATGGGCTGGGTTCCAGGATGTGCCCAGTCTTCCCTGCGCGGACCCTCTCTCCACCACGTCTCCCCTGCGCGGACCCTCTCTCCATCACGTCTCCCCTGCGCAGACCCTCTCTCCACCACGTCTCCCCTGCGCAGACCCACTCTCCACCATTGTCTCCCCTGCGCAGACCCTCTCTCCACCACATCTCCCCTGCACGGACCCTCTCTCTCCATCACGTCTCCCCTGCGCAGACCCTCTCTCCACCACGTCTCCCCTGCGCAGACCCTCTCTCCACCACGTCTCCCCTGCGCAGA
>NW_027397068.1:80001290-80124489 GCF_003265705.2 Callorhinus ursinus
GCAGACCCTCTCTCCACCACGTCTCCCCTGCGCAGACCCTCTCTCCACCACATCTCCCCTGCGCGGACTCTCTCTCTCCACCACGTGCTCCGAGGCCGCTACTCAATGTATCTTCACATTTGTTTCCAGAGATAGCGAAAATGCGCAGAAATCCTCGAGGATCCTGGGCCAGAAGGCTCGCCTGTGATCCCACGGCCCCCTGGCCTAAAGCAGGGAGACCTACTCACTCAGGACCCCACGGGCCCCCACGTAGACCCTGGGGAGAGGGAGTTGTGGGATACCTTCCTTTCCCTTGAGAAAAAGGAAAAATGTTCAATAATTTTATTTTGAAATAAAAAGGCTGCCTCTCCAGACTTTGTTGAAAAAGCATACGCCACTCTGGGGCTCCAAACGGGCTGGACAAGGTCTGGCTGCACCAGGCCATCTGTGGGGTTGGTGGGCTTCAGCCTCTGCAGGAAAGGGATCCCTCCTTCTGCGTGAGCACGTGTTCCCGGGAAGACTGGATGTGCTCCCGGGGTAAGTCTGTCCTCCACCGCATATTTTCCTCCCCACAGCTCAGCTCCTAAAATGACTGTGCCCTCCCACCTCGGGCCTCTGTCCCTGCCCTCCCTTTGCTGCCCGCGCTGACCCCTGTCCATGCCACCTCCCTCCAGACGCCACACTGACACCCTGCTGGCCCCTCCATGCCTCACTCTCTCACAGACGAGGTCACGCCCAGGTGCGCCTGGAGGAGTGTGTGAGTACCTGCCACCCCTCAGCCCTGAACTACCCCGAGCTCACGGGAACAGGGACCTCGGCTGCGCCTGGAAGGACGAAGGCTTCCAAGCCATTCAGTGATGAGAACCACACGTCAGGTGTTGAGAGAGAGCATTAGCCCGGCCTTGAAGATCCAGCGCAGCGGAAGGAATGACCGCACGGCCGTGTGGGAGCAGAGCTACTGGCAGCTTTGGGGTCACCAGGAGCTGCTCGCAGAGGTGGCAGGGATGGAAGGCCTTTGCTGAGACTCCCAGGCACCTGTCCGTACCTTCAGTATCAGCATAAGGTACACGCTTACCTTACAGATGACGCTGCTGAATCCCAGACGATTGCAGAGTTGTGATGAGGACATGCACCTGCCTTCCATCCGAGCGCTGTGGAGAAGGAGCCCTGAGGAGCACCAGGAAGGGAGCAGGCAGCCATCCCGGGCGGCCCCAGCCAGGGAAGGTGAGCATGAAGGATGGTGGCAGCAGAAACCGGGACTCACGCTGGGGGTGGGGAGAGAGGGTGTTCCTTGAGGGAAATGCTGAGCGTCCAGGTTGAGGTCTCTCCGGCACTCCAGGATAGAGGCTGGGAACGTAGGTGTCCGTGGACAGTGGAGGTGTCTGTGGACAGATGCAGTAACTGAAGGGTACCCCATTTGGGAGAGAATAGTAGGCACTGACAGCAGGTGCCCAGGAGCACCTGCAGTGAGGCTCACCTGAGGAAAGATGGGTACTGGTTCGCACGAAGAGCTACGGAGTGAGTGGTGGTTGTGCGACCAGATGTCAGGTCGGCGAGAATTCCAAGTCGTCTGCCGGGCTCCCAGAGGCTGTGCTCAGGGGCCCCCTCCAGAGAGCCCAGGGGAGCCCCGAGGACGTGGCAGCCTACGCCATCAGCCAGCCATCCCAAAGTGGAAAGAGAAGTCGGTTTTATGTTGCAACATGAGTTAGAATAGGCAAATCCCCAGCAATTTTGTCTGGCAAAATTATACTTTATATTTTAAAAGCTCAAATTATTTAATGACCTGAAAATATATCATCTTGCTATTTGTTTCCAATGCCAATCTGTAACCTCTCATACTATTTAAAAAACTGTTCCCCTTTGGGTAAGTGAAGAAAGAAATATTATTCAGTTCAGACCAATTCCTGCATGATTTTTATGTATCTCCTTGCTAAACCGATTGTGGCAGGGGGGACTGAGCCCTGCTTGGCTCTACGGATGCACCGTACTCGGCAGGTGCTGTCGCTCGACACTGGACGTGGGGCACCCAGAAGGTAAGGAGGGCGCTGAGGGTGGTACGAAGAGTGAATGACTGGTCAGTACTAGAACGGGAAGTCTCCTACCTCCAAACCATGTGGTCTCCACCCTACGGAGGCTCTTTGGGTCCCTTTTTATTTCAAGCATTCATGATAGTGGCAGGTACGGACCCCAGGCACGGGGCGTCCAGCCCACGACCGAGTACGATCGTGGTGAATAGTCCTGATGGTAGAAATATCCGATCTTGTGTCTTGATCTCTATCAAGACACATCCTAAGGAAGTTACTAGATTTCCAGAAAGAAGAAAGAACGCTTGAGGAATGTAGGTGCGTTTCTTGCTCCATGGCACCCCTCCACACTGCACCCACCCGCCCTGCTCCCCTCCAGGACTGGCCCCCCCCTTGTCCTGTCCACCCCCTAAGATTGCTACTGGTGAGAGCATCTAGTGAGGCCCTAATTCAAATAGGAGAGGGACAGACCTGAAACCAAATACTGAACAACTTCAAAAGCACAGATAGACATGGAGTAACTTATATAAACGAGTGGGTGAAAGAACAAATAAGTAGAACTTATAAGTAGGCCTCTTTACTAGTGGGTACCACAATATGTATTTTATAATTTCATCTTTTCTGCTTCTACTTATTTTCATATTTCAATAGCCATTGTGTTGTATTGCATACAACAGTTACTGGACATGGTCCTCCCACAGGGCAAAAGGAAAGAGTCAAACCAATACATCAACGAACATTGATAAGGAGCAGACGTGGATGGCCGGCTCATTTCCCACAGAGCTGGAGACCTTCCTCCTGGCCCTGAGGTTGAACAACCGTTTGCTTATTTATTGGATATGAGTGGTGGTTGTACGACCAAATGTCAGGTCGGTGAGAATTTCAAGTCGTCTGCCAGGCTTCTCTTCCTTGCCAACGAGGAAGATGAACATAAACAGGGTGCCATAATTAGGAGCAGCCTCAGGAGTTAAGATCATGTGAGTTTTCGGAGACACTGGCTCCATTTTAACCTAATTAATGCAGAAATGCAAACCCAAACATTTGAGAATCTTTAAAATCCTATTTTAGCCCAAAGATTTATCTCACGGGAGATAATGCCCAACCAAGCCAAAAGCAGCGAATGCTTGCTCCTTCTGGCGAGAATGTGCCCTGTGTGGAGATAGGGCATCCGGCGTATTTCCAGCGCACGTTTGTTTGCCCTGCAGTTGAGTGGGATGGGACCCACAGCCGAGGGGGTGGGACTTCCGGGAGTCGAAGTGACCACCCCCCACGAGAGTGCTGATACCCAGTGAGCAGTGGATGGCTTTTCCTCGCGTTGCCGGAAGTCTCTAAGCAATCCCATCTACCGATGGAGGGTCTCTTGCTGATGTTTGCTCTTCCTGGCAAAGTGCACCACATCACCTCCACGAGGGGGAGGGCGTCATGCTTGCGGGACAGTAACATGACAGTGCAAATGTGCGTGCAGGTGGGAGCGTGAACGCCGTGCCTGGAGTCGCAGGTGTCCCTCCTGCAGGGTCACTTATTAACACACCCATTCTCCAAATATGTGTTAATCACCACCATGTGAGGCTCTTCACCGAGACGGCAGCACCAGGTGCCAGGGTGCACAGCATGCTCTCGGCGAGCATGTCCGTGGGTAGCCGCTTAAAATTCTCTTAAATCCAAAACACAACACGTGGCACCAGCATCGGTGGTCATGCTAGATTTTTGGCTCCTAGGTAAGAATAAATCCATATGATCCTTATCTACACCGGCAGTAAGTTGGGTCAGAATCTTGAAATAGTGATCTTTCTATAGCTGATAGAAATATGGACACTGGGTTTCTGGGCAGACATGACGCAAAGTCTCTCTGCTTTTGGAAGAGGCCATCTGTTGCTTCCCGGCCACCAGCAGTAGAAAGTTCTGACGCACACCTGAGCCGTCCCCCAAAGGAGCCGGTCTCCCCGACGTGCCGGGTAAGATGGCCTACTGGACCTGTGCTCCGTGCAGAGTAACAAGGACACGCTTCCACAGCTTTGTCTCCAGTGACAAGGAGACATCCATGATAATCTGACTTCTCTGAAACCCAGCCGGCGTGGGGAGGGAGGGCACGCCACGGGCTCAACGGGAAGCCATGTTGCTGCGGGCTGCGGGGAGCCAGGGGTTTGGGCTCTGCTCCTTCCAGGGAGGGGGTCCTGCCCCAGCATCACCAGGCAAGGGTTTTAACAAACAAACAGCACGTGGGTCCTAGTACTTCATTCCCCCCTGAAGTGCTCTCAGACCCCCCTTCGCTCACCAGCGGGACAAAAGCTTTGTTCTGCTGGAAGCAAAAATATTTTAAAATCTCGTTTGTTGTCAGTCTTACTCAGTGGCTCCTTTTTGTCTATTCAAACAGTATAATAGTATTTTGAATTTTATTTGAAAGGGATTGCTCATAATTTTAAACTACCAATTTTGTGTTTGCAAAATAAGAAAGGTTGTAGCTAATCATAGCATCATAGTACATCAGAAGGAAAGGGCTGCAGCAGATCAACAAGGTCTCCCCACCCCCCACCCGGTCGGGGGGTGGGGGTTTCATCCAGAGTCCTTCCACCGCACAGAAGAAATGGCCTGACGTTGACCGACCGCTCACCCAAAGCATGACCAGGTTCCGGGGGGCACTTTTAGAGTAATTCCTTAAGTGATTAGTTATGGAAGGTGCCCCTTCTTTCTTTCCTTCCTTCCTTCCTTCCTTCCTTCCTTCCTTCCTTCTTTCTTCTCTACTTCCTTCCTTCCCTCCTTCCTTCATTTTCTTCCTTCTTTCCATCCTTCCTTCCTTTCCTTCTTCCTCCCTTCCTCCCTTCCTTCCTTCCTTTGCATTTGGTTGATGAGGATGACCCCCAATGGCATTTTTATTAGACCAGTCTCAGAGTTTGCAAGTCTACAGGCTGATATCTCATGCTGAGAGGCTTCAGTTAGGTGTTTGGTGGGAAACACTGTGAAGAAACACAGATTTGAAGGCAGAAGACCCACCTGTCCTGCACTGGCTTCTCATATAGGCATGGATCTGGGTGAGTTTCAGCCTGCCTCTGAGCATCCATTGTGAGGCCATAAAATATACTTTCTTATTGGATAAAATTAACAAAACTGCATCACAAATTTTTGACCAGGTACAATAATATATGGGAAGGTAGTTAAAATCATCCCTGTGTGACTAATTGTTAGGATTTTGTTATCAATATCCTGACATTGATGTTCTTGCCCGTGGTGCTTACACTTAAGAACTGCCTCGGGGCACCTGGGTGGCTCAGTTGGTTAAGCATCAGACTCTTGCTTTCAGCTCAAGTCATGATCTCAGTGTCGTGGGATTGAGCCCCATGTTGGGCTCTGTGCTCAGTGCAGAGTCTGCTTGAGATTCTCTCTCTCCCTCTGCCTCTGCCCCTCCCACTCCTGCTCGCTCTCTCTCTCTCTGAAATAAATAAATCTTAAAAAAAAAAGAACTGCCTCATTCCAGCAGCCCAGCTCAAACCAGAGGGGAGGCAATGTGGGCAAGACTGCCCTCGCCTTCCCACAAGGAAATCTGTGGTGACGATGGCCGCCATCACTATGTGAGCACAAGGAATGAGGGAGCCCTCTTCCTGAAGCCTGAGGACAGCAAACGGCAGTATTGATCTTGTCTTATCCCATAAGAGTAAGAGTCATAAATACTAAATGTAAGATCGATCAATAATCAATAGCTTCCTACAAAAGAATCACAGGATTCAGTTGAAAGAATCTATCTTTGGAAATGCCGGTGATAACGTGTTCTTTCATTTAGACCAATCTTTTTATTTCTTCTAATGCTAACCCTTCCCAAGAGTACTATAGTCACCTGTGATGAGCAGTTTGGAATTTACGAGCTCCTGAGTTTATTACTGCTCACTTACCCCCCCGCCCCAATGCCAGGCCAACCAATGTAGATTCTGGGAGCTCCTGTTAATAGAGGAGGTGGCAGGATGTCCTCCTTGCTCTGCACCGAGGCTCTGGAGCTTCTGCCAAGGCTTCATGAGTGTCTTCTAGTGGATTCGTTTTATGCACAGATCTTGTGGATTAGGTTTATTTCCCCAGGAAGGTTTACAGAGATTCACAACAAACTTTTGAGGTAAAGCTTCATAAAGAATCTCAGAGAAGTTGAAATACCCCACTGACCCCATTCTCCATCCTTCCCTCTGGGAAGCTGTAAAGCGTTACTTCTCAGCAAATACTGCCTAAGATGTAAATACTTCTCGGTAACAGGGTAGAGCCATGTGTGAATGTGGCCCAGATTGTTCCTGCCAATACAAGCCCTTGAATTATGCTGAAGACGTTCTGTAAGCAGTTTCAAGCTGAGTTCCTAGTTCTGGGAGCTCATTCAATAGAAACAGCTTCTGATGAAGGATCAGGACCCAGAGCCCTGCATCTCTCCAACCCCTTCAGGGACCCAAGGGACAAAAACTCCATCCCCAGCAGCTCAGCCAGGCACCTCGCCCCTGGTCACTCTTATTTCCCCTTTGCCCCCTTGTCAAACACGAGGGTGAGATGCTCCATGAGGACCGGCCGGCAGCTGTGTGAGCCCCGTCCTGACCTCCTGCAGCCATATGCCCCATTTGCACTGAGCCTCCTCTGTGCCGACTGGTGTCCTTGTGAGGTCCCTTATGCTGTTAGGATGCCTCTCAAGCATGGCTTCCCCAGACGCCCCAGTCACCCACCTCACCCCGTAAACCAGAGCCACCCACCTCTCTCCTCGCCATGATTGTCTTTTCTGAAACTCCCTAATTAGCCCGGACCTGGTCACCCACCCTCTTGGATGCAGGTGAGGTTCCTGTGGGGTGCAGGTGCTCCTGCAAGGGTGGTCACGGTGCTCTCAAGTGGACGGGCCACTGGCCATCTGGGGAGACCGCTGGCAGACAGGACCCGGCCTCTGGTCTCAAGGGGCATGCTGGGATGGCTTTGGATGCCAGAGAGCCAGCTTGAGAATGGGGAGTATATGGAGGGAGACAGGGCCACTCCCAACCAGAATCAGAACGTCTGTCTCCCAGGGAGTGGCGACTTCCACCTTGGCTTCACAGCAGGGCAGGGTAACTGTGAGGGGTCCAGCTCCTCGGTCCCTACTTCAGCCAGCCCAATTGTCAGCTGGGTTAGAGGTTGTGGTGCTGGACCCGGGACTGCATGAGCCACACCTGCCCCACCGGCTGGGCCTGAGGGGCTCTGAGGGGAGCGGGCTGCAGCGGGAGGAAGGACCCTGTTTCCCCCAGGTGGCTCCAGGGCCCACCATGTCCTGTCCCCCACAGTGGGGTTCCTCGTGCAGGGTCGCTGCCTCGGGGACACCAGCCCAGGAAGGCCCCCACCCCGCCCTTCTCCCCAAGGACTGAGTTCGGCACCACAGCCACCTCCCGGTCTCCCCGTTTGAGCAGACCCAAGTCCGTCCCGCAGCTTCTTCAGTGTTGTCTCCTATCAGGGCTAGGAACTGAGCTGAAACAACAGTCACCGAGGGGTTTTAAGCAAGTAAGAAACATCCTCAGAGTTCAGTTTTCAAGCGGTCGTCCAGTTGTTAGGTGGAGAAGGCAGGATCCAGGGAAGGAGCTCCTGGGTCTACAGGGAGATGGGACTCCGGCCCAGTGGTGGGCAGACTCGGGAGGTGAGGCACGGGGCTGTGGGCATGACGGTGAGGTCTGCAGGAGGCATGCCAATGCTCTCTGCAGGAGGTCTAACTTACAAGACACGGCGGCAAGGGAGGCCACCGTTTGAGACTTTTCCTTATAAAGAGTGATGCCACGTGGAGTCTGGCAAGGGCGCATTTCACAAGAAGCCTCGGCTTTTCAACAGGAGGCTTGGATGATTCAGGGTAAGCATTCAGGTAAGCAATGATCTGTTAAAATCGAGCCGAGATGAAGAAGGAAGTGTGCAGAGATGAGCCCCTGCTCAGGGTCCTCTGCATGCACATGCTGTTCCGCAGAAGGATACATGCTGTTCCACGGCAGGACGGAGCGTGTGTTCTGTTGCCTGATGAAGGAAAGCTGTTTCCCAGGGTGTTTGGCCCTTAGAAATGTTACGCCAGACACACTTCGCCACAATTAAGGAGACGTAAAAACTCTGTAAGCTCCTGGAACAAGGATCCTTTTTCCATTCTGGATGATCAGGAGCAGATATTTATGGGTTTTCGTAAATTTACGTCTCCCGGAACATCTATTTGTGCTTTAGCGTCCCTCATACAGAAAGGCAGACACTCCGTTTTTACCATTGAGGACAAGGAGGCGTGGACAAGACCAGATTACCAGTGGCCCGTGACCTGTGGCACGGGTTCAGAGCCTCTCAGACCCGCGCTGCCTGAGAGTGGTCACCGCGTGTTCCGGCAGAGAGCAGGTGGCGGCCCCTGAGCACGATAGACCGTTCTGCAGCTTATTGACTGTTGACGGAGCTCATTCCATTTTATTGCTCTGGTTTTTACAGCTTTCTTACTCGGCAGACTGTCTTACATGACCCACTGCTGTGCGGGAGGGTTTGCAGGCATTCCAGAAGCAAGGGCTGACATCGGGGCATCTGCGTGACACAGTGCTTGTTGGACAGTGCCTGGCCTTCCCTGACGGAGGCGTCTCTGGGTTCCCCCAGCCTCTGAGTGTGGGGTGTGAATATGGCACAGACCCTTCAGACACTGCATTCAAGCCAGACATCTTTGCCTTCAGAGACAAAATCTATGGGATTTGGTAAACTTGTTGCTACCCCTTGATGCCTCCTTATTCCAACATGTGTCTGCATCAGACTGTCATTGGTGACATAGCATTGAGCGGATTGACTGCCAAAATATTTCACTCTTTGTGCCCAGATTCTGCCCGTGCAGGTGCCGGGGAAGCTTGAGACCATGTGTTCAGCTCAAGCCCACGTCCGTAAGCAATGGTGAGCACAGCACCCAGCCCCTGGGAGCTCCTCCAGCTTCTCAGAGAAGCTTCCTGAGCACAGCCCCCAAAGGACAGACGTGTGTACCCCACGGGCCTGCCCTCCAGCCTGAGGCTCAGAGGGCCCAAGGGCAGCCAACCCTAGGTGATACGTTCATGCTCTCTCCCAGCCTCTTCCACGCCTGCTCATCTCTCAGGGATGTTTTGGGCTTCATAAAAAGGAAAAAACACTCGTGTGTACAGAGTCTGCATTTCAACATCAGTGATTTCCATCATGCATCTAATGATCTGAATAAAAAACCAAGGGGTTTAGTCTTTCCTCTTGCTTTATGGAAAACATTGGCCCGCATGCCATGGTGACAGGCTTTCAGAGCTTCTGCTGGAAGGGTATTCTATTCACGGCAGGCTGGGAAGGCCCGACTCTCCCCTGGACACCCCCTGGAACACACGACACTCTACAGCCAAACCTGCTTTCTCAAGGTAACCGGAGCAGTTTTCACTTCTGACCTCTGTCCACGCACAAATATGTGAAATAGGTCCCTGTTCCTGATGAACTTCTATCTAGTGAAGGACAGATTCACGACAGATCCTTTCAATGCAAATGTAGTAAACATCCTGTTGCATTTGTTGAAGCAAAATAGCCCTGCAATTATAGCACACGTTTTGCCTGTAGAAACCATAAGCCCATCTCAGCGGGCCCATGACTGATATAACCCATTGTACTGATAACCTTTGTGTTCCAGTCTGTCAGCAAAACGGTAGGTGACATGGATGGACAAATCACATACATCGCTTTTTCTACCAATGAAATCTGGAATTATTGGTGTCCTGTCACTACAGTAAGTAAGCAGTAAGAAAACATGGCACATGAATGCAAATATGTAGCAATGTGATGTTACTCTTGCACACCAACTGCTTTGGTATAATGTTCCAACTTCATTCTGCAATCTTTCATCTCTGTCACTGTGTATAATTTAGCTATACAAGAAATTGGAGAGGAAATGAAGTAGATATTTTTCAAGTTTTCAAAATCCAAATATCGGCAGTCACATTAATTTTACACAAAAAGTTCTGTGCATAATAACCCAGCCCCCAGGAGAACTCTTCTCTGGGCTATGCCCCAGGTCCTTGGTCAAGTTTGGAAACACACTTAGGGACCGAAGAACCTGTTGAGTTTTTTGGTTCTTACTTTCAACAGCTGGAAAATATAATCCCTTTCCATGCATAGTTAGGCAATTCTGCACCGTCAGAAATGCCAGGTTCATTTCCCTTTTTCCATTTACCCATGTGGGTGAAGACACTCTCTTGAGATGTGAAGACACTCTTTCCTACTTCCACATAGCCACAGTCTGAAAGCTGGAGTGTTTGTAAATGTGCACAGGTGATTTGGTGAATTCTGTGTAGAGGTGGTTTTCTCCTGGGGTGTGTGTGCGCACATGTGTGCATGTATAAATGTGTGCATTTGTGTGCTTTTGGAGTGGGTGAGGAAACAATTTATATCTGTAAGTATTGCACCCACATCCAGAAAATATGTTAGCCTACAGATAGTTTATCAAGACACTGTCCTCTATTCCAAAGTGTGTGTTTGAAAGAAAAACCAAATTTACTTAAGTCTCAAATGACTTGTAGAGACTTCTATATATGGCATTAAATCTATAGTTATTTGAAACGAGGCACAGCATGTTTGGAATCATAAGTAGACAAAATTGTTTTGCTGCCTAAAATTTAGTTTGTTTTCAGGAAAATAATGATGAGGGGCGCTTGTGTGGCTCAGTCGTTAAGCATCTGCTTTCGGCTCAGGTCATGATCCCAGGGTCCTGGAATCGAGTCCATATCAGGCTCCCTGCTCAGCAAGGAGTCTGCTTCTCCCTCTGCCACTCCCCCTGCTTGTGTTCCCTCTCCCTCTCTCTGACAAATAAATAAAATCTTTTTAAAAAAGCAAAATAATGATGAATACAGCCTAATGTGAGAACATAAGGAGAATTGGCTCATATTTAGACAATGTTATATACATATATATATATGAAAAAACACACATAGGTCCAAGGAGAAGTCTTGATCATGAAGAAATCAGGTTTTGTTTAATACTTGCTTTATTTTATGTTGTGTACTTATGTTTGTCTACTTCATCATCGAAAGGACTTTCATCATACGCTTGCTGTTGTGGGACAAACATCAGGTGGGGGACGCTGCGGCTGGACAGAAGCCCCTCGTGTCCCTCTTCAGTTCAAGGTCCCAGCTGTGAAGTGAAGGAAATCGTCCGGAAGCTCTGTCATCCAGAGGTGCCATCTCCACCTGCAGGTAGTGAGCAGCCAGGGTCCGGTCCAGGGTCTGGTCCAGGAGCAGGATGGAAGGCCCCTGGGTCTAGGAGCACAGAGTCCGGGGCCCAGGGTGAGAGCCTCCAGGTTACAGGTAGGGACATTGTTGGGACAGTGGGATGGCATTCAGGGAGGGGCAAGCTCTCAACACAGAGCCGGTGCGTTGGCCTCTGGGGAAGCCTGATGGTTGCCCTGACTGGATGCGGGGCAGAGGGAGACCGAATCAGACAAAGGCCTGCAGCCATGTCCAGGCTGAGGAGGGCAGGCGCGCAGGGTCTGTTTGGCGATCACACAACATGACAGTGAAATACTCAGTGAACTGCAAAGTGCAACCACTTCTAAGGTGCAATCAGTGGACTGTTTCTTTTCTGTGTATCAGGAGCCAGATTTCTACCTAAGATCAAAATATGCATTTAATATCTATCCAGCACGGGAGACTTTACTGTGGTTGCCATGGACAAACACAGAGACATGACCGTGTCCACCGTTCACAACAGCAAGCTTGCAGGACGGCCTGCGCATCCGAGGCTGGCCACAGCATCATCCCGCGGCTTTTCCCTGTAGTGCCGACTGTTGGGATCTACTCACGTGAACAGGTCCGCTCCGCTAGGTTCTCTTCTCTCTGGTCCAAAGAGTGTAAGACCCACGAAGACCCAGGTTTCCAGGCCGCTGCTGGATGGAGGAGTGAATGGATAACCATGTCCCTTTATGACTTGAGACCCAAAGGTTTTCTAAGACCACGTGTGGTTGCTCCTCCTCTGCTGGATCTGCTTACCTTCCTAATTCTGTGTCCCCGTGCTCACATACAGGCAGTACGCTTTCCTCGGGGCAAGCTGGACGTGGAGCCCTGGGTCACCCCCCACCCCGCTCCACAAGCCTGGAGCGCAGCCACATACGTTTCTGGGGAGTTGGGCAAGCCTTGGCCCCAGCCAGTCCCTCCGACCCTGTGTCTGCACCAACGCTGACCACAGGCATGCCTGTCTGCCGGCCTGGTCCCGACGGGTCAGCTCTCTCCCACATCAGCAGACTCAGAAGAGGCAAGTGTCTGGGTATGTGTGTGCAGAGCTTTGTGTGCGGCCAGAATCAATCAGCCCCAGGAATCTGGGTTCTTCCTGCCTTGGGTCATCGCAATTGCTCTTTTCTGGGAAACGTGGGATCTTGGTGTTTGACAAAATTCATATTACTTATTTAAGGTAAATGTTGAAGCTTTCCATTTCATAATAAAGTAAAAGCTAGATGTATTCTCCCTAGCCATTAAGGGAACCACAAATGACTTGCTGATTTTTTTTTTTTAAGAAATGTTTTTCAAGTTATGTTTTGGCAAGTAATGTAATAGCTATTTCTGGGTTTTAAGCTTTTCTTGACTAAGATTTCTGGACTTCAAATGTTGAAGATTACTTCAGTTTAAAAATAAGAAGATATATGAAACACCATGATGAGATTAATACCCCATAATTTAGTATTATTAAAATATGTAAAACTTGTACTTTATTGAACTACTAGGGGAACCCAAACACGAAATCAACTCCAGTATCTGTAATAACTGAAGTGGGTCTCAAACAGGAAAACAAACAAACACACACAAAAAGAAAGAACAGGACTTAAAAATTCCGAATCCTGGTGGAAGAAAGACAGGTGGGGGGTCTCTGAACCGCAGGAGGGGCACCGACAATGTGAATTCGGGGTGTGCTGCGAGGAACTCAGTGACGGGGAGAGAATGTGCTGAGACCCCGGGGGTCCCATGAGATGCTCGGAGAGTCGCTGTGCACCTGCAGGGCCCCCATTCTACAGATGAGACAAGTAGGTTTCTGGCAAAAGCTCAGAAACGACAGGCCTGGAGATTGTGTCCAAAGTCAATGCTTCCTGTTACAAAGCAGCGCCTGCTTCTGCAAAAGGAAACTTGTGTTCACTCACAGGTAAAACAATATTCCAAGAGTCACAGGATCAAGACTAGGGATCCTGGTTCCCTCACATTTTGCTTTAAGATCATACATGGCCTTTTAGTGCCTCCACTGAGGCCCCCATTTGCAGAAAGGATCATTCTGTCTTCCTGGATCAGCTCATTTGTTATTAAAACTAAGTGAGAAAATAAGGTATCAAATTTCTAGTTTTCCTTTTTATAATTGAATGGTATTTTAAGTTTAATTTTACCGCATCCAGAATATATTTTGGTAGCAATTTCCCTTTCATCACCTTGCCACTGAGCGTGACGAGCAACAGGAGGGTGGGGAGGGCAGCAGAAGAGCAGGCAGAGAACTCACAGAGACCCCATGCTTCCTGCAACCTCCAACCTCATCCTCTCACTTGGCCGAAGACCCGCCTGGAACCTGCTCTGCTCTCCGGGCCCCTCACTAGGTCGGGAAGACACCGCACGAGGATGCCCTCTCCCGTGGGGAGGTAGGACTGAGGGCCTGCATCCCTGCTTGGGGACAGCGTGTCTGGGAGGGGCTTGCGTGGCCCTCCTCCGCCTCAGCACACTTGCTCCCGTGGGCCCAGGCTCTCCCTCATCTTCATGCTCCACCTCCACAAACCTAACCCCATGATCGGACCCTTGGTCCCACCTTCTGAATAGGAGAAGTACCCCCCCCCCATTTTCTGCTCCTTCAGACCCGCAGGGGAGGTGCTATCAGCTCAGGGCCACTCGCATCCCCACCCCTGATGCCGGGGCGACAGGCCTCCTCCGCTCGGCCTCTTCACCTCGCGGATCCATCTGCAGGGCTCAGGTGAGGCTGGACAGACGCTGCCGCAGGACAGACGGGGCCCGCCGAGGGGTCAGTGGCCACAGGAAGGAGACTCCAGCCCCAGGCCCCGAGCCGAGTCCCACTCAGTTTTCAAAGGTCCTAAACTCTTTGCCTTAGTCAAATCTGTTGAAACAAAACCCCATATGCTGATACTACAGAGGCAGCCGTGCCCACATAGGGGTTCAGGTCGGGGGTCAGCATGAGATGGGGAAGGAAGACAAAAACGCCGTGGTGCCCCCTCCCGCACCTGCAGCCTGCCCTTGTCCTGTGCTGTCAGCGCCCCACAAGAGACGGGGGCCCTTCCAGGAGCAGGAATCCTTCCCAGACACAGACAATGCCTCAGGAATCCCAGCACACAGTGCAAAGTGCTGTTTGAACTCAACATGGTGACCTCTAAGCTGGGCCGGTGGGATGCCTGCCTTTGGGATGAACGTGGCAGAAGCCCAGCTTGGACCCGAGGGCACGCCCTCAGGGCTGAGTACGCCGTGGAGGCCATGCCACGGGCAGGCTCTGGGTGAAGGCCTGAGTGCAGGTGGGGGACCGCTGCTCTGCCAGGATGTCAGTGCCCGGACGTGCCCTGTCCTGCCTGGGACAGACCTTCAGGGGCAGAGCTGTCTCCACCGCAGGAACACCTGCTCTGTGGGAGCTGCCGTCCACATGGCACCTCCGTTCCTCCCGCCTCGCGTGCAAGCAGACAGCCTCTGGCGCTGAGCCCCTTGCAGCCCCTTCTTCCTGCTCAGCCCACAGTGGGTGCAGCTCGGGGCCGAGGGGCAGGGGGAGCCCCAGGGATAGGGGAGGACAAACGCCCGATCCCTTTCTTTCACAGGGACCCTCTGGTTCCTCCAATAGCCCCGGGAGAGCTGTGCTGGGTTGTCCACACAGTGATTCACGCTCTGGGTGTGTGTGTTAATCCTCTCCCTTCCCAGCTCCCAGTCCAGCTTCCCAGAACCACCTCCAAACTAAACGACCTAATCGCACACCGTGACCGCGCTCTGCTTTAAGGGAACTGAGCTAAGACAGCCCAGTTACAAAGTTTCCTTGGTTATTAGAGAATCAACCCAAGGAAACTAATCTTTTGTTATCATAAAAGCTGTAACCACCAAACTCTGATAAGCATCGCAGCATGACTGCCTGGTCCTCTGAGGATGGAGCCGTCTGGGCGTTCACACGCTTCCTGGGAAGCCCGCTGGCTGGCCCTGCGGCCGGCCCTCCCTCCCCACCGCCCCTTTGTCTGGGGTCCACGGCTCACTATCCTTTTTCCAACAGCACAGTCGTCTCTTAGCAAATTGACCTACAGAGGAACACATTGAAGCTTTTACAAATGCATTCCTCTGGAAGGTTACACCCAGGATGTTTTGATTAGGCTCTGGGTGTTTCTGAGACGCTTCTGCGTCTCCTTCAGAGGTTGCTGCTTGGGGAGGTTGCCCTCTGTGCCGGTGGCCTCATCCATCCCAGGCTCACATCTCCCAGCTTCGTTCTCCCACACACAGGGTGCCCCCAGCTTGCTCCCATTTCTCACACCTGCCCGGGTCTGACCAGGGCGGGTGGCATCACATAATATTACTCTAAGATGCGGGGAGGAGCCTTGAGCCCGGCTGAGTCCTGAACGTGCTCCACTTTCCTCTCCAGGCTTCCTCAGCCTTGTTTTGTTCCTGCTGAGACCTAACAGAAATCCCCCTTGGAAAGAGGTTCCCTTATAGAAGGCTGCTGATGCAGCCCATCCTTCTGCCCATGAGTGGTACCCAGCAGGTGCACACCGGTGTCAGGTCACCTGATGCAGCCCATCCTTCTGCCCGTGAGTGGTACCCAGCAGGTGCACACCGGTGTCAGGTCACCTGATGCAGCCCATCCTTCTGCCCATGAGTGGTACCCAGCAGGTGCACACCGGTGTCAGGTCACCTGTCACGGCCGCGAGGGCTGGAGAGCTTTCATCCAGACTCCCCTCACCTGTTTTCAGCTCTTTTAGGTGTTTTGTCCTAAGTATTTTTAATGGGAGCTTGTACTTTTTCTCATAAGACAGACAGCAATGTGAGGGTCAAGAAAAAGATGAAGGCTCACTCCCTGCTACTGGCATCTTTGCCTCAGGACCCCTTCTGTGGATGCACATCCTCACCCGCTCAGGTCAGGTCCAAATCCCAAGCTCTCCGTGCCGCTGTTGGCCTTCCTGCGGGTTTAGGAGGAGCAGAAGGACCAGGTGAGCTCGCCCGCCCGGGTCCCCATCCTTCCTGCAGAGCCTCTGCAGGGAGCATGTACAAGTGCCCTGAGCCCAGCTCGGGTTCCCTGCACCAGCTCTGTCCTCAGCAGCTTTGCTAGCCCAGCTGCTTTTCCTCCAGAATCTCCCGTGGCTCCCAGAGCCCCTGTCCTCCACCTGCAGTGTGCGTGCCTCTCTCCTGCCCACAGGCTCCCTCTCGTTCTTATCTTCTACCTTCTCCAAATCACCTCAAGTCCAGTTTCAGTCATTGCTACTACTTTTAATACCCTTTAATTCTCGCAGTAACCCCGTAGGGAATGTGTTACCTCTGCCGTTTAATAGATGGGGAAACTGAAGCTCAGGATAGTCGAGTCACTGTCCCAGAGACACACAGCCAGCGGTTCACGGCTGAGCCCACGAGGGGTGCAGAACCACGTGCCTGCCCAACATGAGACATGACACTCAGAATGTCCAGATGTCTTCAAGGCTGAGGATAGTAACACACTTCCGTGCAAATAACAATGATAATTGCTTTTCAGGGGCTGCCTACTGTCGGCGAGCGCCTCTGCTCAGAGCCTTACATGCACATGTCACTGAAGGTTCAAACCACACGCTGAGGGTGTTGGGACGGGCCCCTCGATTCCTACATGGCCAGCCCGACGTGCCCAAGGCCTGAAGGACTTACCCAAGCCTCAGCTGAGTTCAGGGTCTGCACAACTGGGTCACACGGGCTCCCGGACCCACAGTCATCTGCAACAATCATTTATTCATTTAACCCAATCGTCCCTGTGACTGTTGAGTTCAGCCACACTCTTGTAGCTGTGTAGACAGTCTGGGGCTCCGGGTGAGGAAAACCCATCGCCCGCAGGCTGGATGCACTCCCAGACTCACTCCCATGAGTGACGAAGGCCTGCTGACGACTCGGAAGGCCCCCCACCCGCAGGACCACCAATCCCAAAGTCCAGTCAGGCAGTTAACAGCCCCCTTCTGCTCTGATGGAATCCATCAGAAGGCAGCAGCAACCCCAAATCCAGACTCTCAAACAGATGGAGTTCCTCACAAGAAATCCCGGGCGCCCCACCCTCCAACCGGCGGCCAGGCCTCAGGGAAGCCGCTCACTGTCCCAAGCCTCTGTTTCCTCACAGGGAGGACGGAAACCAACAGCCAACACAGGACGCTTAGAAAACAGTGTGATGCATGCACAGTGTCTGTCCCAGCCTTCACTCAGGAAACACGTGTGCACACGCACCCACACGTGCACTCACCCACGGCATCTGAACAAACTCCCCAGTGTAGGAGTTTTCGACCCTTCAAGATCAAGGAGGTCTTTGAGAAACAAGGAGACTGGTGGTCAGAGAAACGCCCGGGTGCACGTGCCCCTCATTCTTCACGGCGGCTCCGAGGGGTCCGGAGTCTCTGTCTGAGCGAGACCCGTGGCTCGTGTCACACAGCTGTGGCTTCTGCGGAAGAGACAGGGCCGCATGGGGTGGAGGCCAGGCCACGGAGACTCAGCAGGTGAGGTCACAGTGACTTCTCCAAATACCGCGTCTGCCGATCGGTCCCTCCGCTACCGCCTCGCTCTCTGGATCCACCCCCCGACACCCCAGCTTGCCAGCGCCCACAGGGATGAGCAGGGGCCCCCCGAGTCACTCTGAGCCTGACACACCTCACCTCACTTCCTCTCAGGGAGGCTCAGGGGTGGATACGACTGTTCGTCTCCTCGCAGGAAGAGCGAGAGGCTCGAGGACGTAAGTCAGGGTCTGAAGTCAGGTCACAGACACCGACTCCAGGGTCTGGTCTCACCTCTCAGCCTGTTTTCTTTCCTCCCAGGTCAGGATCCCACCAAGATTAAAGGGAATGAGGAGGCCTGGCAGGAATAAAAAGCAGAACCACAAGAGAAGCGTGGAGGGTTGGGGGCGTCCTCACGGCTCCGCGCTGACCGGCCCCTGCTCGCCGGAAACCTGTACGTCCACAGAGCAAACGTCCTGAAATCAGTCTGAGCAGCTCGTTCACGGAGCATGTACCACCGTTAGATCCTGTGTTCCTCACGGTCGTTTTTCTCATCAAGGTGAAGTTCATGGAAACATAAAATTAGCTATTTTAACAGGTACAACCTGGTGGGGTTTCATGCATTCACGACGTGGTAAAACCATCATTTCCGTCTAGTTCCAAATCATGTGATCACCCCAAAAGAAACTTCTGTGCCCACTGAGCAATCATCCCACAGCCCCCGGAGACCACCTGTCTGCTCTGTCTCTTCTTAGCTGCTCTGGATGCTTCAGATAAATGGAATCATACAATACGTAACCTGTATCTGGCTTCTTTCTGCGCTTCCTCCAGTTATGGCTGAATGATATTCCACTACACGGATAAGCCTCATTTTGTCTACCTATTCATCTGCTGCAGGAGGTTTAAACCGTTTCCACCTTCTCACTGTTGTGGATAATGTGTTAAGAACATTCAGGGACAAGTATTTTTTTTATTTTATTATGTTATGTTAATCATCATACAATACATCATTAGTTTTTGATGTAGTGATCCATGATTCATTGTTTCCCTATAACACCCAGTGCTCCACGCAGAGTGTGCCCTCTTTAATACCCATCACCGGGCTAACCCATCCCCCCACCCCCTCCCCTCCAGAACCCTCAGTTTGTTTCTCAGAGTCCATCGTCTCTCATGGTTCGTCTCCCCCTCTGATCCCCCCCTTCATTTTCCCTTCCTTCTCCTAACGTCCTCCACGCTGTTACTTATGTTCCACAAATAAGTGAAACCATATGATAATTGACTTTCTCTGCTTGACTTATTTCACTGAGCATCATCTCCTCCAGTCCCATCCATGTGGATGTAAAAGTTGGGTATTCAGCCTTTCTGACGGCTGAGTGATCTTCCCTTGTATATATGGACCACATCTTCTTTATCCATTCATCTGTTGAAGGGCATCTCGGCTCCTTCCACAGTTTGCCTATTGCGGACATTGCTGCTATGAACATCAATGCCATCCTGATCAAAATTCCAATGACATTTTTCAAAGTGCTGGAACAAACAATTCTAAAATTTGTATGGAATCAGAAAAGACCCCAAATCACCAAGGAAATGTTGAAACAGAAAAACAAAACTGGGGGCATCACGTTGCCCAATTTCAAGTTATATTACAAAGCAGCGATCACCAAGACAGCATGGTACTGGCACAAAAACAGACACATAGACCAATGGAACAGAATCGAGAGCCCAGAAATGGACCCTCAACTCTGTGGTCAACTCATCTTTGACAAAGCAGGAAAGAATACACAATGGAAAAAAGACAGTCTCTTCAATAAATGGTGCTAGGAAAAACAAGTATTTTTTAAAAGATTTTATGTATTTATTTGAGAGAGAGAGAGAGCATGAGTGGGGGAGGGTCAGTGGGAGAGAGAGAAGCAGGCTCCCCGCCGAGCAGGGGTCCCCTGGGGATGAGTATTTGTCTGAGTTTCTGTTTCTAGGTCTTTGGGGTGTGTGTCTAGGAGCGGACTTGCGGGGTCACATGGTAACTCTGTTTAACTTTTTAAAGAACCGCCATACAGCTTTCCACAGCAACGGATCTTCTAATTAAACAATAAATATCACAGGGGTGCCTGGGTGGCTCAGTCGTTAAGCGTCTGCCTTCAGCTCAGGTCATGATCCCAGGGTCCTGGGATCGAGTTCCGCATCGGGCTCCCTGCTCAGTGGAGAGCCTGCTTCTCCCTCTGCCGCTCCCCCTGCTCATGCTCTGTCTCTCTCTCTCTCAAATAAATAAAAATTTAAGGTGTACTCCCACTTTTTTAATCTCTGAAAAATATACCACCAGAAAAGAAAGATCCTGGGAATTTAAAACAAAGAAATTATCTAAGAAGTCCTTTAAATGAGATATTGTGGCATTCTAGCAATGGATTTCTGGATGGCAGATATCATATCCTTTAGCAAATGACATGCAACAGCCCAAACTTGGTCAGCTGTCTAGGTGCCAGGATAGGCCGTTGGGGCATGCTTCCTTGTTCCCTTGTGCAGAGTCTCCCCAAACACAGAAAGAAACTCCAAAATCTGATGGAATCCTCCTGATGTGAATCTCCTGCCTCCTCCCTCCAGAGTAGCTGAAAATCTCTTCCTGAGTGCAGTGATTCTTATCTGCAGGATAGCAACTTCTGAGGAGATCATCCGTAACGGAGAGGCTGTGTCTTCATGAGGTGGGTGTGAAGTGTGTGCATAATATTAAGTACAACCTTAAATACATGGCTTTAAATATTCCACATTAAACATATAGTAACACATTTAATATATATCTTGTTTAGCAATGTAATGTGTTCCTGAAACCATATTAAAAAGAAAAATAGGGTGCCTGGGTGGCTCAGTTGGTTAAGCGACTGCCTTCGGCTCAGGTCATGATCCTGGAGTTCCCAGGATCGAGTCCCGCATCGGGCTCCCTGCTTAGCAGGGAGTCTGCTTCTCCCTCTGACCTTCTTCCCTCTCATGCTCTCTCTCTACCATTCTCTCTCTCTCTCAACAAATAAAAAAAAAAAAACCTAAAAAAAAATAAATAAAAAATAAAATAAAAAGAAAAATAATTCCATTTTTAAGTGGGAAAGATTAAATGCATTCTTTCCCAACCCAGACTAACTAAGCAATCTTCACAAATAAGAAAATAAATCCACAGAACAACAAAACTAATTTATATAAATAAGAAACAACAATCCGAAGGTAAATAAATACCATATAAAATAAAGTGTAACCAAGTTTTATTATATGAACAATTTTTCTTTCTACTCAATTTTTTTTTTCCAAAACCCTTTGGATGCTCACAGTTAACTTGCAGTCAGACTGTCCTTTTAACACAAAGTTATAGCAGAGAGAAAACTCTCCAGGGCAGAGGGAAGGCTGAGTCCCACTCTGTCCCGGGGGGCCATGCGGACAGGTGGGCAGACATGGCTGGGGGCTGGGGGGAGCCCTTCTCCTCCTCACTCCTCCTGGGCAGCTGGTCCCAACACTGTCCCGCATCCACCCACACGCGGGCATGTGACCTAACTGCTCCAGATGCCGAGGTGTCTGCCGGACGCTGGGGTGTCAAAATGTCACTTCTCACAATGCATTTGATGTGTTTGGGGTGAAACAGCCGTTCTATGGAGAAAGCAATGTCTGAAAAGTGGTAAGAGTTTTCAGATGGTCTTGTGTCAGGAGACGTGAGTGGAAACCGGGCCATGAGACCAGCCTGCAGCTACCAGGCCCCCTGACCACCCAGGGCCGGGCCGCCCATGTTGTGCAAGGACAGTGAGGATCAGCTAGGGGCTGCGGGCTGACACTTGGCAGCTCAGGGCCCAGACGTCTTGGCAGGAGTGCCCACCAGCTTCCCCTCGCTGTGCTGACACTGGCTGACCCCGGCCTGGAACTCACCCCAGCCCCTGCCCCCCGCGTCCCTCCCCTGGGAAGAGGCTCAGCCAGGCTCGGCCTTCCCCAGAAGTCTGAGTTCTTCCCTCCCCGACTGGCATTCCAGGCTGTGGCCCAGTCCGATCAGTTGGAGGGTGTTTCCGTCCTTCCCAGAACGTGCTCGGCAGATACTGGGTTTCTGCTTCACGGTGGGCCACGGGGCCAGGGCCGCGGTGGTGTGGGTTTCTCTGCAAGCCCCAGTCCCATTCTGCTGCCAGGGCCAAAACTCGACTTTGTGGAACCCAGACTGAGTAAGACCTGCCTGAGATGTCAAAACCCACAGGAACCTTGGGGAGGGACCCCCACTGAACCTACAGTGAGAGCGGCCGGTGATGGTGCAAGGCCAGGACTCTGTCCCGGAACCGTCTCCCCCTGGTGATTATGGACCCCATTCCAGATCCCTGGGAATCAGAATGTCCACTACCTCATCAACCGGTGGCCCGTGGCAGGGGTGTGTGCTCGCGGCGTGCCCAGCTCTTAGCGCTCACTGCGCCTGGGTAACGTGTCCCGTTCCAGCGATGCCTCGTTCCTGTCGGTCACAGACACAGTCAGTCCTGGGAGGGGCCGGCCCCGGGGGCCATGGACAGGGAGCCCCCAGCCCGTCACAGACTTCTACCATAAATCACAAAAAAATGAACGTGGGCAGAAACATATCTCAGCCTCATGCCTGCCTCTTAAGCATCAGTACAAAACGTGTCGCTTTTATTTCTCGAGTAAAATGTGCATTAAGCTCCCTCCAACATCACCTACAACCAAAATCACTTCCCTCATTGATTTCTTTCTAAATTGTTCAAAGGCTTCCTGTTGGATGTACAAAGACCCAGTCTCTCCCTCCACATTTATGTCACCATTTCACCCCCCAGACGGCCTGTCCTGCATCTTCTTGCTCCAACATGCGTGTTTCCCCATCTTTCCCCGTCTGACTCGACCATAATGCTCGGAAACCCCACACCTCCTGCGACGGGGGGCGGCTTGTGTGTGTCTGTGGATTTGATGTGCACTCCTCTGTCTCTGTTTGGATCGGGGACAGCTCAGAGAAATACAGCTGCATTAGTGGGGGGTTCCTGTGTGGTAACGTTCCCCTGAATCACCTCAGTGATGCTGGCCAAAACCCACTGCGCACCTCTTCTCCCGTTTGCTGGAGGAGCCTCAGGGGGAAGGGGCGCCTGATGACTGCGTCATGCTCAGCTCTGGTGGCCGATGGAACCCATGAGGTCGGCCCTAAATGGAGCTGCCTTCTCCACGAGGACCCCAAACCTACACCTTCACCTCAGAAAGGCAGCAGGAAGACCTGCAACCAAACGAGCTCAAAGCTTCCCTGTTGGGGTTTGTCTCCCTTCCCCCCAATAGAAACTCTGCTACTTCTTTTTAAAAAAGGGAGAGAGATTCATTTATAGAAAACCTTTGTACAATTTATTTCCTGTTATTAATCCTTAAAGTATAAAAATGAGGCTCTAGCTAAATGCAGGGTTTCAGTGGTGAAATGTTGACCATGTAAACAAATAAATAAGTATTTACAGTCTTTGGCAGAACAAATGAAGTTTCATCAATCTGGAAGAGAAGCTTGTTCAAAAAAACATAAATAATTTACCAAAAAACTATGGTACATTCTAAATATTCACATCATCATCCCACAGAACTGTGTTGCTCGGCTAAGGGACACCAACACAGAAACCTCCGCCGTCTCCACGACCGTTACATTTAGTCCGATCTCCCACACCCTGCTGTCCTGGGGACACGGCTCTACAGAAAAGTGCAGCAAAACAAAAAATCACCCTCGAAGGAAGCAACAAACATAACTTTATCAAATGAAATGTGCAAGTTAAGACAAAAGTTATGGATCCTCTCTGCTTTACATAAACATGAGATTACCATCAACAGAAAGGGGAGAAAGATTTGCCCGCCTCAGACAAGACAAACTTCTCTTCTTAAACCCCTTAAGTGGAGTGAGATTAATATTTCCTGTAGGAGGATCATGCAATTTAAGGCAAAAAACAAACACACGCAAACTTGTGTCTATTACTGTATGACTGATTAATGGGTGTGTCTGGCAAGGCTTATGCTGATTTTTCTTCAGCATTCAAAGTCTTAAATCCTATGTACAGCAGGTAGGCAACGGGAAAAAAGACCGAATTACAGTTACTGGCAACAGTATCAATTAAGGTTCCATTATAAACTCTTCACAATCACTGACCTATTCCCCTCCATTTTTAGCGTGCTTTATCATGACAACATACTACTGTAAAGCTTGTATCTTGACAGGAAGGTATTTTGTTGTAACTGTATCTTTATATTATCATATATGCGTTATATGTTTATTCTGAGTAACTGTGCGACATGTGTAACTTGGCATATTTAAAATAAGTTATTGGTGAATGAAGCTGCATCTACAGTCATTTAATAAATATTAACAAAACAGTTTTTAACTGGAACCTTGGTGAAAAGTGCTGCCAGATTAGCTAAGACACTTTGGCATCGTTTCAAAGCCTAGAATAGAATTAGACGCTAAGGTGCGTTTGCGGATGTGTTCGTCTGCTGGTCTGCTCTCCAGTAGCAGAGATTGGCAAGGAAGCTTGAGCAGGAATCCGGCAATGAGAAAGCAAAATCAAGGGACAGCCGGCAGGCGTCCCCTCCAGCCTGTGGGGTTGGAGTGGTCAGCTGCCCTACAGGAGGCTTTGCCGGGCCCACATCAGGACCCATGCTAGTGCCGCTTTGCAGGCGGGCCCCCCTCAGTTACAGCTCTGCCAAGTACGCAGTGGGCAGGGGCGTGGGGGAAGGGGCTTCCATTTGTTCTCGTCATTATTGCTAATGAGCCGATTAGAGGGCTGGCTCCCCACACGTGTGACTGGTCTCCTGCCCTCTCTGCCCCCAGGGCACTTCATACTCCAGCGGTCCCGTCTCTGGGGTCGACAGAACGGGACCCCTGCTAGCGCAGAACAGCTCTAACCCAGGAACGGAAATGGCTTCAAGCACTGAAAGTCGCGGAGCAATATTTTTCCTGCTTAATTTATGATAATGGCTTGCGCACAATATTCCCTTCAACTCCATATACACATAAATACAATAAGTAATTACATTTTATGTAAACGTCATTCATTCTTTTTAAACAAACAAGATAAAAAACGATGTAATGCCATGCTCAGTTGTCACTGCACAGAAAGTCTTGTGCATCATCAAGCTGCCTTCTTGTAGTGGGCTGGATGTCCACCGACACTGATCCTCTGAAGGCACTTGGGCTCGGGGTCGATGATGGTGAATGACCCTCAACGTCAAGGTCAAGGACAGGAGCTGCTGCTAAAGACAGAGAAGCTGGAAGCACCAGCACACGGTGGGGTCTAGGTAACAGCGTCTACAGTACGTCCCTGGAAGCACAGCAAGTCTTGCTTAGACATCTACAAAAATAAAAAAACAATAAGCGGAATTAGGACGGCTGGACCACGGGTTTTGTTTTCTTTTATTTTGTTCTACCTGTAACCTAAAACATCATCTTAAGTTTTTAAAAAATCCACAATATGGACGGATGTATGAATGGTTGGAAAGAAGGAAGGGAACGTGTCATGTCCTGAAAGACAACCCAACAGACGGGAAAAAAAAATCACATCACCGAAACAACGTTCTCATGTTCCCTTTCTCTCTTTATGTGTAATTTTCAGTGTGTGATTGTTGAGAGGTACCTCGGAGCCTCACTGACCTCATGAGTAGGAGGGGATATCTTCAGCGCTCATGAAGGTATGGGGTCAGACCAGATGGGAGCAGCCTTCCAGGTCTGCAATATTGTGATTCAAATACATTCCTCAAGAGATAACTGCAGAGATCCCCCTTCCTGCTTGCTTCTTTACTCCCTCCTGTTCCCCTCCCTTCCTCCCTTCCTTCCTTCCTTCCCTTTCTTAGCAAAGGTAGCAATCCAAAATGCTGTTAGAGGTCCAGAAGGTATACAGAATGTACACAGCTAAAGGAGAGAGCACAATGTGAATAGGCAGAGCCTGTGAATCATTGGACAGTGTTTGTTCTACCAAAGGAATTCACATTCAATTTAAAACAAACAGATAATGAAACAAACAAACAAAAACAAGCTGACCAAACACAAGAGTTGCTTATTGCCCTAATGTGCTGTTTTAATAAAAGGAAAGTTAAAATGCATGTCCCTTCCCCATTCTCTGTGCCGCCCACACAATGGTGTTCTCACCCACCTCTGCATTCATATTTCAGGTCCGAGAAATAGACCATTTCTTGAGAGAAGACAAACAGACCCAGCCGCCCGCCAGCGTAGGTTTGGTCGTAGATTGGTCCTGAGTCCGCCATGACCTGCTTTCCTTCATGCACTAAGACTCTGAAAACAGGGTGCAGGAGAAAGAAAGGGGGTGTGAATGCCGGGGGCTGGGAGGTCAGCTCTCACCTCACGTAGCCAGCCAGCAGCAACAGGTCACGGCTCCAAGACCCCCCACTCCCCACAACTGGCCCCTCAGCCACAGTCGGAGAGCCCTCCGTCCCGAGCTCTGAGAGCCAGACAGCCGCCCAGTGGAGGGAGGATCATTTCCAGGCCCCTCTGCCTGGTGCCCAACCCCCCCCCCCGTGGCCTGCACATGGTGTCGAAGCCACGCACTCACCTGCACCCACCCACTAGTCTGGAACTGCATGATGACAAGACGGGACGCCACCCTAGTGCCCAAAGCAGGACTGCGAGCACCAACTCCTCCCCGACGGGAGGGCGACCCGTGGGAGAGGAAAGACCCGCCCAACAGCGAGCCTGTGCTTTCCCCGCCCTGGTTCACTCATTCACGCTGCGGACACCTAGTCCTGGCCTCCGTGAAGAACCCAACCCAGCCCTGCCCTTTCTAGCCAAGTTTAACTTTGAAAAAAAAACGATTTAAATCACTCACATTTGTTTTCATCAAAATCAATTACAAAAGCTGCCATGCCAAAAGAGCAAATACTGTTAGCCTGATATCTGTGAAAGTTTTATTTGAAGATGTGTTTTAAATTCAGCCATTCACATATCAGAACTAACTATGAATCTGTTCTCTGAATGAAGCCCATGTTAATTTTGCAAAGATGCGGTTAATTTGCACTTTCTGGGGACGCCTGGGTGGCTCAGTCATTAAGCATCTGCCTTCAGCTCAGGTCATGATCCCAGGGTCCTGGGATCGAGCCCCACATTGGGCTCCCTGCTCAGCGGGAGGCCTGGCTTCTCCCTCTCCCACTCCCCCTGCTCGCTGTGTCTCTCTGACAGATAAATAAATAAAATCTTTTAAAAAATAATGTATACTTTCTGTCCCTTGCCCAGAACATTCATTAGGAGGAAAGATGCTCATCATCCTCCGAGTTACATGAATAAGACAAGTTTGATTTTCTCCTCTTCTGTAGTTTTTTTAAAATAAGTGATGTGCAGTAGAAGATACAGGATAGAAAGCGTGAAATGGAAGAGACCGGAGGACAGCAGGTGAGTTAGAGATCCCTCTGGCTGATGTGTCTGTTAATGTTCAGACTTGCCTCCCAATGGAAAGACACTCCTGCAGGGGGAAGTCACTTGGGGGAAGGAGCCAGCGCTGAGCCACACTCACCTTATGTAGCCCGTCTTGGGTCTGTGGGTCAGATGCCACCTGTAAGCAGTGTAGTCTTTCCAGCCGATGTTTTTGGGGTCATGCCACAATGTACGCACCTGCGGAAACACATCAGTCCTGAGTCCAGTTGGTGCTTGAGTCTTGACCACGCCTCGCAGCACCGAATGGGAAACAAAGACGTTACTCTGCAATCCATCCCTGTGTCTCTGGCAGCCACATGCCGGACTGACGGGTTTCAAGGCCTAAATCTCTGGTGTGGCTCGAATCCACTGACAGGGAGCAGTGTGGTCCTGAGCTAAGAGCCCTGGACTCAGAGTCTCCATCCTCTGCTGCCTCAACACGGGGCCTTCGGCAAAACACCTAACCTTAAAACCCAGTTCTCCCTATCTCTAGAAGACGGTAGAAATATGTTTAACTTACGAGAGAATCATCAATTGGGTTTATAAAAGCACCAGGCCTGGCATCTTTAGTCAGGTAGATTCTCCATAAAAGAAGGTTAAAACCAGCGTAACTTGATTTAAACTTGATGACAACACAGACGGGGCATCTTTGGATGGGGCGAAGCCTGCTCTCTTGAGAAGCCATGGTGGCTTCAGGGCCAAGTGCAAGGGGCCCGGCGCCCGGCTGCCTGGGCGTTCTCACCTGACCCTCGGTGTTCCCAGTATGCCACAGGGCGTTCCTCAGGTGCTCGCCGGTCCCCGTGGTGGAGTTCACCACCTTGAGGGACACGCCAGAATAGCCGTAGGCCCGGGTGGGCTGGTCCTCCCAGTAGGTCTGCGTGACCTGCTTCCACATCACCACGTAGAAGCGGCTGCTGGACTGGTAGCCGAACACGAAGCCGGCGTAGTCATCGTCCCGGTCGGTGTTCACGTAGAATGTGCCGCTGAAGTCGACAGACCCAAACTCATCAAAGCCTGGGTGCCAGGGAAACATTGGGTGGTAGGATTCGGTCGGAAACGGCCTTCGGGGAAATGCTGGGATTAGCCCGGGGTCAGTGGATGCAGATATTACGAGGTTCACCTTGGGGTCTGCCACCCGGACGTGGCTGACAAGTGTGGGATTTGATATGTTCAGTGTTGGCTGAGCTTTACTGTATCGTGGAACATTTCACAGACCAAATCCATACAATAAATGGCGTACTGGACATGAGATTCCAGACGAGTTACTCCCCAGTCCCTCGTCGAGAGACCTCCCTAATCCCCCGCACGAGCCCCCCGCGTGCTCCCTGGGCACCTTGCCCCCACAGAGGACGGCGATCTCCAAGGCTCACCAACAGCAATGCCGGGGTCCGAGTTGGCCGTCTGCACCAGCTCCTTGCCTTGATGGCGAATGACCCAGTTGGGGTCGATCTGAGTGGTGCCCTTGGGATCCAGGTGGACCATCTGGAAGTTCCTGAAGTCCGTTTCGCTGATGGCACTGTTCTCGGGACACACGTCGTCGATGTCCGGGACGCTGTCATTGTCAAAGTCGTCCTTGCAAGCGTCCCCACGCCCGTCCCCTGCCACCAGGACAAAAGCAGGAGAACAAGAAAACAAAGAGATGGTTCGGCATCTGCCTTTCTGAAGCATCCTCGCACGCTCGCTGCGATGCCCCGAGGGCCCCCACTCGACACTGGGCCACGGGGCCTGGGGGTTGCCGGCTGGAATACCAAGCTGAACTTGCAGCTTTGCTTTCTGATAGTTTTCCGAACTTCTATCATGACCTCTCTTCAGCATCCTGCCCTAGGTCTTTGGATCTACAGCAGAGTTCCTACTCTATAAATGACTTTCCCTGGGGAGGTTCTTTTTTCTGGAAGCTTCTTTCAACTTGTCAGTGAGGTGGTAGAACGGGTGGGGGTGCGCGGCGGGCCCAGACCGCCGGCTGCACGTGGGGGACCCTTGGCCCCCACAGCGGCCCATGTGCGGTAAGCATGACCACCCCCAGGCCGATGGCAGCTTTCTAACTAGCTCATTTGGGAGCCGATTGCTTCAGAAGGAGAAAAAGGTACCAAGTTCAGCTAATTTCCTGTCACATCCTGGAAACCAGTAATGTGTGTCCACCAGGGGGGACATAGGCGCACACGCCCGCGTGCATGAGGACACTGGAAAGCACTGCGCGCTCCGGGCGAGCCGGCCCCTCCCCGCCACACGTCCCACAGGGCGGCCTGAGCGGAGCACCGTGGGTCCAGACAGGCTTCCCGTGTCCTGCTGGAATCATCCACGTGGCTCGGGGGGGGACCCTGGAGCCGCCCTCAATCCCGAGTCGCCGTGCGCCTGTGAGTCACATCGGCTCAGATGCCCACACCCCGTCTCCGCTCCTGGAGGCCGAGCAGGGCTACACGCACCTGCCGCCAGTTTCTCATGCTCCCCCAGAAGCCCCGAGCACGGCCTGCGCCTCATTATCTACTGGAGGCCCTCCCTGGGGCCCCAATTGCCCCGGCGGCCCCCTGGGTAGGGTCAGCTGCCCGGAAAACCAGTCCCTTTTCCTGATAGTTCACACCCACTATCTTTTGCTTGCTTTGCCCTCGAAAGACTAAGTCCCAACCTTGTCATGACGCCAGGTGCCCACCTCATCCCGTCTGTGACGGATGCCTCTCTGCAGAGACGGCCAATAGCTATGGCGCTGGCACCCCTGCCCCTACAGACTTGGACCCTGCGCTCCCCGCGTGGCACCTACCGTCCGAGTCCTCCTGGCCTGGGTTGGACACCAGCCGGCAGTTGTCCCTGTCATCGGGGACCCCATCATTGTCATCGTCCGAGTCACAGGCGTCGCCCTGGCCGTCGTGGTCGTGGTCGGCCTGGTTGGCATTGGGTATGTAGGGGCAGTTGTCCTGGTTGTTCTGGTGGCCGTCCTCATCGATGTCCTCATTGTTGTCACACTGGTCTCCCACGAGGTCATTGTCCACGTCGGTCTGGGGGACAGAGCAGGACCCACGCTGAGTGCCCGCCCGAGCTGCAGGCCTGGGCCGCCTCGTGCCTGTGAGCAGCTGAGCCCCGGGGAGAGCTGTCGGCGTCAGGGGGCGGCTTCGGGACGCTCCACCCTCCACGAGACCTCTCCATGGGCTCGCATCACGAAAAGAAGACTGGAAAGAATGGACGCCACAGAACCAAGTGCCTCTCTGACATCATCTGCGACAGGAGAGCCCAGGCACGACCGCAATGCGTTATGTTCGGTGTCTTCCGAAGGCAAACCTGGAGGAGAAGCCCGCTCCCACGTCTGCTTCAGGGAAACGGGCAGATAAGCGAAGGAGGCACAGTCCCTTCAGGAAGGGCGGCACAGGCACCCACGCATTTGGCCTGTGGCCACCGAGATACGAGAGTGAGGCGCTGAGTTCAGAATGTTTCCAATTAAAATTACTGAAAAGCCTCTGCTGTCACTCGTTGGCAGAGCTGGTGGATAAGCCACAAAGACACATCTATCTACAACAGATAAGGTCCCGGGCCCCCTTCTGCCCGTGGACACAGCCGATCGCGCACGTCGTCGGTTACCTGGTCAGGGTTGTGCACCAGGGGGCAGTTGTCACAGTGATCACCCACACTGTCCCCGTCCGTGTCTCTCTGGTCAGTGTTGTAGACGTAGGGACAGTTGTCCCGCTCGTTGAAGACATCTGTGGGTATTCCAGGGGAAAACAGGGAAGGCACAGGGCTTTTCCTACTGCACTAAGCAACTGCCAGCCAAACTTTTATTTCACACAAAAGGATCTAAGATTATGGTGAAGTGTAAATATTTTTGGATTCGTGGAAGAACATATGTCAGACTCCCCACTAAAGTTCAAATCCCCTGAATTTAAACTAGAGCCCCCTTCCAGGGCACCAGCCTCTTGGGCGGAACGTGACCTGGGGGACCCTGCAGGCAGCTTTGCCACGGCCGACTCGTGAGTTGTTAGAAGTAAGAGCATGGGGGGGATATCCTCGGACAGGGAGGCAGGCGCTGCCGTCAGACGTGTCTCAGAGGCGCGATCTGGTGAGGAGACGGGACTGCACTCTTAGGGCTCTGACGGGGTTAAGCGCGAAGGACACAGGGCGCGGGACTAGGGGCCTGAGTCACGAGAAGGAAGATGCCATGTCTGCGTCTCTATGAAGGGAGGTCCTGAGGCGGGCGAGCCCCCACGGGCCCCAGGAAGGACGGGTGGGGTGAGGTTTGGCTCCCACGGGAACAGCTAAGCACCGTTTGATCTCATGCCCACCGCAGGTGCGGCCAGCTCACGCCACGCCCACGGGAGGACGATGCCACGCCAGTCGCGAACCCGCATCTATGGCCAGGAGCAGCACTGACCGTCTCCGTCAATGTCCACGGAGCACGCGTCCCCCTCGCCGTTGTTGTCCGTGTCTATCTGCGCAGGGTTGTGCACATACGGGCAGTTGTCACAGCGGTCCCCGACCTCATCCTTGTCGTAGTCGAATTGGCGGGGGTTGAAGAGAAGCTGACAGTTGTCCTACGGAAACGCAAGGGAAGGAGTCAGGACCTGCGTGGGAGCTGTGCCGGGCTGCAAGTCGCGCCGTCCAGACGGAGCCCCTCAGCCCCAGCCCAGTGCATCTGCCTCCCTGTGACAAAGACGGCACGCTGTGTGCTTCATGGTGAGAGCAGGTACGTCGCGTCGCACCAGTGAGCCGGCGTGTGATGAACCAGCCGGTGGCGCGGGGGTCGGGTGGGGTGAGGCCATGATCAGGAACAGGTGGCCTGTCCGGCTGGGCTGCACAGGACATCACGTACGTCTGGCAACACCTTCCTCAGAGAGCGCAAGCAGGTACACGTTGCGTTAAAGGCAAGCGCACGCTGCATGGCAGGGTGGCCACGCTCCTCGCTGGCCCCCACAGGAGTGGGCAGGCCCTGTGCGCGGATCGAGACACTGGACTACTGCAGACGTCCCAGCGCAGCGCCCATGGCCCGACGCACTGCTGGACACCATGTGTCACGCACAGCCTGCGCCCTGCCATGCAGCATCACATGGGAGGGAATACGGGCCACAGACGTGTACAGGGCCTGGGGCGGGGTTGTCCCCCCCGGCCGCCCACTCCGGAGGCCAGAGCGGCCTCGCGGGCCCCACCTTCTCATCGTCCACGCCATCATTGTCATCATCTTCGTCACAGGCATCCCCGGTGCCGTCCTTGTCGAAGTCTTCCTGCCCAGAATTAGGCAGCAGTGGGCAATTGTCCTGTGAGCACAGGATGCACACGAGTTACAGACCGCTCAGGGGGCACAGTGCTGGTGCCGTCCGGGTTGGGAGCCGTCCTCAGCGGGGACGCCGTCCTGCTGCCGGTGCCACCAGACAGGGAAGCTCCTTCACCCAGGACCCCCGTGAAGCTGCCCCACGAGAGCAAGAACCCGAGGAGCGGGAGGGTCCACAGCTCGGGAAGCCTGGAGCAGGGCCGAGCCCGCGGGGCCCCTTGCCGCCCCCGACCCAGCTCACAGAGAGCCACGCTCACGCACCCTCCCCAGCCCACAGGCTCCAGAAGTCGTGTGTGGACACCCACTCAGAAACTGAGGCTGGAGTCCAAATCATCTCCCCAGTGAGTTCTTCACAGACGTGCATAATTGGCCTAATTAGAGTCATTTTGTTTGACTCCAACGATGCTCTAATTCAAACCTGAGCTGCATTTCAGTTCTGTTCCCCCGTGTACCACAGAAGTCCCCGGGATGGCCTCCAAACAGACCAGGCCCACCCGGGCCACTCCTGGAGCCAGCAAAGGGCTCCCTGGTGCCATCACACCCAGGACCCCCCAGTCCCACAATTGTGATGAAACACAAGCGCTCTCCAGCAAGTTACCGCCTCAAGAAAGGGAGCCGTGTGGAACTGAGGATGCAGCTGGAACCACCCAGAGCTCCCAGTTGTTTAGACCCATAAGTTATGTCCAAACGGCCACAACCACCCCAAATGGGAATGCCTGGATGGGTGGGGGGCAGGAGGCACCTGCAGGATGAAACCTGAGGGGTCAGCCCCTGGGGGTCAGCACCTGCGGGGTCAGCACCTGCGGGGTCAGCCCCTGGGGGTCAGCACCTATGGGGTCAGCCCCTGGGGGTCAGCACCTGGGGGTCAGCCCCTGGGGGTCAGCCCCTGCGGGGTCAGCACCTGGGGTCAGCCCCTGGGGGTCAGCACCTGGGGGTCAGCACCTGCAGGGTCCAGAGCCCCAGACCTCACCTTGATGCAGTGGTACGTGGCGTTGGTGGCACAGACCAGGTTCTTGTTGGGCCAACCGTCCAGGTCTGAGTCCTCCCCACAGATGAGCCCATCGCCCGCGTAGCCCGTCTGGCACTCACACTTGTACATGGGGTCGCTGAAATGCCCCAGGTAGATGCATTCCGCGTGCCTGTGGCAGGCATGGGTCTTGTCCTTGCACGGGTTTTCAGGCTCACACACCTGCGGGTAAAGGGCCACATGGTGAGGACACCCGGAGACTCCACCTCTCACGTGCAAGGTCTGAGGCGGGCGCTCGGGGACAAGCTCAGGGGTGCAGGGCCTCCCTCGGTGCTGCAGGGACAGCAGGTGCCGGGCAGGCATCCAGAGACTCGGAGCGATGCTCCCTGGGGGTGTTTCCCAGCGGCTCCAGAGCAGCACCGGCAAGATGCCCAAGCCCACAGGTAATCGTGGGCTGTCCTCGGGCTCCTTGCAGGCAAGCTCTGCTCCCCCGCTCCCGCTGGTCCCATCGGGGTGGTGGACAGGCTCCCACAGCCCTCCGCATGCCCCAGGGAGGCTGCCCCTGTTCTCCTCCACACCCCCATTTGCCCAGTGCCCTGGGCTCTTGCCGACGGATTTACAGCCTTTCCGCAGCACACACAGGGTCGGGGTGCTCACCTGCTTCTCGGTCCTGGCTGCCTCCAGGCCGACGCCAAAGGGCTGGGTCCCTTTGTAACGAGGGGGGCAGGGCAGGCAGTGGAAGCCTGGGTTGGTGTTGACGCAGCGGTGGGCTTTGCTCGTGGCGAAGCAGACGTCCGTGACCACAGTGCACTGCGGGATGTGCAGGCATGAGCCCCGCCCCCGTCTCTGCGGGCGCCCCTCCCCCAGGGTGGGCACCCACCTCATCCAGGTCCTCACAGTGCATGCCATTGCCCAGGAAGCCCACGGGGCAGGCCCCGCAGGACCAGGAGCCATCGGGGAAGCTGCTGCACTGGGCCCCGGGAAAGCAGGGGTTGGACAAGCAGCCATCTGTGTGGGAGGACGCAGAGGTGGGTTAGCTGGGGCTCGCCATCCCTGAGCCACGCACGGGAAGACGCCCCAAGGGGCTCAGCTGCAGGAAACTGAGCTACTCAGGGAGGCCGGGGGCACCTGCAGAGTCACACCTCCAAGAGTAGATCCTGGATGGCACAGACACAAAGGCTACATGGGCACAATGGCTGTTGTCACGCAGACGCTCCCTTCTGCACCGTGCGCGTCCCGTGTTTACACAGGAACGCTGACGAGCACAGCGCAGGAGCGGTCAGCAGCACGGGCATGAGCCGATCTTTCTTTTCTGTCCTGCTGTGTTGCTCTTGGTTTTACCGCTTGTATGCCTGCCCCGCGCGCACACCCACCTACAGGGCAGCTCCTCTTATTGCACATCTGATGCTCCTTGACGTCCCCCACGCAGTCCTTGCCCCCGTGCTGCGGCGCGGGGCTGTTGCAGACACGCGTGCGCTCCCGGATCCCGCCAGCACAGGTGACGGTGCAGGCTGACCACGGGGACCACGGGCTCCACCGGCCGTCGACTGCAAGCAGAAAGCACAGAGCGTCAGTGGAGAAGGCGATCTACGCGGGAAGAGCCGGGTGCAGCAGGGGCTCCACACAGGGCTGAAAACGGGAAGAGTGTGTGCCGTGGCCCTAAGCTCGGGGGTAATGCAGACGGCGGATTTCGGTTAGGGTGGTTTTCACCTCTGGGAAGAGAAATCACACGGGCACTGGGAGTGGAAGCTGACCGTCAGCCGGGCCCTGTGGTGCAGGGGTGCCTAGTCAGGGGAGAGTTCACGTTCGTTTTAATGGACAGCTCAGCAGCGAGAGGAAGCTCCCTGCACTCTCCTTTCCGAGGGCTGTCGTGCAGGGTGTGAATGGGGCTTCTGGAAGGTCTCCGAGCACCTGGTCCCCGGTCTAGCTGCGGCGTAAGCCGTCCCCTGAGACCCACCGTTCCGGGCCATCCACAGGGCCCCCAGAGAAGGGCACGCAGAGACAGTGCCCACAGTTCTGGCTGATGTTCCCTTAATCGTGGATGAGCTCAGACGAGGTCAGAGCCCACAAGCGATCGGATTCACCCCGAAGCCCACTTCCAGCAAGGAGCCAGCCAGGGTTGGGCGGTGCCTCGAGGGCTCCGTCCCCGTCCTGCTGCCGCCGGGTGGGGGTGGCCTGGCCCCAGAGCTCAGGTTCCCGCTGTCTCGAGCACCCGCTCCCGCCCTGCCTCACCCCACCTACTCGGACATGGGGCGCCCTGGCAGCCCTTCGTCTCGCGGCCACTCCCTTTGCAGTTCTTGCCCCCCATCTGGGGGACCGGCGAGTTGCAGAGCCGGATGCGTGTGATGTTGCCGACACCGCAGGTCGCTGAGCAGGACGACCAAGGCGACCAGTGGCTCCAGCCCCCGTCCTGCCGGACTAGCACACGGACAAGGACAAGGACGTCAGGGCGGCCGCTGCCCTGGCATTCGCTCACGCACAGCCGTGGGGGCAGGGAGCACTAGCAAGGGAAGGACCCTCATCCCACAGGAGCCCCCGGTCAAGCCCGAGGGGCCCCAGAAACGCAGCCCATCCCCACAGGCCCTCAAACCCAAAGGCTGGCAACGCTGACCACACCCCCCGACCCAACCCCCCGACACTCACTGCGATTGTCACACTTGCCCAGGCTGCACGCCCGCGTCTGGATGGACGGCCCCAAGCAGGTGTTGCTGGTGACGTCACAGGACCGCCCTCTCTGCTGGGTGCCCGAGCCACAGCTGGTGGAGCACTCGGTCCACTCTGCCCAGGGGGACCAGCCCTCGTCACTATCCAGCACTGCAGGGGAAGCACAGGGCCTGTCAAGCCTCTGCCCAGGGTGGCCGCGGGACAGGGGGCCCGTGAAGAGCTGGCGAGGCAGAAGCCGTGTGCTGGGGAAGGCGGGCGTGCAGAGTACACCCTCCCCTGAGCAGGGCGCCCGGTGGGGCACACCCCAGCGACCCGACATCCACACCTGGGTCGGCGCTCAGGGCTGCCTTCCCAGGCAGGATGGAGGGGCACATGGGGATGCCCGCAGAGTGCCACAGAGGCCATGGGGTCGACCATCTGCGTGCTGGGCCCCGCTCATCATCCGTGTCGGGGAAGGGGTCTATGCGTTTCCTAAGATGGTTCACAGGAGAGAGTCCAGAATCATGTCTACACGGAGCTTTATGGGACTTACTAAGATTTAGTTTGCTTCCATCTTAACCTCCACTGCTGAGTTACATATGATAAGGAAATATTCCAATTTGCTTGAAATTACAGGTCACCAAATTTGGTCCCAAATAATTTAAATCAGGACAAGTTAAATGAAAAGGCAATTTCCTGCAAAGGAAGTCTGCCGAGTGAATTACAATCTGTAAGTAAGAGAAAGACAGTAACTTCCTGCGAGAGATCTGTCTGGTGAGAGCAAAACGCACTGCTTTCCCGCGGTCGTATTTGGGGCACGTGCCCGGCAAGGATTAAATGTCCCAGAAAGCAGGAAACCAGACAAGAATAAGGCCACGGAGACCGCTCTCCACAGCGTGGAACGCCTCCCTCTAGTCGGACAAGGGCCCTGCCTCTCGGGGTCGTGCTGTCATCTCTCGCCGTGCTCGTAAGGCGCGTCACGCGCTCACACGGACACGGTCTACTTTAATATTGTCCATTTTAACCATAAAACTAACCCCGTGTAGTGGGCAGCTTGCAGTTGTCCCACTCCCGAGTGCAAGGCCCTGGGCCGGCCGCGAGTCCGCAGGTAGAGCCTCAGGCTCAGAGCGGGAGAGCGGGCGGCACCCCAAGCTCCGCGTGCACTTACAGCGCAAGCAGGATGGACAGCACTCTCCTTCCACAAAAGATGGGCTGGCGCAGGGGGCCGGGGGGCAGGTGATTTGGTGGCAAACGGTTTTAAATTTCTGCAGGCAGAGAAAGGGGTCCATGTAACACTGCTTTAAAAGAACAAGCATTGGCGCGAGCGCTGCATGGGAAGGGCCGGGAGGACGGCTGTGTTCGTCCTGGCATTGCAGACACTGGAAGTAAAGGTGGGCCATCCATCCACCACGGGCAGGAGGGCCAGGTCTGTGCGTGCTGCAGACCCCGAGGCCGCCATCAGTGGAAACGGGGACCGCTGACCGAGGGGAAGAGGCTAAGTTACCTACCATCACCATGTGGGCAGTGACCTGCACCCGCCGGACTCCATGGAGCCGCCTGGAGTTACACGCACTGGCCGTCTCCACCCCGGCCGCCTCCCGCCCCCCATGGGACAGTCATTCACCTCCTGGAGTTCGGTTTCCTTTGTGCAGAGCAGTGGGGCTGGCTGGAGCCTTACTTACGGTCGACGCTGCCCACACAGCCCCCACACCAGGTCTGCTGAGGCAGCTGCACACATTCTGCAGCTCACCAGGGAAGACTGGGGGTGCAGCCACCCCGCACAGGCCCCTGGACAGGAGGAGCGTCTCCACGCCTCACCTTGCAGGTGCACTTGGTGCAGCTGTCCACCACCCACGTCTCATTTTCCGCGAAGAACCGGCCGTCCTGCCAGCAAGCGGACATGTTCCTCGTCTTAGGTGGGCCGCCGATGAGCTCCCAGAGGAACTGGTTATCGTTCGACTGGAAGGTTGAGGGGAACATTTCAGCGTAGACGGATACAACATACACACTCACCACGCTCACAGACCAGAAAGAACGTGCCTCCTTGACCAAAGAGTGCCCGTGGTCTGGGCTAGAGCCGCCAGCCCTGCGGGAGGCTCTGCGTGCACAACACAGCCCCCAGTCGACGTGAAACCTCCCCCAATCAGGGTCACGCGGCAGTGACCATAGCCAGGCAGGCCTGCAGCCATCGCCTGACAGACGGTCAGGAGCTCGCGGCCGCTGCACGCCTGCCCAGGGATCTCCAGCCCTGGGGCCGACCACACCTCGGGGCCCGGCGGCCGGCGGTGCTGGATGGGGAAGGGACCCTCCCGGCCAAGTGCCACTGAAAACTGACACCCAATTTGTGAATTCACACATTCTTCCAAAAACGACGGACCCGGTCTGAGAACGCAATGGCAAGGATGCGCACAGACCTAATTCTTGCTGTCTTGGGGCCACAGACTAGAAGAATGATCAGGTTTTGAACAAAACCAAGTAAGTGAAAGTGACCCGGGCTGCCCCCGACAGGTGTTTCTGCTGCTCCTCCCACTGACGCACTGTGGGCTCCCCCCCGCACGCGGGGGACTTCTGGGTGGGGTCAGAGCCCCCTGAGAATCCCCAGCCTGTGACCTCAGCCTCCAGGCCACAGACCAGCAGGGGAGGCATAGGTTCTCTCTCGCCCCAGAATGCGCAGAAACACTCCGTCCGTGAGGTCTCAGGGAGGTCACACGTGCCCCGCCCCCAAGTCCAAGCTCAACAAACTTGTCCCAAAGCCCTTTTCATCCCCTCCTGCCTGAGTGACTCCCGGGTCTGCTGCAGCGAGGCCTCCAGAGGCCCCGGGGAACACCCTCCCCTTGCGTGGCAAGAGTGCCCACAAAACAGGCCTCCTGCCTCCGAGTCCCAGCTTCCTGCCCCGCACATGGTGGGCGTGGTTGGGACTCCTGCCCCCTCCTGCACCAGGGCCACATACACGCTGGAAGTTTCCAGAAGGCGCCCAGCCTTTGCCACGAGCTGCTGGAGCCATGCATGTTGTCTCTACCCCCCACGGAGTGGAAACTGAGCCGGTCCCACCCCATCCTGGGCCAGGGTAGGAACGTGGCTCCGGGTCCTTTCCTGGGGGGCAGAGGGTGGGAACGGGCACCACCCCACCGCTGAGCCGCTCTCCAGGCCAGGAGGAGACCCCAGACCTGCAGACCCCCCAGGCCGTCCTCCCTGCTGCCTCTCTCCCTTCTCATGGGTGCCACGATGTTCCTGTCCTGAGCCCGCAGAGGGCACATCACATGGGGGCTGGCTCCCGTCACCCAAGTCTCTGCTTCCTCCCTGATATGCTGGGCTCCTGGCAGGTACCTCCTGCCCCTGTCCTTACTGCCCAGACCTCCGCAGCCGGTCCTCCCCACACCAGACTTTACAAAAAAGCACCTCCCTCTCCCTCAGCAGTCGTATCTGCTGGGGACACGAGCGTCCCCTGCTTGAGAACCATCCCGAGCATGTGGAGCCCGTGGGCCTTGGTGATTCAGAGTTCTCTGCCCCCCACCTGCCCATCTCCCTGCCCGGCGGCTCCACCAATGCCACGGGAAGCGGCCGGCCTGCACCCACCACTTTCCGCAGGTTCTCGTGCAGCTCATTGACGATGACGTGCAGCCCCGACAGCTCGGTGATCATGGTGCCCAGCTCCTCACAGGAGCGCTCACACACCTCCGGCCTCCTGTGTGCGCCCGGACCCGCGTACTCGGGGGCCACCTGCGGGCTCAGGTGCAGAGTCTCTGTGGTCTCACTGATGGCATTGGCTTCAGCTGCAGGAAGCACAGGGACGGCGGTGAGCGCAGCCTGGCCACCCGGAGGTGGTGCCACAGAGAAGGCCGGGCCCACACCGCGCAGGCGCGAGGCCCGCCCAGGAACGGCGAGTGCCAGCACCGCGTCCATCACGGCCTTGCTGGTAAAACAGGACTCTGCCCACTTGGTGACACCTGCCAACAGCGCCTCGGACGGCCACCAGCCGGGCGGCAGTGACGCTCAGGAACAGGGTGGGAGTGGGAGGCTGGGCCTGGAGACTGTCCACCCACACCGGGCGGAGAGGTGCCCCGCGAGGGACTCCGACGAGAGGAGGCGATCTCTGGTGACAGCTGCATTCTTCCATCCCCACTGGATCTGCTTCCCACAACGTGTACTCAGGAAATCCGCGGCTCCCCCCAAGCTCCTCGCTTGCCCATTTTTCTATTCCAAACACCCTATGTGCTGGCCACTTGCTCCGCGTCGAGGCGGATTCAGCGGTCCTCATGCTAATCAGGGGCTTGTCCGACCTCACCAGCCCCCCCCGCACTCACGTTCTCTCTCTGTCTACCCTGCGGCGTCCCCTGGAGGGAAGGGCAGACCCCTCCCACACTCACCCAGGGGATCCCCCTCGCTGCCCCTGTAGGCCGCACAAACTCTGGGGTTCCCACCACGGGATGGGCTGGGACACAAACTGGAAACAGACTTGGGCCGGTCCAGGGAGAGAGGCCATCCCCCGTGGAAGCCAGGCCTGCCTAGACATGGCCATGCCCCCCGCCACGTGAGGGTCATGGGAGTAAGATGCCCTGCGTCTCTCGGCGTCTGAGTTACACCTTGCTAACACGATCATTCTGCTGGGCCTCGCGCTGTTGAGGTTTTATTACTCGGTCATAAATCCTTGCCCCAATCACACTGGCCTTGGGAGCTCCCCCCGCCTTGCTGGTTGGACGGCGGTGCACACCCCACAAACATAAACATACCACTCACTGCACACAGGTATCAGATTAAAAACAGTGAAGCACCCACAAATGTGCCCCACGGCCCACAGCCGCCTGATTTCGGACAGACCCCAGAGAAGCAAATCAGGACGGGACACCCTACAGTCACAGCACCCGATCCCTCTGACGAGACTCACGGCAGGGTCGCCTGTGGGTAGACCTGGGACCGGGACTGCAGTCCCCTTCTCCTGCTGTCGAGGGTGAAGTGTCTCTGCACCCTGCAGGGCTCAGCACCTGGAAGGGTGCTCAGCTTTCCCGTAAACACAAGCACAGCCACCTCGAGTCAGGGCATCCCGAGAACCACTCTGCTTTCTCTGAGTCTGTGGAATTCTCCCACGCAGTTAATGTCAGATGTCCGTTTACTATCCTAGCTTTTTCTGAACTTTTTGCTTTTTAAAGACCACATTCCCCCCAAAAAAGGCAATGGCTTAAATCACAGGGACCAATAGTTGGCCTGTTAGCCGGGCTGGAGACGCAGGGGGTGAGGTCTGAGCCCCAGCGGCTACTGCAAACAAGGGGCTTGCAGCAGGAGCCTGTGTGACGGGGGCAAGCACTGTTACCTCTCTCCACTCCACCGTCTGGCTAAAAATCACTCTCCGAATTCCTTTCCTTCCCTGTACTTAACTGACCCTCCATGGAAGATGTGCAGATGGACAGGTGCTCAGCCTCCGAGGTGACCCCCGGCTGGCCGAGCAGCGAGCCTAGGGCCAGCAGGGCAAACACACGGGGTCCCAGCTCCTACACAGGCCGAGTGCCACTCCCAGCTCCGGGGAGTCCGGTTCACAGAGCCACCGGCGAGCATTAGACATCACATCCTACACACTCTCCACACGTCGATCGTAAGAGAATGATTTATATGTGTCAGACCATGCAGTCGACACAAAGAAGGGTCTCAATGACAATAACCCACAGGAACCTGCGCTAGGAGACCGGGTGGGCGGCCAGCCTGCGGGTAGCCACACCCAGCAGCCATGGACCCCGGAGCCCCAGCTTCTTTACTGAAAAACAAACGAGCCCATCCCAGAGGCATTTTGAAGATTCACTGACATTGAGTTTAAAGAGGCCAGCAGACTGGGCTTCATAAAGTAAATGCTCAAGAGCATGTTGTCAAATTACAGCTGGAGACAAATGCAAAAGGTAATGAACACACAATGTGAGATTATCTGTCAATGGTTCCAACAGTGTAGATGTTTTCATCAATGGGCTTTGTCAACAGCTGTGAAGAGCATGAGAAAACCCCCATGAACCTAGTCGGGCAAATATCTGTGGTGTTAGCTTATAGAGATGGTCTTCACACATTAATAGACTGGAAAATTTGCATGTATTCCTGTTAAAATGCAAGGATTGGCTTTTTGGCTTGTAAAATGGATTATTTTGGATTATTAAAATATATTCAAAATTAATCGTTCAAGCAGTTTATCATTTCCAGGTGTCAACATGTCTAAGGTGACCAGCAAACTCACTCAAAGACAATAATGGCACTTTATTAGAATACTTTTTCTTAAATCCCTACTAGCACCCCCCATGCACACACACACAGTGACACACACTTACACAACGCACACACATCATAGTAGAAATCCATCCAAGACAAGAAAGGAAACATGAAATATGTTATCCAAAGCACACCTACCTCCCTGACTTTGCTGACAGCCTTTCTTGCTCAGAACATCTTCCACTGAATTTTCAAACACTAAGTAGACATTCTGCAGCAAACCCTGGAAATACACATGAAGAGAGAAATAGAGCAGTGGACAAACATCAAATGTTTGAGGCTGAGCTAAGTGACATTTTAAAAATGTAAGATGTTTAAATAGCAAGAACATTTCCTTCTGTGTTTTATGCTTGCAGGCTTGAGCTCTTTATCGTGGGTTATCCCGTGTCCGTTACTCTCAGTGCGGCATAGACCCAGGATCTTACATAGGAAGACGGGGGGAGGGTGGCCCCAAGACACATGGGCTAATTCTGTCTTCCAAACACGTCCGGTCACTTGCTCTGGGCTGCACCTCCTTGGCAGGGGACTCTGCTGACTCCTGGTGTCTGGCTAACGGTCTCGGAAGTGCCCATGGTCTAATCACAGACGTGGTCTCTCAAAGGGGAGAGTCCCTTCCACCCCGTGAGCAGTCAGTGGCTCGTTCAGCAGGGCCCACAGGACCTTCCTGACAGCCACCAGAGCCTCGTTCAACGACCGGTGAGGACTCTAGCCTTCTACTCAAAGAACTGAATTTAAAGACACACTGATTTCCAAAGAAGGCAGATTTGGAGGAGAGCAACGCCCTGACTCCCCTGTGGTTCTAAACACTTGTGGTTGTAGGAAGATCTTCCAAAAACTACTTCAACATGAATGTATTTTAAGATGAACATGTAGCTATCCCCTCATAAATCAACAGCCCTTTTCCTAAAAAGCATGACCATCAATCTGCTCCCCCAGCATCTCAGTGTTAAACGGGGAGCGGGCAGTGGATTCCACATATGGAGCCTGGGATTTTGCCAGGACATTGATGCCTTGGTCATGAAATCTGTCTTCAGTCTGGAAACCAATAACCATTTGCACAGGGTAAGAAAGCACACCTGGGACAATGTGCTCTCCTTGTACACACACCTGTGCATATGTACGTGTGTGGTTGTGTGTGCGTATGCACACGTGACGTTTCTGTGTGCATGTCTCTGTGCATCCGCACAGGGTGGCATGTGTCTCCCAGCCCAGGCCTGACCTGTTCCAGCACGGGCATCACGTTAAGACAGGCCCTTGCTGGTCACTCCCAGCTCCCATTCCCCTGCCTCACGCATCTGCCGGGACCCTGCCGTACGTACCCTGAAGTGACTGTCTCGCGAAGAGCCCTTGGCCACATACATCCTGCTCTTTTCTGTCCGGAGCTGCTCATAGAAAGGCTCGTCCAGCGTGAAGCTGTCGATCAGGTCACAGCCCACGTACAAGCTGTAGGTCTCCCCGGTCACCTGCACGGTGACGTTCTTCCACTGGGAGTCAGCCAGGCCCACGTCCTCCAGGGAGATGACGTGCTGGGTGCCATCTATCCAGTAGGTAAGGTCCAGCGTGTCTGCTGGGCCATTGGAGACAATTTCGAATTGCCTCTGGGAGGTGCCGGGGCCCTCCAGAGCCAGGAGCGTGCCCCGGGACTTGGGGTCCTGCTTCAGGCTGGCCGAGAGAAAGAACCCCTCCTTTTGCCGCATGATCTTGGCAATCCTGCTGAGGTAATCTGCGTTCACCGGCGGAATGTAGTCAAAGCGGACAAAGCGATAGGCAGGCACACTGGGGTCAGGCCCCCGGAACTGCTTGGCCCCGATGGTCTTCCTGTTTATGTTGCTGATGCTGAAAAGGTCGAAGGCCATGTCTTCGTCCTGGCCACCAGCTGCCGGCAGGGACAGAACAGGGAGGTTACCCGCAGGCAGGGCGAGCAGGAACCCAGGGGGGGATTTTTACACGCAGGGAGCAAACCGTGATTTCATGTGTGACTGAGTCCATCCGGCCTCGGGTGTCCCCGGGCTCCCCTCCCTTTCCACCGGGGTGCTAATGGCAGCTTTCACGTAAAACCATTATCCTCTCTCTCCTGGCTGCTTCCCGAAGCAGGGCCCCCAAGACAGCTGCTGGTCACAGATCTTGCTTCCATCCTTGACTGTGCGGGGAGCGTGCACCAGAAGGTAAACCGAGCACGTTGTCTAGATTAGCTGGCGTTCTCCACAGCCAGATTTTCTTGGGAGAGGAAGCACTGCCCCAAGGGGGGCTCCGCACACCTTCCGGAATCCGTCTCCTGCTCTCCCACCCAGATCCAAACCTTAAGTGCGGCCCTGTCTCTACCATTTGATCGCCCAGAAAACAAGCCTGCAAAGGAAACGGGCCTCTGTCCTTGCTATGGATGCATTACATGTTGCTTTCCTATAAAGATCATGTGACTTACACATGTTACATTGTATCTCTTTATTTTGCAGAAGTATATTCTGCGAGTCTCAGTGACTCGCTCTGAGACTCTGAGACAGTGGTGGGTCTCAAGTCTGCAAATCAATGGTTTTAACTCACCATCTGAATGACTGGAAAGAAAAGTGATCGGACTATCCCAAAATACAACAGTTTAAATAATTCAAAATAATTTACTGAACAGAAATTTTAAGCGAGGCAAGTTCAAACATTGTATTCACAATGTTGCTGATCCAAGTGTGAATTCTACCACCTTTAATAGAGCCATTTGGCAATACATCAAAAATCCTTAAAATAATTCAAACCTTTGACTCAGCAATTTTACTTTTGGAACTTTTTCTAAGGATATAAACACAAATACTAGTAGAGATTTATTCACAACTGGATTCCTGGTGGCATCATTTATACTCACAATAATAAAGTAATGATGTAGATGGAGATTGGTCTAAAAATTATCAGGGTTATCTTTTGATGGAACATTATACAGTCCTTAAAGACCATGTTGTATGAAAATAAACACATGGGAAAATTTTATGATATATTTTCAAGTAGGGAAAAAGTGGGAATAAAAGAGTTCTAAAGCACCAACCACCTGCAGTTTTACAAATGCAGCATGTGAAAAAAAAGGCTAAATGTGCACGGCAAATGTTGTGTCTCTAGGTGAAAGAGTATTTTTCTCTAATACCTAGATTTTCCAAAAATAAGTAATTTCTTATTATGTGGACTCAAAAGTAAGTAAATATTTATTGAAAAGAAAGTTCCGGATGTTCTAAGGAACGACAATCACGTTACCTGCTGGGGCCCGATAGTCCCAACAACCAGAGATGCTGTCCACACTCACCTTGCGCACCAGACAAGGCCCAGAGGGCGAGCAGCACCAGCGTCCAGAGCATCCTGCCGTCCACCGCCGAACCCTATGGAGGAATCAGACCCCTGTTACAGGTACACACAGCAGCAACTTTCCACGTCAGCTGGAATGTTCACTCACATGAACTGTTTGTGCATCAGAATCAAAAACAAGTGGATTTGTGGGAAGTAAATGCTAGATAAGAAATTAGCTTTTCAAAGGGGGCTTCCTGACTGTAGCTGGCTTTTATTGGAGTTGCATGTGTTGACAAAGCACTATGCTAATCACGATCTCAGTATTCACATTATTTGATCCTCATAGTGACCTAGGAGGCAAATACTATTATTATCATGCCCATTTTACAGACGGGTAAATGAAGAATCAGAAGAGTTAAGTGCTTGCCCAGAGCAACGCTGCTGGTGGGAAGTGCAGTCGAGACTTAAACCCAGGAAGCATGAATTTAGAAAAGCATCAGCATTATTTAGAAAATCATCTACGAAAGTAAATAGCCAAGAAAACAAAATTTGTGCATGACTTAAATAGAATAAATATTAACTGTGTGCAGGAGAAGTAAATTTAATTTGGTGTATCATAACCACAAAAAAACATAGCATTCTACTTAGCAATCACTTTTACTCGGCTCTTCTCTTTTCCTGCAGGCCTGTTTTTCCATTCTTGAAGATTTTCAGTTGGCGTGGTTCAGACCAGCAGATGCTGGGCCAGAACTCAGGAGAGCTGGACAGAAGCCCGCTCCGCTCTTAACCCCTGCTCGGCCTTGGTGCTCCAGCACCAGCCTCGCATGCCGGCATGTGGGACACAGAGCTCCCTCCCAGCAGTAGGCTGCTTCCTGCTCTGGATCCAAGCCAGCGCTGAGACCCCATCCCCTCCCCTAGGAGGAGAGCAAAGCTCCTGAGCAGCTCAGGACTGAAGGAAGCCAAGCAGCCCCCTCTCCAGAAGGATCTGGTGAACTGGAAGCAGTCGTGTTCCTGGGAGGGAGGAGTGTCCCCCAGGAGTAGAGGCTGCTGTGCAGGCCCCTCGGGCCCCTCTGGAGTCTGGACTCTGCTGCATGCAACCTCTCCACAAACACGTCCACGGGCCTGGTTGTTTTCCAGCGGCGCATTTCGAGGAGACGGACCACAGCGGGCTCAAGGCCGTGCCACCAAGGACGGCCTACTCAACCTCCCACCTCAGCTTCGTCACCTGCCGAATGAAGAACAGTCGTTTGAAGCGTCCACTCACAGGGTCACGGGGAGAACTGAGCTAAGTGAGTCCGTACTGTAAAGGGCGGGAGCAGCACGGCGGGCTCAGGCGTTTGCTGAACGCCCTGCACGACTGTCCCCCAGACCACTCTTTCCATGACTTTCCAGCGCAGTAGGGATGCCGCTATCCGGGTGCTCGAAGGGCTGAGGTCCCGAGGAAGCGCTCTAGGGAACTCAGAATGACACCTGGCACTCAGTGAGCGCCCGTAAGTGGTCTCAGTGTCAACAGTGGTGAGCGTATCAGGAATGCCCCCCGTGTCCCCTCGACCAGATGTGTGCTGTCCGTCCCCTGCAGACACAGGGTGACGGCTGGCTCTGGCAAAGGTGGGCTCCCTCCAAAATGCACTTTTTCGGGGTCTGGATGCCCAGCTTCCTGAGTGTCGACTTAACCAGAGTAACTCGAACTCTGTTACTAACCAAACCAAACCTCTGCTCCCCAAAAGAGGAGTGTCAACGGGTGTTGGCACTCTGGCCAAATGAGTGAGGGGGTCACATCTGGTCTCACGGGGTCACGACAAGACCAGGATTGACCGAGACAGTCGCTCCACTTACTACGTGCTGTGTCCCAGACAACACGCGGTACAGACACATGGACGCACGCTGTCCTCGCTGGGCACTTGACTTCCACACACTCTCCATGTGTTTACGGCTCTATTTTTTCCAAAGAAAGACTTTCAAAGACTTTCTGCAGCAGAATGCAATTAGAACTCATAAAGATCTTTTACAATTCTTTTATATCAGCAATCAAAGCGGCAATAACTTTCCTGAGTGAACTCTAGTTTCGTCTGTCAGGAGGGACAGGATCGCGTAGGAGCACCCCCCCACCCCGAGCCTCGTAGGAGCACCCCCCACCCCGAGCCTCGTAGGAGCACCCCCCACCCCAAGCCTCGTAGGAGCACCCCCCACCCTGAGCCTCGTAGGAGCACCTCCCACCCCGGCCACACAGCAGCCTCCTGCAGGGACGCCCAGGCTGGACTTTCTTGTGCAGACCGGCCACCACTTGCGACCACAGCTGGATTCCAGGGTCTTCACCCACTTGGTCCATTATTCATTAATAACACTCAAGACGCTTCTGAGCTATTAGTAATGTTTAGAGTTGGAGCCTCTATAATCTCTCTGATCGTGTTTTCACTCTCTCAGGAGGATTTTTCTGGAACGCCTCCCACATGGTCCCCCGTCCACGACAAATGCTACTATGGGAGCTTCTTACCCTGTGGCTGAAAACACGAGCCTGTGCCCGGGCTTGCAGGCAGGTACATGCGTGAGCGTGGCAAGGACCGCCAGACAGGACGACCGCCAAGGAAGCTCCCCGCACGAGCCCCATGGACAGAACGCTTCCCCGGGGCTGGCTCACGTCAGCTCTGCTCGCAGAGGGGAGACGGGGTCGCAGATGAGCCCCACCTCACATTATCAATCTATGTGGCACTTTTTCCTGCTCCCTTCTTAGAAACCAAAACAGCTGTTTCCAAAAATTAAAAGTACAATGCAATGACTTTTTAATAATTGTATAAAGTTCTTACCTGGCACGTGAGGCTGCTGAGGCGGTGCTGGGGGCCGAGTCCAGAGGGCCAGGTCTGTGGCGTGCAGGAGGCTCAGCCCTCCCTGCAGACGAGCTGGGGTCGGCACCGCACTGGCCGCCCGGCAGCAGCCGCTGCTTTATATGCTCCGCTCTCCTGGGTGGTGCTGTCAGTCAAACATGGGAGGAAGCACATTTAATTCATCCTTCGAAGGAGTGACATAATCCCCCTCCGATCTCGCATTCGCTCTGAGCACCTGGCACACGGGTGCTGGTGCCGCCCCACTCCGGCCAGCCCTCCAGCTGGGGACGGCAGAGGAGGAGCCTCGCAAGAGGGGAGAGCAAGCACTCGCTTTTCTTGTCTTCTCTCAGGAAATAAAATGCTATAAATACAACCAGCAAGATTGTCTGGAACTCCCCTTTTTGCTTAAGAGAAAGACTGCAGGTTCTAGGGTTTTAAATAAGTTTCACACCAGCCAGACTGAGAAGGTCTTTCTAAACCAGACGAGTCACAGTCATTAAGATGCCGAGCAATCTGCCGGTGGGAGGAGTCGATGTATGGATAAGGCTATAATACGGCTGAACTCATTTATCATGCGCAAAATAAATATTTGACCTAAGAAGAAGCTGGAAACTTTTATTTTCTGCAGTTAGATGACTAAGAAAGAGGAGAGGGAGTATTTATTTCATCAAATCCTGCACCGTGTGCTGTCTGGACCCCCTGGGAGGCCTCCCCTGTGGGCACCCATGACAGGACCACCTCTCTGGCGCTTGGTCCCCAGTGGTACAGACAACCCATCGTCAGCTTCCACGGGCTCCCTGAGCAGGACAGCCTGCAGAATAAAGACTCAGTATAGTAATAGTGGCAAAGGTCAGACACCCTGCCCCTCCCCAGAGCTCAACATCACCCACAGCAAGTGTAGACAGTGGTCAGAGGGAGGGGGTGGACAGAGGGAGGAGGTAGACAGACAGAGGAGATAGATAAAGGGAGGAGGTAGATAGAGGGAGGAGGAGGTGGACAGAGGGAGGAGGAGGTGGACAGAGGGAGGGAGAGGTGGACAGAGGGAGGAGGTAGATAAAGGGAAGAGGTAGATAGAGGGAGGAGGGTGTGGACAGAGGGAGGAGGTGGACAGAGGGAGGAGGTAGATAGAGGGAGGAGGAGGTGGACAGAGGGAGGAGATGAGGCAGCACCCGAGGCCAGGTGGACAGTGGACAGAAGTAGAGATGTGGGGCCAGCTGCACAGGCTGGTCCTGGGCTGAGGGCACTCATGCTAACTGGGCATCAATGTGCACAGCAATGGACAGGTCGAGTTTTCACTAAAGAATGTTAAAAGAGTGTATGGAGTTAACTCTAAGCCACCATGGATATATATTAGCAAGGTAACATCATGAGGGACCTGACATTCACTTCACCTAGGTCCCTACTGGGTTTAAGGAAGTCCCATTGGGGCCATAGAGGGGCCAAGGGACAGCTGTGACCCAGTTCCAGGAGCTTCTGTGTGGTATCTGGAGACGGGGCAGGTAGAGACAGGGATTGCAACTGTATGGATGATGATCCTTGCTCACTATGCATTGTTTTAAATATTTTATTTATTTATTTGAGAGAAAGAGCAGAGTGAGAGAGGGAACACAAGCAGGGGGAGGGGCAGAGGGAGAGGGAGAAGGAGGCTCCCCACTGAGCAGGGAGCCTGACCCGGGGCTTGACCCCAGGACCCTGGGATCATTAGCGGAGCTGAAAGCAGACATTTAACCAACTGAGCCACCCAGGCGCCCCTCACGTTTTGAAAGTCTTTCTACCTAATGCCATGCCACCAACTTTCTTCATTCTGCCACCACTACTCTTCATTTATCACCTGGTAGAGAATATTAATTTCTGATGTGCAAAGAATGTATATGTCTTAAGATAACATTTCTTCCTGTGGCCGGCTAGTTGGTAGTGAAGTCATCATTTGAATAAAAAATATCTAGACTACATCACTAAATTAATGTTATCTGAAATTCCAAAGAAGAATGTATAACCAAGTTTCCCTTAAAGAATCCATAGTAGATAATTGGCCATTTACAGGTTTATCTTACTTTGCTTACTGATTGGTCATATCTGTGGACAGAAAGTGCAGGTTTATATCCCTCACTCCACTGCATCAGCAGAAGATGCTTTGAATGCATTTCTTCTTCTATTTGTTCACTTAGTGTTCAGAGGAGCCCCTGGTCACAGGGGACAGAGAAGAAATTTCTTCCTTGGCATCTTCCAAAGGGGTTGATCAGGGAGGACTTCTTGCGGAGACAGAACATGAGTGGACTGATGTGTAGGGCGGTGTCCCAGGAGAGGCACCAGTGTGGGGAATTAACTGTGTGCAAGAGAAAAATGAGTTGGCACATCTAGTGCAGAGGCAGCTCAGAGGCAGGGCAGAATCCAGCTCCAGGTCCCGGGGATGTTTCCATAGGTGATGAAAGCCAGGGAGGTGCTTGGGGCAGGAAGAAGCCGGACTCCGTCACCCCACTGTGCATGGAGGGGAGGACCCTGGCAGCTTCCACAGGACAGAGAGGACTTGTGTTAATGAAGCCACGAAACAAAGTTGGTGGCCTGGCAGGACTGCCCAGAGTTCTTGGAAGCCCCATAGAGACCTGGGTAAAAAAATCAGCTTGGGAGGATGGGGACAAGTGTATGTCAAAGGGAAGTAGAGAGGGAGAACCAAAGCCGCCCACACGAGGCTGAATCATCCGCCTGGAAGTTGTGAACGTGAACTTATTGGAAATAGGGTCTTTGCAGATTTGGCCGGGTGAGAGAAGGCCCTACTGGAGTAGGGTGGGCCCTAGGCCAACAATTCGTGTCCTTATAAAAAAAAAAAAAGGGCCATTGGGACCCAGAAGAGAACCATGTAAACACAAAGGCAGAGATGGAGTGATGTGGCCAAAGAGCACCCAGGACTGCTGTGGGGTCAGAAGTGGGAGGAGGCTGGACACGCGGCCATTTCCCACCTGGAGCTGAGACTTCCAGCCCCCAGAGGGTGAGACAACACGTTTTGGTCTTTAAGCGCCCCCCAGCATCTTGTGCTTCATGGAGGCAGCCCTAGGAAACCAATACAGATTCCTTGCCAGGTTCCAGAATCTTCCATCCTGACAGTCACTATTTTCCAAGTGCCAGTGTTGTCCCATGGGCCCCCCTGTCCAGTGGGCATCCTATGACAGGTGGGGCTTCTGGTGTCTGTGGAGGGGAGCAGGCTGACATCTGATGAACAGCGCAGCGGGGACAGCGCAGGGCCCTCCTCCAGCCCTGGCCTGTAAATATGCCCACCCAGTGCCCGGTGAACCCCCAGATGGGGCAGCAAGCAGACTCCCCACTGTGGTGAAGCCAGGAGAGTTAACGTATCAGATGATGGAGCAAAAGATCTCAATGGGCTAAAAAATAGGTCGAATCTGACCATCAGAATTGTCACAATGAGAGGTCACTAGTTCTCTGTGGACACTGGGTGGGGCCAGGCCCACGTTTCTAGAATGCCCAACTTGGGAAATCAACACAGATGAGGCAGGAGACAGAGGGGCGGTGACGAGAGGCAGGCTCTGGAGACAAAGCCTGACCGGTGAAGCAGATGATGCCGAAGGAGCCATGAGGAGCCGGTGAGGCCTGAGTATCCGGGCCCAGAATCCCATGCAGGTCCTCGGGCCCGGGAGCCCAGGAAGGAACAAGAGCAGAGGCCCCAGGGTAGGGCAGAAAACCAGCCGATGGAAGTGGGCTCACCTGGTTAAGAGCTCTAGTCCCATCTGTGTCCTGAGCTTCACCCATGAGGTGGGCGCTGGCTGGGAGGGAGATGGGGCTGGTTGCACATCAGAGGACTCACAGACCAGAGAGGGCCAGCCTCACCCAGGGGAGTGCAGAGCCCGGACCTCTTGGGAACAGCAGACAGGTACACAACTGCCCTGGCGCGAGCAAAAACCAGCAGACATCCCACCTAGTGGGTGGCCCCCGGCCACGTCTGACAGGGCTGGGTGGGGAGCTAGTCCACGCAGCAGACGGAGGTCCTCACAGCAGGCGGGGTGGGACTCAATGAAAGGCAGGTCTGGTCCTGGCAGGCTCATTGCTGTCGGCCCAGTACCTTAGGACAGGGTCTCGTGCATGTTAGATGCTCAATAAATATCTTTGAATGACTGGACTCAGATAAACAAAGTGGCCTCGAGTGTCCTTTCCACGTGAAAAGTAAGAGTGGACATGGTTCTAATGGCATTGGAGGGAGGGGGCGGCCCAGCGCTGGCGGGCTTCCAGGCCACCCGGGAAGGGACCTTGGGTCCCTGTGGGAAGCTGGGGGTCTGGGGGTGAGGGCTGGGGGGGGACCACTTGGCATTCCCGTGCTGGTTCTGGGGGTCCAGGGGGGAGTGAGGAGGGCACAGGGCAGCCAGGTCTCTGTGACATGCGGGGCTGGGGGCTGCTCGCATCGCGAGATGTCACAGATCCAGGCATCTGTTTTCTCTTAGTCCCTCCTTGGGCCGTGAGTAAGCAGAGGGCTTTCCTGCCCTCCCTGGGGGAGACCGTTACGGGAAGCAGGAGGAACAACAGTGTGTGGGTCCTGTGTGAGTGTGCCCAGGGCTGGTAGCAGAGGAGAAAATTCCTGAAAAAAAAGCTCATGTGGATGGAGGCCCGGCAGGATGAGGTCATGGGTTATTTAAATTCTTGGCGTGTACTGAGCACTCACACAAAAATGCTGGAGGGGGAGCTGGGGGTCAGATGGACGGGCCCACTGGGCACGCAGGAGGTAGGGCAGCTGTAGGGAGACCCCTTTTCCTGGAAGAGGTGATGAAATGAGATGAGGTGGGCAGAAAGCCCAGGTTCAGGCCCCAAGCCGGCTCCTGGGCCTTGGCTTTCCCCCCCTGTAAAATGGGCACAGTCACGGAACACGTAGAGTCAGAGCCTGCTCCTGAGCAGGGGGGCCTGTGTGCACACTGCAGAAGGAGAAGCCCTGCCCTAACGGTCGTCCCTTTGCTCTCCTGGTAACAGCTGCAAGCCCAACTTCACCAGCATCTCAGGAGGCCCCGCACATCTCGGGCCACTCGGGAAGCAGGGACAGAGAGCAGGCAGCAGAAACCTATAAAAACTCCAGTCAGGTGGCATTGCCAGGAGCAGGGAACAAGGCGCTGGTCTCCCTGCCCCATGCACTTTGCTCCAGATCAGCTGTCTGGGTTACGAAACGCGGGAGCACTGACCCTCTGCTCGCTCAAGGTGCTTACTTCTTCTGAACGCTCTGACCTGCGTGAGAAGAACGGACCCCCTCAGCAGGGCCACTTGTTCTCCAATGGAGTCAGTGAGCACAGGGTACCCTGCTCGCAGTCAGGGGGCTCTCTCTGAGGATGCTGACGCTCAGCTTGGGGGCGGATGCCTGCCGGTTCGGCAGGGGGGTTAAACCTCACCCCTACCAGCCTCCGCCGTGTGGCTCAGACCCATCTCCCCAACTCTGTTCAAGGGTGCCATCATGTAAACCCACGTCCACAAAGGAAGCCCTGATACCCCCACCTTCCCACCCCACGAACAAGAGGGCTGTCCACCCACATTTCTCAGATGAGCAGGTCAGTGGGGATCAGAGCAAGGCTCGTCCGCCTCAGCTGGGATGCGGCCTGGCCCGGGGGCCATGCTCGGGTGGACACTGGCCGATGTGACGGCTGAGCAAATGTGCGTGCAGATGCAGCTGCTCTCGCTATGAGTGTGGGGCATGGCGAGCTGTGGAGGGAGGGAGAGTCACCTCCTTGTTTCACCCAGTTTATCCTTGAGAAAGGCTCTCAGAGGAGAATGTCGGAGACTCATTAATTAATATCTTTGTTCATTTGCTCAATCAATCAGGTACAATTGGTGAACAGCATAGGCCTGAAACCACACTGGTCACTGAGTGCATTCACTGTAGTCACGAGGCTGACAGTGAGAAGGAGCCCTGACTTCTCCCTGAGGGCAACCGCTTACAGAACCCCGCAACTAAGCCGGGAGACATCAGCCGCAAGCGCACGGGCAGGTGTAAGGTGCCGCCTCCCAGAACCAGAAACCCTGGAGAGGCGGAGGGGCCGCTTCTGAGGCTGCTGTTGATGGAAACTGTCTGTGAGCATCCCCTTCTCGGCGGGGCATCTGTACCCGCAGTCCATACCGCCAGTCGGAGACAGACGGGGCTCAAGGACCAGCGGGGGCGGCCCCTCTCTGAAGGGGGTATAGAGGGAACCACCACTGCGCTCAGAGGAAAGAGCAGCCCCGAACCCCGACGGTGGACCAGGTGACCTGGGGGAGGGGAGGAGTACATCTGGTTTGGAACAACTGCGTGCTGGCGGGTCAATGATAGAGAAGGGAGGTGGAAGTCAGCCCACGCACATTCCGTTTATTAAATGCCTACTGTATACTGGCCCCCTGCCTTGCCCCTGAGGTGTACTCCCTCAGTTCTCACAACAAAACCTCGCAGTGGGTGTTACCAACCGTATTTCACAGAAACTAAGGGTCAAAAATGTTCAGTAGCTTGATCGTGTTGACAGCGCAGAGCTGACCACACCTAGGACAGCCTGCACCAAAACCTTGGCCCTCCCTGCCCCGCTGTGTCTCCCCAAATGTGTCTCGAGGGAGGGCATCCCGGCTTACAGGGGTGGGTGGGGTTCTTGGAAATACCAGTGACTACTAGAGGTGGAATGTCCAGCATCCCTCGGACGACAGAGCAGTACATCTTAGCAGAAATGTTCGGGCTGCAAATAAATGGTAAATTTCCTCCAAGGTACGTGTGTAAGTTCCCTGAGGGCAGGAGTTTGTCTTTTTAATGCTCCTTCCCCCAGAAGCTAGCACAAAAGGGAAGGCTTTGGGATAGCCGACTGACAGACGGACAGAAACGTGCCGTCTGAGTTTACAGGCCACAAGGGAGAGCCCGGAGCACAGAGAGCACATTCAAGTGCCCTCACATGAAGTGGTACCATCAGAACCAGAACCAAGAGTCCAATGCCTGCCAAGTCACAAATAAGCCCCCACCCAGGGTTGGGGGCTGTTCTCTGGGCTTTCGGATGCGATGCCAGTGGGATCTGAAAGTCTTTGACGGAAGGGTCTTAAAATCCAAACAGAGGCTTTGGTCCACAGCAATGCTGGATGGTGTGGGAAACAGCCGGTCGCCTCAGGCCAACCACAGGCAGGGAGAAAAGAGCCCGAGACAGTGCAGACCATGGGTTCACGTGCAGGCAGGCCCATCTCTTGGAAGGAAGGACATAGTTGGTGCCCTCAGGAAGGAGTAAGTTCTTCTTGGGTGCCTGACCGTGGCCTCCATCTCCTCGGGCCTCACTGCTCCTGGAGGATCCCGCCTCCAGCTGGTCATCTGCCAGGTCACATCATAACGGGCAGGCTCAAGGGAAGGCACACTAGAGGCCTCCACAGAACGGGGCATGGGAAGGAGACGAAGCAGCTGAAGGAAGCTGTCTGGGGAGAAGCCGGCCCAGTAAAGCCTCCTGCACACCTGCTGGGGCCAGGCGTTAATTCGGGTGGCCTGACGTGTGGCAGAGGGAGGCAGAGCAGCAGGGAGCCTGGAGGCAAACAGTTCACAGCAGCAATGTGCTGGGAGAGGCTTGGACTCTGTGCCTGGCCCCATGGGAAGGGAGTGAGCAGAACCAGGTAGGGTCCAAGGCCCCTGGGGAGGCCCACAGAAGGGATTTGTGCGGGCTTCATGAGAAAGCAGAGCCCTGGGAGATGCTGCACAGACAGGTGGGCCTGTCAATGGGGCTCTAGGTCTGCAGCAGGGCAGATCCAGGGATGGGACCCGGCAGCGTGGGGGTTGCTCGCCTTGGCCTTTGGGTCAGGGTGGCCTCAGGCTCCAGGAGGACGTGGCTTTGGGCAGCCCCCAACCCCAGAAGCGTCTTGGGAGCTGGGCTGACACAAGAACGCAGAAGTAGAGAAATAAAAAGGAGCATCTCCTGTGACGGAACCAGGGAGGAAAGCTGGGGCGTCTACCGCGGGAAACCAGAGCATCCGTGCTCATCTCACCCAGGACGCCCAGACCCCTGGCGTCGAGGTCTCCGCGGCGGCCGCACACATGGCCTCCAGCAAAAGCCGTCTGTGAATTCACTCTCAGGGAGGGTCACGCACGTTCTCAAATTTCAGAACAACTGCCAGGTTCAGTAGAGCTGAGAGAACAAAGTGTTTGCTCGGTTTCTGTCGCTGGAGATTTTTTTTGTACATACGTGTGACACTGATGACCAGTGCTTTTATTTTTCTCACACCTTACCTTAAAGACGGCCGTGCTCTCATACACAACCTACCGAGCACCAGGGTCTTCCGGAACCACCAGGGCCCCAGCGGGACCCAAGTGCTGCAGACACAGCTGGCACACCCCGTTAAATCCGGAAGCATTAGTGTTGGGGAGGGGCTTCTGCAGCGTTTCGCCCACAGTCACTACACTTCAGGAGGGTTTTGCCCCATATTGTGTCTTTCGGGAGGGAATCAGCTTGGTGCTGAATCACCCCATGTGCTGTCCTGGGAGAATGCACACATGGCAATGGGGTTTCACAAACAGATTCATGTGACTGACATTTACACAATATTTTTGTAATTAGGCAGGAATCTAAGCGCAGAGTCAAAGGGGAGGTGCTCGGGCCAAGTGGCTTTGTGCTCACCACTCACTCGGCGTGTGCATGTGTACACCGTGTTATTATGGAATTCATTATTTAGTCAAAAAAGGCAGAAGAATTCCAGTAATTATAAAATACCCCAGCTAGCAAGACAGATGTAAATATGACTCCCAGTATTGAGCAAGCTTAACCTTGCAAAGTGCAATCACAGGAAAGAGTCCAGAAGTGTCTTCTTTCTTTTTCAATACCATTGCAAATTAGTGATAAGGCCTAGCTTTGCAAGAAGTCCTAGACACACAACCTCATAAGAGGGGCTCAGAGACTTTATTCTCTACTCAATTTTGGATTGTTTTCAAAAGCACTTGGCAGACCTTATGTATTAGCCGAGGCTTTCCAGAGAAACAGAACCATCCATACAGCAAGATTTATCACAGGGAAGCAGCTCATGTGGTGAGGAGGCTGGCAAGTCTCAGGATCTGCGGGCATCCAGCTGGAAGCTGGAAGAGCTGATAGTTCAGGTCCAGCCTGGTACACAGCCTGAGGTCTGGGAGGACCAGTGTCCTTCCTGTCTGACGATCAGCAGGCTAAAACCCAGAAAGAGCCAGTGTTTCTGTTAGAGTTTGAAAGGAGGAAAAAAGCCATAGTCCCAGCTCAAGTACAGTCAGGCAAGGAGAGTGCCCTGTTACTCAGGGGATGGTCTGCCTTTTGATCTGCTCAGGACTTCAACTGACCTGATGCGGCCCACCCACATCAAGGAGGGCACTGTTTTATGCAGTCGACAGGTTAGTCTACAGAGCTGATATCACTAAGGGTATAAAAGGAAACACTGTCAGGTCTGGTTTTGAAGCTATTGAAAAATAGAAATAAATCATAGGAATGTTCTGTAATTATAAAGTTTGATCAAGTGTTTTATTGTATTCATTCCGAAGAGCACTGAGAAAATCCACATGAGGTGTTCTTAATTAATTTATTTTTTAGAGGTCTATTAATTTATTTGATAAAGCAATGGGGTAATTGGGTGATGGGCATAAGAGGGCACTTGTTGGAATGAACACTGGGTGTTATAGACAACTGATGAATCACTAAATTCTACCTCTGAAACTAAAACTGTTTCATGTTAACAACTGATAAATTATTGAACACTACATTTGAAACTAATGACTTACTATATGTTGGCTAATTGAACTAATTGAATTTAAATAAAAATAAATAAATAAATAAATAAAAATAAATAAATAGAATTTAAAATTAAAAATTTTTAAAATAACCTAGGAGTAATACATATATTTTAAATTGAAATTGTCAATTCAAAAATGAAGCCACTGATCCAAAGCCAAAGGAAAATTGGGCAAAACAAAGTAAGTTTTGGGCTATCCAAGACCCAAACCAAGCATTATATAAAAATGTTAAAATTTAACTCAGATTTAGGTATTTGCCTTTCTCTGGACTTATTCTACTATCTAGTGTACATGTCTATGACCAAATCAAGAAATCTACTACTTTTTTATAGTTATTTTAATAATTTTGTGTTCTAACTTCATGCTAGGGTTAAAAGTGATTTACATGCTGCCCTGAAGTGACACAGCATTCCTTAGGTGTCAGGTCTTTATCTTCCCTTACAAGGCTCATTCTTTCATACACTTCTGTGTTCATTCAGTGTTGAAGATATTCCATAGCACTTCTTTAAGGCAGGTCTAGGGGTGATGAACTCCCTCAATTTTTGTCTGGGAAAGATTTCATCTCTCCATTTTTTTCCAATTTTCTATTGTACAAAATACACATCATATAAAACTTACCATCTGAATTAGTTTTCAGTGCACAGTTCGGTGATGTTAAATACATTCACAATTTTGTATAACCATCACCAACATCCATCTCCCTAAAAAATGGACTTACCTTTTATGATCTTTTCTTTCTTTTTTTTAATTTATTTTTTTCTATTATGTTCAGTTAGCTACTGTTGAGTACATCATTAGTTCTTGATGTAGTGTTCAGTGATTCATTAGTTGTGTATAACACCCAGTGCTCATCACCACACTTGCCCTCCTTAATGCCCGTCACCCTGTTACCCCCTCCCTCCGCCCCCCTTCTGTAACCCTCAGTTTGTTTCCCGGAGTCTAAGAGTCTCTCGTGGTTTGTCTCCCTCTCTGATTTCTCCCCCTTCGGATTTCCCTCCCTTCCCCTATGGTCCTCCATGCTATTGCCTATGTTCCACATATGAGTGAAACCATATGATAATTGTCTTTCTCTGCTTGACTTACTTCCCTTAACATAATACCCTCCAATTCCATCCATGTCAATGTAAATGGTAAGTATTCATTGTTTCTGATGGCTGCGTAATATTCCATTGTATATATGAACCACATCATCTTTATCTATTCATCTGTTGAAGGACATCTACTAGGTATTTACCCCACAGATACAGCTGTAGTGAAAAGAAAGGGCACCTGCACCCAATGATCATAGCAGCAGTGTCCACAAGAGCCAAACTGTGGAAGGAGCCAAGATGCCCTTCAACAGATAATGGATAAAGAAGAGGTGGTACATATATGATCTTTTCATCTTATGAAATTGAAACTCTACACTCATTAAACAATAACTCCCCATCTCCCCCTCTCCTCAGCCCCTGGGAACTACTACTCTACTTTCTGTCTCCATGATTTTGACTACTCTAAATATCTCATATAAGTGTAGTATTATAGTGCTATCATTTTGTGACTGGCTTATTTCATTTAGCATCATGTCCCTAAGGTTCATCCATGTTGTAGCAGGTGTCAGAATCCCCTTCCTTTATAAGGCTGAATCATATTCCATTGCATGGATATACCACATTTGGTTATCCATCCATCAATGTACACTGGCTTTGTCTCCATTTTCAGCTATTATAAATAATGCTGTTATGAACATATGTGGACAAATATCTCCTAGAGACCCTGCTTTCAGTTCCTTTTGGTAAATACTCATAAGTGGAATTGCTGGATCACATAGTAAGTCTATGTTTAACTTTTGAGGAGCCATCATACTGTTTAACATAATGGGTGTACCATTGTCCATTCACACGATGAGTGCTCAAGGCTTCCAGTTCCTCCACATCCTCACCAATAGTGGTTGGTTTTGTTTGTAGTAGTCACCTAATGAATGTGAGGTGGTATGCCATGGTAGTGTGATTTGCATTGCATGGTACATTGAGTATAGTGCTCAGAAAGTTCTTGCCTTGGGAAGCGAGAAATAATTAGCCCTAAATTATGTGCTGCTTTCATGCCACCTTGTGAATCTCAAAAGCAGGACCTGAAAGGGTTAAACTGCCCCCAACTAGTTTAATTGAATCCCAAAGTTGAATATAAGAATATTTATAGGGATATAAAAAATATTCAGTATGGCACAGAGTAAAATATTCAATGTCTGGTATATAATGAAAGATTACTGCATATGCACTGATGAAAGAAAGTAGAACCTACAAAGAGAAGAATCTAGTAAAACTGCCCAGAACCCATGTGGATGTTAGAAAGAGCAGAAAATGGCATTAAAACATTTCTTATAATTGTATTCCATATGTTCCAAAAGTTAAGTAGAGACATTGAAGATATCAAACACATCCAAAGAGAACTTCAGAGATGAAAACTATAATGTGTAAGATGGAAAATACATGTGTGCTGATTATACATTGAAGAAAAAGATATCAGTGAACTTGAAGACCTAAGAAGAGGCACTTTCTCTGAGAAAATACAAAGAGAACAAAGGATTTTTAAATATAAAGCACTAGTGAGTTATAAGGCAACGTCAAGAAAATATATATACTTGTACTGGGAGTCCCCAAAAGAGGGGGCAGAACATAATAATGCCAAAAATTTCCAAATGTGTAGAGCACTATGAAGCAACATATTGATGAAGCCCAATGAACCCCACTCATAAGTAAAATGAAAACTACACCAAGGTCCATCATAGTCAAATTGTCTAAATCAGTGGTAAAGAGAAAATTGTAAATACAGCCAGAAATAAAAAAAAAAACACATTACAATTTAGAGGAACAAAATTGATAATGACAGTCAATTTCTTGTAAGAAACAATCAAAATAAATGAACAACGGAGCCCCATATTTACCATACTGAAGTGAAAAAACTACCAGCTTAGAATTCTATACCTAGCAAAAATATCTTTCAAAAACAAAAGTACAAGAAATACTCTATCAGACATATAAATTGGAAAGAATTGATCACCAATTCTTTTAGAGTTTAGACAAAATGATAGAAGAGCAACCTGATAAAGGGCATCTATAAAAATCCTACAGCTAACAACACACTTAATGATAAAGACTGTTTTCCCCTGAGATGCAGAACGAGACACAGATGTCTTCTCTTATCGCTCCTACTCAGCATTGTATTGGAAATTCTAGCCAGTGCAACAAGGCAAGAAAAAGAGTATTGAGGCTGGAAAAAAGTAGAAACAAATCTGTCCCTTTATTTACAAACCACATGACCATCTATGTAAAAAATCCAATGGAACCTATAAAAAATTACTACAAGTAATGGGTTTAGTAGGGTTGCAGAATATAAAATCAATATACAAAAGCTGCTTGTACTTACGCACTTAGCAATGAAACATCAGAAATTGAAATTTAAGATACCATGTACAATAACAAAAACACAAAATACTCAGAATTTAGTCAGACAAAATAAGTGCAATTCCTGTCCACTTACAACTTTAAAACATTGAGAGTACTTGAAGAAGTCCTAAGTAAATGGAGAGATATATACCATGTTCATGTGTCAGAAGACTCAATATTTTTAAGATGCTAATTATGCCCTTATTGACTTGTAGATTCAATACATTCTCAATCAAATTATGGGCATAAATTTTTGTAGACATTGACAGATTACAAAATCCATGTGGAAATGCAGAGAACTAAAATAGACAAAATCACTTTGAAACAATAGAACAAGTTTAGAAGTCTACCTGATTTAAAGTCTCATTATAAAGCCAATCGAGACAGATAGTATTGTTGAAAAAAATAGAAAGATCAATAGAACAGAGTAGAGAGTTATGAAATAGACACATTCATGTATGAACAACTGATTTCTAACGAAGTTACAAAGTTCAGGATAGAAAGGATAGTTGTTCCAACAAGTGATTCTGGAAAAATTGAATATATGCAAAAACAAAACAAAAAAGCAAATTAAACTTTTGATCCATATCTTGCACCATATACAGAGATTAATTAAAAAATTACATCTAAATATAAAACCTAAAACTCTAAAAAGTCTGCAAGAAAACACAGGAAAATATTTTTGTGGCCATGCTGAAGGCAAAGACTTATTTGCTACAACATCAAAAGCATAATCCATAAAAGAAAGCATTGATAATCGGACTTTATCAAAATTAAATAGTGCTGCTTTTCAACAAAAATGTTGGAAGAATGAGGAACAACCTGAGGGTCCTAGAGGGGAGGGGGTGGGGGAGGGGTGAGCCCGGTGCTGGGTGTTAAGGAGGGCACGCTCTGCGTGGAGCGCGGGGTGTTATCCGCAAACAATGGATCGTGGATCGCAACATCAAAAACTAATGATGTAATGCATGGTGACGAACATTAAAAAAAAAGAAGAAGAATTTGAGAAGATAGCCCTCAGACCGGGGGAAAAATTTGCAAACTTTATCTCTGATAAAAAACTTATATTGGGAATATAGGAAGATCCTCATTTGAGAGGGAGAGAAAGATTTTAAAAGATTGGAGCAGGCACTTCATCAAAGAATATATGAGATTGAAAAGATGCTCAATACACCAGTCACCAAGTCAACAAAAATTAAAACCCCAGTGAGATTCCACTCCATACCTATGAGAATGGTTAAAATTAATAAGATTGATCATACCAAGCATTGGCAAGGATGTGCAAGAACTGAACTGTAACTTCCATGCACTGGTGTAGGGAAGATAAAATACCACAGTCACTTTGGAAAATAGTCTGTCCACTTCTTCAAACGTTAAACACACACCTGCCATAAGATCTGACCATCCCATCCCTGGGTATTTACACAGAACAGATGAGAACTTATTTCTGCTCAGTTTGCCCAAGAATGATTATATTAGCTTTAAGTAGTAGCCCAAAAACTGGAAACAACCTAATGTCCATCAACAGGTGACTGACTGAATACAATGTGGCATGTCCAGTCAAGGGAGCACTACTCATCTATAACAATAAATGGGTGAATCTCAATATAGTCATGCTGAGTGAGAAAATCCAGACAAAAGAGTACATAACATATGAGTCTACTTATGTAAACCCTAGAAAATGCAAATTAATCAGTAGTGACATAAAGAAGATCACAGGCTGCCTAAGGTGCAGGGATGGGATGGGGGGCTAGGAGAGAGGGCTCACAAAGAGGCAGGAGGGAGTTTCTGTGGCGATGGACATGCCAGGGATATTGTATGTGTGTGGTAATGGCTTCCTGAGCATATCAATATGTCAAAACATATGAAATCTTACAGTTTAGATAAGCGAAGTTTATTATATACAATTATAACTTATTGAAGTCAAAACACTAACAGAGACCGAATAACAATATGCTAGAACAGACTTGTTCTGCTTTACCAAATCCAACTGTTAGATTTTCAGGATTTTGTGGGCCACTTAGAGTCAAATTGGTGGGTTGTGATTCCCACGTGGGGACCACCTACATCAAGGAAATGAGCATGTTTGTTTATACGTCTGTTTTCTCAAAAGCTGGTTGACAAACATTTACCAGCACACCACTGAGTTGACTGACAGTATAAAAATATGGTCAGAGGATGGAGTTACTTGTAGAAAATATTTTTCCTTTTGATCTTTAATTACACATAGGTAACATATAAACTACTAAATTTGTTTATATAGCTGAATATTACCAACTAATTAAATGGCAATAACACAATTCATTTTTAAACATTGAATTTTAATCTTCTATCAAATTAAATTTGGTAAAATACTGATGGAAAAAGTCATGAAGCACTCGCCTTCTTTCCTCTCCCTTTCAAGAAGGGGAAAGATATGATCATTTTGGCTCTCTCTCATTTTTCATTCTGGGAACTCAGAACCACAAAATCTTTAAGCTCCCCATGTTCTCCTTCTGAACATAGTGTTCTCTCTGCCTGGAAATCTTTCACCCATATATCCCCATCCCTCTGCTTACCCGACTCCATGCCTGGTTCTAGGAGGCTAAAAATCAGACTTCTTCCCCAGCAGAGGCTCAGCATCTGGCCAGGACCCTGCCATGCCACAGGGAGTTCATATTTTTTATGGGTACATGATTGAATTAATGACTTAATATTCATCCAAGAGTGTACTTGGCTTAAAATAAAATATGGGCGAAAGTCCTTGACAACTGTTAAGTTCTATAGGAAGGGATGACATAATTATTTCTAATTTTTAGTTTTAAATGATAGGCATTACTTGGATGTTAATTATGTAAATGTATCTTTCTACATAGAAAGACCTCAAAAAATTCTTATCTCTTGTCTAAACAACTTTCTCACTTTATGATGAAATTTAATGTTCCAATAGTAGTGTAATTTCTGTTCTTGTTTGATAAGAGATCAGTAAATAACTATTTCTGTACACAGGATTGGTGATGGATTTAAAGGAGTATTTTAAGGGGCACCTAGGTGGCTTAGTTGGTTAAGCATCTGACTCTTGATTTCGGGTCAGGTCATGATCTCAGGGTGGTGAGATCAAGCCCCGAGTCAGGACCGAGTATGGAGTCTGCTTGGCATTCTCTCTCTCTTCCTTCCTCTGCCCATCCCTGCACCCTACTCTCTAAAAAGGAATAAATAAGGGAGTATTTTAAATTTTTGATGTTTAAAATGATTTATTTTCATTGACATTGGTGGCATATTCATTAAATCACAAAAGTGATTTGTTCTGTTTCCTAAAGCTGATGGCAGATTAATAATTAAAAGTACCAAGTAGCATTTGTAAAAGCAAGCACATTTTCTATGGCTACAAATGAATCCTTTTCATGTAACAACAGAATAAACTATGTATAAATACCCAGCCTTAGTGTTTTATCAGATTCACTGTCTCCATGGTGTTTCTGCACGTTTTTAAATGCAACTTATTCCCTGTAGGTGTGTCTTTTAACATTGTAGTTTATGTTTCTATTTCTTTTTATTATAGTCAATCCTCACTTGATACTCATGCACATTTCAAGCTTAAGATTATTTTTTTTCTTTTCAAGGAGATATAATTGACATACAGCACTATATAAATTTAAGGTGGACAGCATATTGATTTGACTTACATATATTATGAAATGATCACCACAGTAAGTTCATCATCTCACACAGATACAAGAGAAGAAATGTTCTTCCCTTGTGATGAGCAACCCTAGGATCTACTCTCAGTGGCTCTCCCGTGCACCCCACCGCAGGGTCAGCCACAGTCACCACACTGCACAGGACACTCCCAGGACTCATTTATCTTAGAACCGGAAGTTGGTGTCTTTGACCCCCTTCCTCCAGCCCCCCTCCCCACTCCCTGCCTCTGGTAACCACAAATCTGATTTCTTTTCCTAGACTTTGGTGTTGGATTAGATCATACAGTATTTGTCTTTCTCCGTCTGACTTATTTCTCCAAGCATAATACCCTCAGGGTCATTATATAACACATTTTGCCTTCAGATCATAACATAGTCCATGCAAACATCTGTTTCAACATAATTGTAAGTAGGCTCATGATCATTTTCATGTGATGAAAAATCTGTCCAATGCACTTAGCTTCCAGCAGTAAAACGCACTAGGTACATTGCAAAAGAGTAAGTCTGTATGCCTAATTTGTAAGAGAATTTTAAATGTCCAAAAGTATTTTCTTAGCTTTAAATAGAGCACAGAGTATCGCTCAAATGATGGCAACCCAGGCTACCTAAAGTTGAGCCTGAAAGCATTTCCTAAACTGAGAGAGAAATACAACATCTGCCTCGAATCTGCCTCTGGTGAGGAGGTTAAGCTCAGTGACGCGGAGCAGGCTGGGAGACCCAGATGTGAGTTCTGCTCGCTGGTTTGGGGTGCAGTCCTGACCTCATCTCTAAAGCAGCCCTAAGTGCAGCGGCGAGCACCTCGGGTCATGCTGAGCATTGACGAGAGTGCTGAACTCTGGATGAAGAGCGAGCACCAGCACCTTCGTTGTGGGCATCCTTGTCTCCTCCAGGGTCAGGGTAAACAGCGCAGCTCAGCTGGCTTGGAATTTACAGCGCTTCTCAGATATGCTTACCCCAAACTCTATCTATGTGTCAACTGTTAGACACACAAATCTGTTTTTAGACTCCCCCCTCCCCCCCCCACAGGGGCTTTCACAGGACTTGCTGCCAAAATCCTGGAGGGAGAGACCAACGCCTGGTGAGGGTGGTGGAAAGAGCGGTGAGGACTGAGACCCACACTCGCGGGCTCCCACTGGGGCGGCGACCCAGCGCGCAGGTCCAGGACGTGGTCACGGCCTCTGGCAAGCAGGGCTGTTATCGCTGGCCGGGTTCTCTGACCTTCCCTTTGACAAGAGCAGAGCCCCCGAGCCCACCCCGAGCCCACCCCTGTCTGCACACGGCACCCAGCGCTCCCTCGGAGGCCCAGCCGCCCACACGTGGAGGACATGTGTGCGTGTGCATGCAGGCCCAACACGGGAGACACAGGTCGGGTTGGGGGTCCCGAGCGTGTCACAGGACAGTTGCATAAACCGGCAAGTCCTTCCCTCCGTGCTCTTGTCAGTGAGGCCCACGGTAGCTATCACCACGCGCCTTCCAGATCCAAGCTTCTGCGAGAGTCAAGCTGCACTATTAGAGCTCAACTATGTACAAATAAGCCCAAGTCTGTGCACGCACCCAGAACTTTTCAATCAAATAAAACAGGGAGCGAAGGAAGGAACCCCCACATTTCCTTCAGCTGTATCAGCACCACCTATAACTGGCTACTTCTGTGAGTAGTAACGCTCTGGGAGTGAGTGTCTGTCCACCTCCCTCTGTCGTCCGACAGACTCACCCAGGGCGCAGTCTGGATGAGCACGTATCCCCTAAACAGAAACTGTGAGAAGCAGTTAACCTCAGCACAGTTCTCAGAGCTCATACAGACTGTGATATTTATTTCCTTTTTATTGTTATTTGGAGATTTTACTTATTTATTTGAGAGATAGCACGAGAGAGCACAAGCAGGGGGAGCGACAGAGGGAGAGGGAGAAGCCGCCTCCCCGCTGAGCAGGGAGCCTGATGTGGGGCTCGATCCCAGGACCTTGAGCTCATGACCTGAGCCGAAGGCATTTGCTTCACCTACTGAGCCACCCAGGCTCCCCTGTAGTATTTATTTCTTAATTGGAAGAGTTTTCATTTTAACTACATCTTATACATGGTCACTTTTGGCACGTGAACCACACTCTACCACTGAGCTGGCCTCAGGTCCTGTGTTCTCGTATTTTCCACTTGGATATGCGGTCTGAGAGCGGGAACCTGGCTCGGCGGTGGCTTCCTGAGAAGCCACAGACCCTACAAGTGCTGTCTCCTAACATCCCCGTTTAAGTTCACTCTAAAAAATCATTACAGCTCGGCAGGATCGTCACTGTGCCACCCGTGACCTGTGGTAAGTATGTTCGGGGTCAGCGTCACAAGAACAGGTTTTTGAGATGTTGACAGACACTCTGCAGAGAAAAATGATGCTGGCCGACTCCCCCTCTAAAATGCAGTTGAATGTCCTTAAACGTGGCAAACACACTTACAACCATTCCTGTCATTGCGTGATATTCTGCCTTTAAGAAACCTGAGGAGTTTTACAAAAGTAACTGAGAAGTACCTGGCGGAGGCTGGGAGCCATTATCCGAGCACGTTTACAAACTGCGCCTTCTCCAGAGATGAGCACGTGCCTTGGTTTTGTATCAGTAAAAAATGGCCGAGTATCTCCAGAGGCAGGAAGGGACACAGAAAGGATTTCTTTGATAAGCAGTTTGGAGTCAGCCGTGAGACCCTGAGGATCTCCCTGAAGGTCATAGGTGGTCTGAAACTGACTTCTAAAAAGGACTGAACCAGGTAAACAATGATCGTCTCTAGCTGAGTGGAGTAAAGGGTATTGATCCGAATCGTCTGCCAAATGACACAGACCAACAGAACGTGCTGGGTATTAAGTCTTCAGAAGCATGAGCTCTTTTGGCCAGATATTGCAAGAACTCAGCTAGGCTACCTGACCACGCGTGAAAGATTAGAGCTACTATATGTAAACCCCTGAATATCTGCCCCTGGCTTCCGAAATTTTGTTTTCCATTGCAAGGGGGCACTATAGAAAATCAAGACAATTGAAAAAAGAATTTAGAAATAAATAAATAACTGGTTTCCCCATCACTCCAAAATAATCTTTGTTGTCTTTTAATAGGCCAGAGATTCTGGAATATCTCCTTCTGGTTGTTTTGTTGTGCATATTTTTATATTTAATTCTGACCATATTTTAAAAGAATTTTAGGAGTCAACATCAACTGAAAGTTTTTTTAAAAAACAATTTATTTATTTATTTATTTGTCAGAGAGAGGGAACACAAGCAGGGGGAGAGGCAGAGGGAGAAGCAGACTCCCTGCTGAGCAGGGAGCCCGATGTGGGGCTTGATCCCAGAACCCTGAGATCATGACCTGAGCTGAAGGAAGACTCAACCAACTGAGCCACCCAGGCGCCCCTTGACTAAAAGCTTGTTATATTAACATTTATATATTCTGAACTAATTTGCCCAAAATCAAAGTTGATTTCAGGACATGGTCATGTCCAGTGGGGAGACAGTGTGTTATTTTTCTAAAAGAAACTATATGCCTGCTAAATGATAATACGTGAAGTAATACTAGCTACAGAGCTTCCACACTCCTCGTGAGCGCTCCCGGTGACACCCATGGCGGCCTCCCTTCGTTGGGAACGGGCGAGGCTGAATCCACACGCCACGTGCACAACATTTCCTATGCAGATCATGTGAAAGAGCAGTGTCTGTATCTACCAGACAGGCTGAGAGGTGCTGTCTCAAGTTGATGTATTCAACTCCCTGAAGGTAAAACCCTGATTGGAATCATTTACTATTTAATGAACATCTGTTATGTGCATGATAGGCTATGTTAGAAATTAAAAATCTGATATTTTTTCTTTACATGTTGTAGTGGAGTTGTGTAGGGAAGTTGCTACGAATTAGGGAAGGAGGAGAGGCCAGGGCGGCTGGTTCCACGGACACCGCACGGGGACCGAGCCTGAGAGGGCGCAGGGGTGATGCAGGAGAGACCCCAGGAGGGGGATGCCGCCTGAGCAAGGGGAAGACACAGGTGTGGGAGGCACATCTGGGCAGAAGACAGTGCTCCCCGGCCCCGGAAGGCAGCCAGGCCCACACCCCGCAGGGCTGTGTTAGAAGGAGCTTAACCTCCACTCTGTCAACACTGGGGCTCTGGATTTTGCTTGTCTGTTTTAATATTCTTTCATTTTTTTCAATGCATAATAAGTGCATATGGCAAAAATTAAAAACAAATCCAAAAGGACATTTCGTGAAATGCAAGCCTCCCTGTCCACGCCCACTTCTGCCCCTGCCTTCCCCGTGGCTAGGGCGCTACGGGGCTCCCGGTTCCTTGTGTGTCTGCCGGAGGACACGCACAGACAAACACCATCACCTGAACGGTAGCATGCTAGAGACTGTTCTGCAGCTTACTTTCTACCACGGCACAACTGTCTCCTGTTGGGTTGCCCGGACTCAGACTTTTAAAAAGAGGTCATGTGAGGGACGTGTTGAGACGGGGCTCCCTAGAGAGACAGGCGGGTCTGCACCTCAGAGCTGGCAAAAGCAAGCGTAGAAACGGATGGCAGGGTCTGGAGGGCTCCCAGGGGCTGGGCAGAGTGCGGCGCAGCTGGAGACCTCCCTGCAGGGCACAGGACGGACCACGGCACTGTCGGCCATGACAGCACACCTTGTTTGTTGTTTGGATGATGCCTTTGTTTAGCCAGTGTCCGTGCTGGTGGACAGTCAGGATGCCTCCAGGCTCCAGTGTTTGTGCCCTTCTGTGTCCTGCCCCTCGCCTCTGACAGTATTGCCATAGAATACAGGATCAAAGGGTGTGTGAGTTTTTGATTTTGGAAAAGTACGGCCAAATTCCCCTCAGCAGAATGTGCCCCAGATTGCCCTTCGTCCAGCAAAGTATCAGGACAGCTGATAGTTCTTAACCAGACGTATCCCTTGGCCAGGTCTGCATTTAGAAAGACTGTCCCGGCCACAGTGTGAGACACAGGGAATGTCCTAGTCTGTGCAAGGGCCCCAGACACTTCTCTGCTACTCGGGAGCGCAGCTGAGGGGCGCAGGGAGGACAGCCCTGCCTGCCTGTCCCACAAGTGGTGGGGCTGAGGCTTTGACCTGGGCCACAGGTGGAATGTGAAGGACTCAGTCAGGGCAGGGAACAGAGACGGGGCACAGGTCGAGGGAACACAAGAAGCTACAAGGCTAGCGTCGGGCTGGACACCTGCCCCCCTCCCCGAGGGTGCAGGCGGCTAGCCCCGTGAGGGGGACCACAGAGAAGAACCAGCCCTGTGGCTGCAAAACGAAGGTGCCAGGCTCCACAGGGTGGCCACCAGCTTGCCCACAGAGGAGGGCACAAGGAGAGTCAATGGGTGAGTGGAGTTGGACCCAGGTCAGGAAGCCCACAAAGAGCAACCAGGAGAGCAGGAAGCAAAGCAGGGGTGGTGGAGGAGAGCCAGGGACACGGGGAATGCCTCCAGACCCCCTCGGCCAAATCGATGCCGAGTGACACAGAATCCTTCCTGTTCTGATCAGAGCATCACCTCTGATAGCTGGTTGGAGTGGAAACATCCTGGGAGAGTGCTGACATAGATCACGGGAAGACCCAGCAAACGCCTGCCACCTTCACGTCTTCCTGCGGCTTGGAGCAACTACCTCCCCAACTCTGGAGAGTCCCGGGAGCTACAGATGTGAATCCCGCTGGATATCACCCCAAATGCTGCAAAAGCCAGACTCTCCACTCTCCCAGCATCACCCACCCTGGCAGAGCGAGGATGAGTCTCAGGAGAGCATCTGTCCCATGTTTAGGGAGCATTGCTGGCTGGTCAGAGACCCAGGAATGTTCCGCGTCCTGAGAGGGTGCGTGGCCCGGGCCACCGAGGTCCATAGCAAATAGTAGGAAGGGAGCTTTTACTTTTTGCTTTTGCTCCAGTGTATTTTCCAATGGTGCTCAATAATGTGCTCTGGAAAAGCTAATTCTGAAAGCCTATCTGTACAGCAAGCACCAGGTAATTCTGCCTTGTCATCCGGGCATCATTTCTGGGAACGTGGTGTGGTCGCTGGAGCTGACCTTCAGGGCCCGGATGCCCGGCCCCCCTTTCCACACTGGACCGCGTGCTGGGTCTTCCAGCCAGGTCCACTTGAGTCCTTCCTGGCTTCCACCCAATCAAGAGGCTATAAATAATTATGGTTTGATTTTTTTTATCCAACTTTATTAGTTTTGCAACCTTCTGAGTGGCCCCAAAGTTGACGCTAAATCAAAACGTAGTGACGTGACTCATAACTTTTAACAGTTCTCATGAACCAGGTATTTGGAAGTCAGTTTATACCAAATGTTAAATACCCTGCAATGACATCACTTAGTGTGCCTAATTATCTCTGCAAGGATATGCCTTGGCATGTTTTTGTTGTTTATGCCAGATAAATAAGAAAAGTTCTAATTTTTCTCTTCTATTTCTTTATTTCTTGATTAATAAGCATTGAGAAGTGGTATTACAGAGCTTCACTGGTGCAGGCCTGGGACCAGGGACCCACCTAGACCTCTGCACCAGCTGTGTGACTGTGGGCAAGGTACACTGCATCTCAGATGTATTTAAATAAATGTATATGTAGATTCATTTTGAGAACTACACGAAGTCATTTGTGAAGACTGAAGACACCGGGCATATACGAAGATTGTGGTACCGCTGTCATTATTACGCTGAGCCACGTCATGTGGCATGTGGCACAGTGCCCATGGAAGGAATGAGTGATTTAAACGTGGACTGAGCACATGAGACAGACGCAGCCCATGTGGATGGGACCTCCAGTGCACACCCCCGACAAGCACTCTCTGTGACCTCATCAGCCACCAGAATTTCTTCTGTTCCTACTTAGGCTGAGCTCCTTCCTATAACAGGAGTAAATCCACACATTAGGTATTTCTGTGAGCCCCTGCATAGCACGCATCCACGGAGAGATCCTCCCCGCTGATCCCTGGCAGGTGCGTGTCCTGGATAGATGGCCTCTCATGAAGAAAGCAAAGGGAGAATCAGAACTCTCGGCATTTGGAACTTGAGAACGTAGAAAAGGGGAACGGTTTTCTTTGTTTCTTTTCATTAACACGTTAAAGATCCCCACCAGGTGCCCTGAAATTGGGGCAGGAGGACCCCGCTGTGTCAGAAGAGCCCACTGAGAAAGGAGAGCAGAGCCGCCAAAGTGCCTCAGGTGAGCTCCAAGAGGGCAATATCATTCAGACCCCTGATATTTTGGGGACTGGAGAATGGTGTTTTCAATAATAGGGAATAATTGTTCACTTGAAGCTCATCACGAATGCTGGCCTCTGGGAGACCCCCTGGGATCCCCAGTCCTCCTTCACCCCAGGCAGCAGGGACCAGCATTCTAACTTCATTCCCTGGCTTTGAAAGGAAAGAGTATTTAGAAAGGAACTTACAAAAGCAATTGGAGGCTTTGTCCATAAGCAGAAGGAAAATCACGGCTCAACGAAGCTTCAGCTTATGAGTCTTACTCCTGTTCCGTGGCTAAGATGCCCGAGGAAGGACAATCCACATCACCGGCTGCCACCGAAGATCGTGCTGAGATCAAGGGTGGGGTGCTCAGGCCTAAATGGGAAGTCCAGTCTTTTATGAGTTATAGTTAAGCCACATGAGTGAACATAAGTTAAAACAGCAGTTACTAACCCTAAGTGAACAAAGGAGCAAGAAGTACTCCACAACGCGAACACCTCAACCGCCCGTGACACTGAACGGGAAGAGCCCTCGCAGCTCACATCGGCCCGTGCCGCTCTCCCGTCCTCTTCCTAAAGCCCGAGACACGACACCCCCCCCCACCGGGAGGGGCAACTTTTACACGTTTCTGAGCGTAGTTGACACCGATGTTGCACTTCCTTCGTGGTGTCCGACGTGGTGATCAGACAAGTCTTCTGCTCACGGATGAGGCCGCCATCTGTCACCAGTGACTGAGCTCTCGACACTGCACTTTTCCCTGTGAGAGGGACGTTTACAGAAAGTCTCTTTCCCAGCGTCAACCACGGAAGGCTCTTAGTCAATACAGCCTATTGTAAATCAATCTAATCAGATTGTGTTCTTCCTATTTACCAGTGTATGATCAATATGACAATGAAGGTTTCGGTGAGAAAGAAATAAAATCACGCATCTTCAAGGGCCCCGGGGGAAGACGGACACGGACACGGTGACACTGGGCATGGTGATAGTTGTGTTAGGTGGACGGCTGGCCAGAACAGCACCACGTGGGACCGTCCGGTTTATTTACACAGAATACTGGGCGGCAGCTGGGTGGGTGGGCCCTTGGGTCTGTCCCCAGCCTTGCTTTTGCTGACGCACCGCGTGTGGACCCGATCCCCAGGTCATCTCAGGCTGTGGTGGCTGCGTGCCCAGAGGCCGTGTGGCCTTCACCCGTGGGAGACCCCTTTCTCGAAGTCGGTGCCACGTGTCCACGTGCACCTCACAGACCAGGGCCACTGCCGAGGACGCACTGCTGGACACGGCGGCTCTGCTCTCAGCAGGCACCTGCCCACTGTGTGAGCCTCTCGCTGCCATGGATTACCACGGGCTCGGGGGCTGACACAATGCACACCGACGCCTGCGGCTCTCCGGGTGGGAAGTCTAGGGTTGGCTTCGCTCGGCCAGCGTCAAGCACTGATCCCCGGACGGAGATCAGTCTCCTCTCCAACCTCTCAGACTCATCAGCCCCAGGCCCTTCCTGTGCCTCCTTCAGAGGCCAGACCCCTGTCTCTCCTCCCCTGCCTCACACCCCCGTCCACCCCCTGCAAGGACACTGGGATGGTGTCAGGGGCACGCGGACCTTCCAGGGCCCCCTCCCCCGGGAGACCCTGACTCCATCACACCCGCAACGTCTCTTCAACACGTAAAGTAGCAGGACGGGTTCTAGGGGTGGGGCTGCACACCTTCAGGCCATTAGTTAGCTGACCGCATCTGCTAAAATTGTTCAGGGACCGTATTCCTGAGGAAGGAGGAGAGAGTGAATACCAGCGGTCCGGGGGCTTTCTCCACAGAGGGCAATAGGGGTTAGGGTCCCCACTGAGGATGGGGACCCCACCTTAATGGGGGCACAGACCGTGAGAAGGACCCAGTGGTCGCGTAAAGGATGTGAACACTTGCCAAGATCAAATTTGACTGATTCACTGAATTTTCTTGAGGGCAAGGCCATGTTCTACCCACTTTCCACATCTTTCCAGAAAAGTCAAGTGGCAAAGATTGATGTTTCACGGAATTCAAAGCAACGACCCCCTCCGACAGCCTGGGCCTCACTCTGAGTCCTCAATACATGGGGAGAGGGAAGTCCAGGCCCCGTAGAGATGGGTTGCTGGTGGGAAAAACAAAAGTCTTTAGTCCCATCCCTCCCAGGACTAGGAGAGTGATTGGGTGCATGGCCGCGGCTGAGGGAGTCCTGGCCCCAGAAACCAGGGACCCGAAGCCTGTCACTCTTGCTCCAGAGGAGGCAGGACGCCGGGGACCCGTGCAAAGCAGAGCCACGTCCTGCAGGAGGCGACGGTTGGCTCCCCTCTAAGAAGGAACACTCCTGACTGCTTCCCTGTCATGAGGAGAAGCTCCGTGTATTTGGCAGCCCCCCGCGGTGCTCCGTTAGCACATTCAGGGCAGATCGCAGGCAACCCTCAGCGAGGGCACCTGTTCCTTGTGGAAAAATGTAGGGAGTGAGTCAGCCCAGTGCTCAACCTCAAAGAGCTGAGAGTGAGGAGATTCTCGTCCCCCGGCAGCTCGTGTGCCGAGCACGCGCAGATTAGGTGGTAACTGTTTGCAACTCTACCAGCTCTCCGGGACGAGAGTCATCACCTCCTGGCCCTCTGGGGTCACCAGTCCTGGGGCAGGTCGGATGGAAGCTTTGCCACACAAGCCTGCATGGGATCAGCTTTACTGAGGCATCACTGACAAATAATACTGCAAGACATTGAAAGGGAACGAGGTAGCAAGTTGATATCCATGTACGTGACACAAAAACGTAATTTTATTCTGGAAAATGAAAGTTACCATTACTGATCACAGCTACGACCCGATGCTATTACGAGGGTCACTGGCCTCGTTCTCGGTACACGACCCAGAACTGGCGGAACACTCGCTCAGGGCTGCGCTCCTTGCCCTCACGCTCGGTGCACCCCTCCAGAGCCCGGAGTGTGCTGGGCTCGGGTACCCGGCTCAGATGCGGTCCACACTCCACGCTCTTCGAGGCTGATGTGCTGAACAGTTCACATGTCAACGGTGCCGGGGAGAGGAAGCAGCAGGTTCACGGGGACGCAGCCGGCGGGCGCAGACAGACCCACTCCTCCGTGTCCGTCGAACACTTGCAATGTGTACCATGCCCAAGTGTTCACTATGCAAAAATGACTAATATCTATCTTGAATGTATCAATAGGTAAACAAAAATGAGGAAACCATATTTATTTTTTTTTATTTCTTACCATTAACATGGAGGTAATTTTCATCGGGTCAAATATAAGCATTTACAAAGAGCACTGTGCTATTAATAAATAACAAAAGAAACTATTTTAAATGAGCCAACTTGATTTTTAAATGTATCCCTAACAGAAATGCTTTTCTCTCATCTTATGTTTGATTTATACTCTAAAAATGTGTTTTTACTCAAATGAAATACAATATCAAATCATTTTCATTCTAAATGAATAACACTGAGTAACAAAGTGAGACAAAGCAGGGTTTCCATTTTTTTGTTTTTTGTTTTTTTAGATGGGGTCAACTGGTCCCTGGATTCAAACAGAAGGGTAAAAGGATGATTTTTAAAGATCGAATGTTCCAAGAAAGCGAAGTAATTTCACTTTTGAGGAAAACTTTTTTACTCAGAAGTAAGAACAACTAGAAAATGGTAACCATTGGCACACTTACAATTCTGTTTTTTCTGCACAAAGAATATTTGATACAGAGATAATGGGATGATATTCTAGATAAAGCCTTGATTTCCAATGACCACAAGAGAATCATCAGGAGTCCAAATGACATGACATATAATGAAATCCTGTTGTGCGGGCACTTTAGGCTTATTTTAAAATATAAAAAAGCCTGAAACAAATATTCAAAGTGAGGAAACTAAATTTGGATGATGCCACCGAAGCGTGATCATCCTTCCTTCCATTCACGGTTTGTAACGGCCCCTTCATGCCCACCCCAGCCAGCTGGGAGGGACGGCACGAGATGCTGAACACTTCGGCTCTGAGCCTGAGCCTGAGCCAGTGTCGGGTCCACGAGGCTGGCGCCGTGGGCACGACCCTCAGGGAGGGTCCCCGTGGTGACACCAAGAAAGGGGGTGCCAGGCTTCAGTCCATGGGGAGCAGAGGAGGGGCAGAATCTTCAGGGCCAGCAGGAGTCACGCACTGCAGGCTGTGCTGGGCGGGACCCCGCATGGACCCCACTTGGGCAGTGCACATGGGCACAGGGACCCGCTAAGACGAAACCGTCCACAGAGCACCGTCTGCACGGGACCAGAGACGGCACATGCCCTATCGTCCGAGCAGCCACAGCTGTGGGCTCTTCACCTGCCGAGCCCCAGCTGAGCCTCTCCCTCCCGACACCCCTGTCCATTTTACCCACCCCGTGAGAGAGCGGGCGCCATGTTTCATCAGCTTCTCCTGCTCAAGATTCTCAAACCGCCATGCTACACAGGGAAAAAGGAAAAGAAAAAGAGCAAAGGTAAGTGTAAACACGCTAATAAACTGAAAATGCAGCAAAGTGCGGATGCTGCTGACCAGATCGACTCGGAGGCTGGGAGGCTCAATTCACATCATCGCCACTATTTGCTCAAATACCTAAAGCAAGAAGCACGCGCATAACTACATCGTCAGTGGATTTTCAGGCCAAATAAAGATGAGGTTTCAACAAGGAGTCTAATAGACTCTGCTGAACTCCAAAATAATCACAAGTTGATTCACATCACACTTGATGTGGAGGAGAGGGGAGAGCAGCAGTGCGTTCACGTTCACGGTGGGGAGCAATGGCGGTTCTCCACCCCCAGGACCCCGCGCCTCGCCGCTGCTCTTGCTGACCCTCGCGGGTTCCTCTCCACCCACCCGAGTCCCTCGTGTGGATACTGAGCCTCTGTCCTCACTCTTCCCCTGTTCTCCTCGCTGTTCCTTCTGCATGACCTCATCCATTCCCATGACCTCAGCGCTCCCTTCTATACTTCCAGATTCACACATCCAGACCCAAACTCACTCTGAGTTCTGCATTTCCGGTCGCAGGGTGATGGCCTGAACCAGATGTTTCCTGGTGCCTTGGATTCACCTCAGACACAGAGCACATGACTGTCTCCTCCCAAACTCCCTTTGGACCTCCAGGGACAGGCGATGGCAGCAAGGATTTCCTTCTTTCTTCAATACACCTACCTCCAGAGCGTCTCCCAACCCGATCCCCCACCCTTGTCCCCTGAGACCCCTGACCGGGCTGGTCACCTCAGAGCTGCACATGGTGACAAAGTGCCAATGGAGTGGTTAGCATTGCTAACGGTTCCCAGTTACGCACCACAATCTGAAGGGCTGAGTGTTATTATTCAAATTTTATAGATAAGAAAACTGAAGTTCCAAGAGCTTCACCAACCTGGTGAAGCCCCCAGCTAGTGAGGCGCAACATCATTATCGAAATGAGGTCCATCCAGCTGCCAAACCCACGCTCCACTGGGTGAACCCTGTGCCAGGCGGGCCGAGAGCCTTATGCACATGCAGGCCAGCCGCCATGGAAGGCCGGGAGCCCCCGAGCTGGGGGAGGGGACCCCAGTCCTGACCCTCCATGACCTCTGCTTGCTTTCAAGTCCATCCTTGTCCACACTTATACCAGAAGTTTCTTGTGATTCCCAAGCAGATCCCATTCAGGGGAGGCCCAGTCTCTTGCGGCTCTTGGTCCATTGGCCACACACGAGTCTCAGATTTCTCAGAAAACACATACGAACCTCCACAGCCCACTGCAGCCAGCACGCCCGCCCGGATCTTCAGGTACCACGAGTGCAGATCCACCGGCTCTTTCGTGTCTGGTCCCTGCAGACGCCGTTACGGTCTGGAATGCTGCTCCCGCCACCCCACCGTGCTCCTTCACCTGGGTCTCGTTCAAGACTCAGCTAGAAGGGAATTCCTCTGGACACATCTCCCTATTCCCAGCAACCAGGGTAAACGCCCCACTGTGGTCCCGTGACACAGACCACCACAAACACACGGTCCACCTGCATGGCTGGCTTGAGGACTGGGCTGTTTGTCTGTGGACCTCCTAACTGCTGTCCTGCTTCCCCTTCACCCTCAGCATCCTGTGCAGCTCATCCTGCCTCCTTCACCCCGTTTCCAAGCCACACGGCCCCACTGCAGCCTCACAGTCCCACTTGGAGAAGTGCTGTGGGGTCTCAGGTGATGTCAGCCTTGGCCAGCCTCGCTTAGAGCCCTCCTTACATCACGATTCGGGTCTGTGACCACTGCTTTTAGACAGGAACCACCTAAACTGTAGTAAGTTGGGGCTGGTGGTCTCTGACAGTGGCAGGAATGTTGTCCCAGGAGCTGACAACCCTCAGTGCATTGGGATGGCCGCTCAGACCGAATGTAGCGCCATAGGGCTGAGCCGTTTCTTTGGACGTTAGGGCAGGTGTTTCGACGAGGTAGTGAAAGAACATGAAAACAGTAAAGTTTTCAGTCATTATGAAAATACGACTAATGTCCCTTGTTTGTGACTCACACTCACACCCTCATCGTCCACACACACGATTTCTGCCTCTGGGTTCACGGCCGCGCTTCTGTTGGGACTTCACCCCCCTCCCGGCCTGGGCCTCCCTCACGCTGAGCATGTTGTCCGAAAGCTCAAGCTTCTTCCATCTCCTCTCATGACCACTTGAGCTCGTTACTCACCATTCTCCTGTCCCTGCTGTGTTTGCCGTGGGGGTGTGGACTCACCGCATCCTCTGGATGAAGTCTCCTTGACCTTTGTATCATTGTTGCATCCATCTGGCCCCAGAAACCTGAAGGAAAGTGTCAGTATCAGGGGATTTGTGTGCTGGGCCTTCAGGGACCCCCTCTTCATGCTGTGAAAGCACCATCTGCTGGAAGCGGGGCTGCTCCCGTGAGCTCATCAATGCGTCCGCCGCATGTACAGACCTGGATATTCTCCAGCGGTGTGCTGCCACACGGGGACTCCTCCAGGTGCCCACGTCCGCTGGGACATCTGCAGCCCCACTCCGCCTGAGGGCTTGACCTGGCCTCCTCCCCAGCCCCTGCGGGACCCCGCGGTGAGAAGGCTGTGGGTTGTGCAATCAGCCCGGCCCCAGTGATCCCCTCACTGGGCAGAGGGACCAGAGCTCCCTCTGCTAGGTGACTCATGCTCTGCCTTTCATCTCGCCAGACAGGGTTTTGTCTGTAGCTGCCTCAAAATACTCTTTCCATTTCATCATAGTTTAATATTTTATAGGCTTGTGCTCTTCAACAAATAATTAAAACCATCCCTAACCTCCTGGGGCAGGAGTCCACTGAGGAAAGGCTAATGAGATATTTCTGGACATCGCACACGACTGTCGTACATGCCATTTACGTTACTCACCCGATATCCAAGTTCCACATATGAACGTAAAAGGGGGGCGGTTATTACCAAACGATTATAAAAAATTAAAACATTCAAAGTAGTTACTAATAAGAGCATTTTGCAAACATGACTAAATCAGATGGTTTTAATTCATTCATTGCAGAATAATAATTAGAATTAGGTGGATTGAACCAGAACCTCAGAACAAAGTGTATTCTCTGCTCCCATGAATCTCTGACGTTTTAAATAGTTTCTGCACTCGAGTCAGCACCATATTCCCAAGGTGGAGTTTCCTTACATGAGAACAAAAAGACTAGTTCCACTGTTTTAAACATCCTATAAATATTTGTCTGACACAGATGTGTTTGACAGTCACCCAGAAACACCCCAAAGTATGAGCCGTTTGCTCCTTGAAGACACCGCATGGGCTCAGCACACGACTTGTGTATCCACTCCCTGCAGAATCTCAGCACATTCTTCACGGCGGCTGCTTGAACCCACACGCTCCCCAACAACAACCCCACAGAACCGAACACAGCAACCAGACTCGGTGTCTCTTATACTAAGATACACTGAGGTCTAATCTACACACTGGGTAATGCACACACCTCAAGTGTACAGTCCGACAAGTTCTGACGAATGAGCGTGCCGAAACCACCACCACCATCAAGACGCAGAACATGCCCGCAACACCAAGATTCCCACATGTCCCACCACCTGGGCCCCAGGCAGATACTGACTCGCTCATTGTCACTACAGCTTTTGCTTTCTCCTTCTCTAGAATTCCCATAAGTTTAATTGTTCAATATGTGACCTTTCAGTTGTTCTTAACTTTAGGAGCTTTATTGATGTGTCCTGTGGCCCATCCTTTAGATCACAAACACTCTGACAGGTGAGTGATGCTGCCTCACGTGGTTTCAATTCGTGGATTCCTCACATGTAATGATGTGGGGCACTTGTTCATACATTTATTTGTCGCCCATCATCTGTCTTGTTCGATGAAGGGTCAGTTAAATATTTTGTCCATTTTTAAATGGGCTGTTTTCTTACTGTGAGTTTTGATAATACTATTTATATTTGGATACAAGTCTTTGATCAGCTACATGGTTGACAAACAAGTTGTCCCGGGGGGGGGGCTTATCTTTTTATTCTTTTAGCCTTAGAAAGGCAGTTGATTTTAAAGTAATTAGAAACTGTAATTGATATTTTCAGAGAAGATACTGCATCCGTGAAGCAGGAGTAGGCCTAGTGTAAGGCAGAAAAAACCAGAGGATGTGGAGAAACCCCAAAATGAAACACAGTAATAGGAATTCCAGTTCCAGACTGACACACAGAGAGCTTAGATAACCGTCTCCTCTTCAGAACAGTAAAATTCTGGGAAAAAAAATGGAAAGTCAGCAACTTTGCTTAGATCCATCAGAGAACGGAGGTCACAGGAAACGCCTCCACCCTGAAATCTGAAGATGCAGGTGCATCCAGACTTACAGAGACACAGGCTGCAAGCTGGTGGTAACACCTAAGTGGTAGTTTGGACAAACTGCATCGCAGGAGTGGAGTGTGGATGGGCATGAAGGCAAGAGCCCCTGGGCGACAGTCTCCGGGAGAGGACTCCCACATTCATGGGTTTTACCTCCTAGATTCCCCAGTTATTTGTGATGAAGAGCCAAGAAAGAGCCCTTGTGTGGTGGCAGAAGGAGGGGGAAAGAAATGATTTTGCAATGTGCACAGAGAGACTATCACAGCAAAAGTGTGTAGTCCAGAGGGAAAAGGACTCCCTGCCCTGCCTGGAGGCTGGCGGTACTAGACTCCAGCCCCCTCCTGCCCCCCGGCTAAGTTAAGGCAAGAAAAAGCCAAGACTCATATGAAGGGAAGAGCCCAGGGGCAGGAGCCCAGTACATGTGGAAAGTCAACAAAAAAGTAAGTCAATAAAATGCTTCCCCTCCCCACGCTGTACTGGGCAGGTGGGGCCCCCCTATATGACAGTTGATTTCAGCCTGAAAACTCTAGCTGAGGAGAAGTTCTTGGGAGATGAGCACGAGGACATGGAGGAATATGGGAGGTCCTGGCACCACGGCCGCAGGGGACTCAGCCAAGCCCACGTCCCAGCTGACTCCCACTGAAGGCTCACCGCACAACTCGTTACGTCCGCTCCAACCCAGCCAACCAGTGCTAAGAGACCAGCAACAGCATGGTGTGAAGAGAATTAGCACACTAGCCAGAGGCAGCTCTGCCGAGAGTTTAGGGATTACCAGACCAGGACTGTAGGACCACGGTGACTCATACACTAAGGCTCCAATTTAAATAAAAGTATGCAAAATACAAGAAAAACGGCTCATATCAGCTTAGGGATGGAGACTCTAAGAATGTATCAAAAGGTACTGCTGTAAATAGAAACACTGGCCATACCGGAAATAAAGAAAGCCCCCTGGGCCCACCGGTGGACGGGACGCAGCTGAGGAATGGGTCAGTGACTGGAAGGTACGTCAATAGAAATTTCCCAACTGAAATGCAACAGAGAAAATAATTAAAAAAAAAAAAACAGAACAGTGTATAAAAGAATTGCAGGACAACTTTAAAACGTTTAACAAACACATCATTGTAATACCAGAAGAAGAAATAATGGAGCTCAGAAGTCATTACAGCCAAGAATCCCTAATCATCAGGGATACACATCAAAACCACAATGAGATACCACCTCACACCCGTCAGAATGGCTAAAATCAACAACACAGGAAGCAACAAGTGTTGGCGAGGAAGTGGAGAGAGGGGAGCCCTCCTACACTGTTGGTGGGAACGCAAGCTGCTGCAGCCACTCTGGAAAACAGTGTGGAGGCTCCTCAAGAAGTTAAACATGTACCTACCCTACGATTCAGTAATCGCACTACTGGGTATTTACCCAAAGGAAAAAAAAACTCTTAAAATTTAATGACAGAAAACAAACCACAGATCCGGGAAACTTAGAGAATAATACCCAACAGGATAAACACTGAATGCACACATACACACGCACACATATACACATACATACGTATACACACACACTTTGGCATAAGGCAAGTCATATTTAAACTATAAAAAGACAAGAGAAAATCTTTAAATAAATCAGAGGGTAAAAAAAAAAAACAACTTAACCTAAACAGGAACAAGCATATAAATTATAACTAAATTTTCCTCAGAAACCACACAAGCAAGAAGAGAGTAGAATGAAATATTAGAAGTGTAAATATAAAAAGTCCACCAAACTAGAATTCCATATTCAGAAAAATTACCCTTCTAAAGTAATGTAGCAATAGAAAATGTCTTGGAGAAACCAAAACCAAAGGAAGGCTCATGGATGTGCCCTCAGAGAAGGACGGCAAGTGAAGGTAATGTGCGATCCTTTATTTTTCTTATTTTTAAGTGATCTAAAAGATAATGTGTTCACATTGTAACATTAGTAGCAACAATCTATCAGGCATCGATAGCATGTAGATAATGAATGTTATATAAATGGCCCAAGTACAGCCCAGGTGCAGGGAGATACTGGGAATACTTTGTTACAAGATGCCTACACCACCCATGAAGTGGTCCAGTGGTATTCATAGATTTATATTCAATGAAAATTCATGTTGCAAACTCTAAGACATCAAATAAAAATTTATAAAAGAAGTATAAATAATATGTTAAGATAGGAGATAAAATCAAATCATAAAATGCTCAATTAAAACCAGAGAGGGCAGAAAAGTAGAAAAAAATAGAAATAAAGAACAAGTACAGTAAAGAGGAAATAGCTAGAAACATAGCAGATATTAATCCAACTATGCTAGTAATCAATCACTTTAATTATTTTAAGATTTTATTTATTTATTTGAGATAGAGAGTCAGAGAGAGAGAGAGAGAGAGCACGAGAGGGGGGAGGGTCAGAGAGAAGCAGACTCTCCTGAGCGGGGAGCCCGATGCGGGACTCGAAACCAGGACCCCAGGATCATGACCTGAACCGAAGGCAGATGCTTAACCGAGCCACCCAGGCGCCCCCGTCATCAATCACTTTAAATGTGAATGGTCTAAATACACCAGTTAAAAGAGGAATTGTACGAATTGATGATAAAACAAAATCTAATGATATGTAGTCTATGAGAGATCCACTTTAAAAGTAAGAACTTTCATAGATTAAAAATAGGAGGGTGGGGAAAGATACACCGCGGAAACACTAACCAAAGGACTGTTGGGTTGGCTACACTGATTTTAGAGAAAGCAAACTTCACAAGAAAAATTGGGGGAGATAAGGAAGGACGTTAAATCACGTGGTAAAGGGTTCAGTCTCCAAGAAGTCACGGCACCCCTCAACATGGATGCACACAGGAACGCCTCCAGATGCGTGAGGCAAATCAGACACAAGTGCAAGGAGAAGCGACGCCCTATTAGGCTGGGAAAGCATCGCTGTCTCTTCACACCTGATCGATTACAAAAGCACCAGCCCGCCCAGAGCTGGCCTGCCCAGAACCGTTGACCAGCTTGACCTAATTAACACTCATAGAATACTCCATCCAACAAGCTCACATGGAGCGTTCCCCAAAATACACCATATGTTGGTCCATAAAACAAAACTGAACAATTCTTATTTTAGTTTAAAAAGTCTTTGTATCTGTTTTTACCCTGCACAAATGCAGGTGACACAGATTGCCCATAGTTGCCATCAAAAATGTAAACTTAAAAAACTGAGAATCTGAAGTCTTACAATCTCCCACAGGGTTCACGGTCATGCACTCCATGAAATCCATCCCGCAGCATCAGGGGAGAGCCTCAGCATAACCCAAGTGCCCAGGACCCACAGCTACATCCCTTCCATTCTCTGACAGGTGCACCCGAACTGTCCACAAAGCAGCTCACGGTCCACCTCAGTGGATCCGGGAAGCAGCTAGGAACCAACATACTTCTTAAGTCTAAATGTGGTTCTACCTCTTTATCTTGTTAAATCTTCTTCTGTGAAAGTTTAAAGTTTTAATATGGTTATATTTAACATGAATATAAATCAAGTTTTTGACATAATCTCTTCCATATTCATCTGTCAGTTTAAGACTTTCATCACATTTGTTCCCTAAGTCCTGAGGGAAATAAAAGCATGACTTCTAATCTGGAATAGGCTAATGATCTTTATTATGAGTTAAATTTAGAATTTTATAGCAAAATAATGATGGTCTGTTCATCTAAACATTGATTTTTAAAATCCCCTTAATGTATGTGAATTAGGGTACAAAGTTTATTCCCAATATACAGCTTGTCTGTGTTTTCGTTTTTGGAAGCAGGCTTCAGGGCTTATCTAGGACCCTGCTTGCATCAGCCCTCCACACCCCGAGATCACAGGTCCACTGCGTGGACAGTGAGACCCGCCGAGCCTGCTGAGGGAGGCTTCCACGGGACGCTGGTACACAGACACAGATTTGCTACAGTCAGTGCCACCGAGCTCCTCCTTAAGTCTGTGCTCCTGCTGAGCCAAAGCAAGGGTAATGGAGTGTCAGTTTTTTAGGCTAAAATTACACGACTCTTTTGCAGAGAGCCTTCATCCTCCAGTCTGTAATGGCACCACGTGCGTCTTCCCATCACTGGGCGCCGCCAGCCTCTCGCACCATTTGCAAGCTCCCGCCAAGCCCTCTGGTGTCAGACTCCTGGGAAAGTGTACAGAGAGTGGGGGGCCAACGGCAGGACAGTCTGTGGCATTGGCTGGAGTGTTGCACCTGTGCCGTGAGGCCCAGGGGCTGGTGTGCTAGCCGGACCACGTGCTCACTGGCGGGTCTGCATCCCAGTGCAGGCGCTTGCGGGTGCACGGCTGCCCCTCGGCAGAAGACGATGGGAGGGCCGCACCGGCACTCTGTCTCCGTAGCCGAGGGGACTGACCGGTCTCCCAGTCTCTTCTCCTCTCCTTCGGGGATCCCAGCTGCCCAGTGTTGCATTATTCGTTGTTGGCCCACAGGTCCTGGCTTCTGTTCATTTTAAGTCTCTTCCTTCTCTTTTCTTCAGCTGGCCTCTGTCCAGGGTCCCTCTCCTGTCACCTCCGTTCTGCTATTAAAGTCATCTTGTGACTCTTTCCACATTGTATTCTTCAGTTCCAAAACTTCCATTTGATATATATATTTAATTATTTCTGTTATTTAATTATTATTCCATTTATCTGTTGATAATTCTTATATTTCCACTCATTTCAAGTGTTTTTTTCTTCCTTTTATCTCAATGAGCACAGTTACAATAGTTGTTGTTTCCAACATTTGAATCATCTCGTTTGGCTTCTTTTCCTGGTCTTTTCTCTTGACAGTGGGTCTCATTTTCTTGTTCTTTGTATATTAAGTAAATTTTTATTGTATGCTGGACATTGTGAATGTTATCTTGTGTAGACTTCTGGTTATGTCTTCATCTTCTTGAAACTGTTGTTAGTTTTGTTTTAGGGAGCTAACCACCTGGTTAAATTCAGTCCATAATTCTCTCTCACTTGTTGTGAGCAATGATTCAAATGAAAGTTTAATTCTCTGAGTCCTGGCTATGCTGATTTGGGTCCGTTCTGTGCATGCCTAAGTCAGATTTCAGGCTGAGACTGGTGTGGGTTTACACAAAGAATAAGGAGCCCTTCAGCCTCCACAGGCTTCTATCCATGCTTCCTCCACCAGGAAGCCAGCTCGGATTCCACCAGAGTCTTAGCTTCCACGCAGCTGCAATTTTGAGCTCCCAGTGGCTCGCCTTTAAGTTTCACTGATCTTTTATTCTATGGGTTCTATCTTCTCTTGAGCCTTTCAATGTTCTTTTTTACAACATTTCTCCACTTGGTTCTCTTCTGTTTCCTCCATATTTGCCTCTTTTACTCTAAATCCCTAAGGGTGTTTGTAAAGCTGTTTTACAGTCTCTTTCTGGTCAATCTAACATCTGTGTTTCTCTTTACTGCTTCACAGAACACACTTTCCTGCTTCTATGCCCAACTAGTGATTTTTTAAAATTGTTTATCCATTTTGATTAGATTAGGGACATAGCAAATGCTTCTTGGTAAAAAGCATGGGTTGTTTCTCCTTCCTCTAAGAGTGTTGAGTTCTTCAAGGGACCAGCAGTGCACATGCAACATGACTCGGGCTGCTCACTACCAGTCGGGAGTTGGAAGTTACAGACTCCTGCATCCCGCACCCTCGTGTCTCTGCTTCCCCGGCATCTCCCCTCCCAAAGCCGAAGCGAAGGCGAAGGCCTTCAAGGAAGCAGTGCTGGGCGGTGCCCACACCCGCACGTACCACCCACTTCCTGTGGTGTAGGACACTGCCCCTCTGACAGCAGGACCAGTCATCTCAAAAGTGTGCTGCTGGAGAAACAAGCTTGACCGCTGTGTGGCCACCGAGGTCACCCTGACCAGTGGCCACAGAGAAGATGGAGATGAACACACAGCACTGTGGTCACCATGGGTGTCAAGGCCGGCAAGCACACGATCTGTCTAGGACATTGAAGCGGCCGAGGTCAATGCTCCCATCGAGTCCAATGGAGAGAAGAAGGTACATCTTCAAATGGCTCCTGATGATGAGCTTGGGATGTTGCAAGTGGAATTGGGATTGCCTAAACTGAGTCCAGCTAGCTAATTCTAAATAGAAACACTTTTGCCATTAAAAAAAAAAAAAAGAGTGTTATGTTTGGGCAAGTAGCTGATTCACTGGTAGATCCACTGTGGCAACTATGGCTTCACGGGCACCGGTCTACAGTAGTTACAACCAGACGTGGCATTTACGGGGTCCCCACTACAGTCCGAGTGTGTCTTGAGGTCTGTTCACTTATACCACGTGCATCCATCTTTATCAAAATCCCAAAAAGTCTTCAGGTTGGGTTATACTACTTGCCAGGTGTGGTAGTTTTATTATTTTATGTAAAGTGAGACGTAATTTTGACTTTTGAAGATATAATTTATACTCGTTCGTACAACATTTAGAAAGTGAAACTAGAGATCACACATCGTTATCTCAACTCATATAGATTAGAGATGGAAATACCGCTTATTTCTAATCATGCCATATTATATTTCATCTACTACCATACCTAAGCCCCCAACCTGACCCCAGCAATATTGTCTTTCAGGAAATCCATCATAAAGTTTCACCTATAAAGAGTATTGTATGTATTCTTAAAACATAAGCTCTATTTTAAATTTAACCAAAATATTGTTATCATACCTTAAAAATTAATAATCGTTATTTTCCAATGTTCTGTCGGTGTTCAAACTTTCACTTATCTTGTGTCACATGTTTTTAATACTGATGATTGAATTAAGGTCATCATGACTGGTTGATACATCTCTCAAATCTCTTTTATTTCTAAATAAAATTTCTAAATTAAATCTCTTTCATTTTTTCCCCAGGCATTGAAGAAACTGGGTTGTCTGGGTTAGCCATTCTCTACAGCCTGAATGTTGGTGATTGCACCCTATGGTACCTTTATAGGCTCTTCTGTCTTCTTTTCTCCCTGTGGGTTGACAGTTGTATATAGACACCTGATCAGGTTCTATTTTGATTTATTTGACATTATAAAAGATGGATTATTTTTATCCAAAGAAGACACAAAATGTCCAGCTGCCTCTTTCGGTGTTGTGAGCAGCCACTGATGGTTAAAATCCTGCTGGATTAATTCATCAGGCTTCACAAAAGCATCGTATCATATCCTCCTTCCTCCTTCAGCTGACATGCTGCCATAAAAGGAGACCCCAGTCTGTGATTGGCTAACATGCTATGAGCCCAAGAAAGGAAAGATAACAGCTGGATTTTCTTTCTATATGATTTTACCATTTTCAAAATAATGCATTAGTCCATTAGCATCCTAGAATTGGGACCAATTAGTTGGTCAGCTGGAACTTGCTCTGTTTATTCCCACAATCTTTTGGCACTACCCCTGCTGTCTTTGGTTGTGTCTTTGCTGGTACAAGGTCCAGATGGTCCAGGCTCATCTGAAGCATGTCTTACTCTGGGTCTAGACACAGCAATTCTTCCAGGAGCCTGACTCCTTCTAGTGGGAAATGGTATAGCAGGACCTCAGTTTGGGCACTAGAGGTGCTCATTACCACTGAACAAAATTAAGGGGCTCTTTTTTAAATATAAAATACATCATGAGTTCATTTTGATATAGCCAATTACACTCATAATTCTGGGTTGTACTAAAGCTCTCATATCTTACATGTGTGCTTCCTTTATCCCATGCCAAGAAACTTGGCTCAAATAATACTGTAAATGGCAGAATGAAATAATATATAACTACTAATTTTCCTTATCCCACAATACCACGCCCAAAGGTCTTAGAATAACAATGTCAACATGCTTATCCAACAATATGATTAAACAAAAAACTATTAGCTTTTTATAGTTCTTTTTATCCTCAATAAGTGCTTTACAAAGAACATACAATATACTGTGGTTTTAGAGTCATTGCAATATTTTTTCTATGTGTGTTTCACCAACTATATGCACATTAATATTCATTTGTTTCCTTTTGTGCTTGGATTTTGGGAAATTGAACTTCAAAGATCTATTAGCTTTTTATGCTTATGTAAATAATTTGTATGACACCAAAGTCAAATGTACAAAACAAGTTATATTCAAAGAAGTCTGTGCTGTTTTAAGATAAAAGGTATCATGACATACCCACTCCCCTATCGCTGCCTTCTCTTCAACAACGCTTCAAAAATTCTCTAGTTTATTAGAGGGAGATGCATATGTATTGACATCCTTCTGTTTTTAGAACAGTGGTACATTGTATACTGTTTTCCATACTGACAATTGGTTTTAATGCCACAAAAGACTATGCAGCACAAAAACATAACCCAAAACATTTCATTTAGCTCACATTCATGGAAGACCACCTGCGTGGAGAAGTGAGTAATTGAGTGATAATTCAGTGATAGTGTTGCATCGTGGAATGTCTCCTCTGTGCCAGGTATTTTATATACTTTATCTCGTTTACTTCTCAAAATGATCTCATCAAGCAGGAATTATTGTCTCTGATCTAAAGATGACAAACTGATTCTCAGACGCAACTTTCTCCAGGTCACACACCTAGAAAGCCGTGGTTTGTCTTACTGAACACCCGTGTCCTCTGTAAGACGTGTGTGTGTGTGTGTGTGTTCAACATCTCTAATTAATACTGCAGGTTTACAATTAAAGACCATTGCACTGCCTTCCTAGCACAGAGCTGGCCATTTGTTGCCATAAAAACTGATTTGCTACTTGAACAATTTTCATCATCTTAACCAAAGACATTCTATTTTTGATCATGTATAAAATGACTCACACCAGATGATCCTGCACACTTGGCAATTTCCAAGAAAGAAAATAAAGGTTTTTTTTAAAAGATTTTATTTATTTATCAGAGAGAGAGAGAACACGAGCAGGGGGAGTGCGAGAGGGAGAAGCAGGCTTCCTGCTGAGCAGGGTCCCCGATGCGGGCCTCGATCCCAGGACCCCGAGATCATGACCTGAGCCGAAGGCAGATGCTTAATGATCTGAGCCACCCAGGTGCCCCAAAAGGTTTTATTTTAATCTAATAAATGTGTTTCTGTGTTCTGTGGAATGTTCAGGTGGTGCTCATCTAAAGGTCTGACCTTCCTATAAGCATCACATTTGAAAACAAGGTCTACAACTTGGCTACAGGGGTTATGAGTGTTTCAAAAGCATCATCAGGAACATTCTGTACAAATCCGCTCCCACTAAAGAAGCCCTAGAGTCAGTAACAGACCCTGAAGATTAGTGAATGGAGCCTCATCAAAGAAATCATACTAAGTGACCAGCCCTAGATATTTGCTTTGTGTTGCAGTAAACATCTACATATGTTTTACAGATTCTTTGTAAAAAACAAGGAAAATATTAAAATAGAACTAGAAAGATTTCCTGTGACTTCTGTGCTGAGGAATTGCTGTCTAGCAGACCTTAAAGCAAAGCACACTATTTTATGGTCTCTTGGTGGCATAATTCAGGTATGGATGAGTAATGACAGCTCAAGGAGACAGCCATCATCAGCTACCTTATGACTGCTGGCTGACCATTTGTCTTCAGACCAAAATTCTTCATATGAAACTTCCTCTTGACTTACACTCTTTAAAATCCAGGAGCAAAGTCCTCAACTGTGAACTCCTAAGGGCAAAGGGCTCTGTCACCTTGGAAAACACATGGCAGCTCTTGTGGGATCGCCAAGTCTGTGGGATTCTCAACGTTATGTAGATACTTTCATTCATTTGTGCCAAAGGTCTCCCAAATAAGACACCTTTAACAGATAGTGTTTTAAACGCCAAAATTAAGAATGTGTATTGATGCCTTTGTGGCCTGGGCAGGTGCCAGCCGGAGGCGATGTGGACATGAAGATGCAGGCCCTGTTGCTGCTCTGAGCAGGAGCGCAGTCCTAACGGGGTACAACGGCAGTGCCAACAGGGTGTGGAGTGGAGCAGGGAAGGCAGGAGCTGTGCACATCCCGTCCTGAGTCAGGAAATGCTTCCAAGGGTGAAGCATTTCATTCTTGTTATATGCTGAGCTGAGGATAAGTAGGGAATTTGGGGGGTTTTTTGGGGGGGAAGTATTGTCCTACAAAATACTTCAAAAAACTGGATGAGTTACAACAAAAATTTTGTTAATGCTTAGTTAAGCTCGAAGATATTTTACAGGAAATCCCAGAGGTCAGACCCTCAACCAGAGTAGTTGGAACTGGAATCTCGGCTTCCCTGGGGATGATTTTGAGTCTACCAGAAATCTGACGCCCTGGGTTTCACTAACCATGCTGTTGAATGGAGACAAGTCTTCAGCCCAGGAAAGCGAGGACTTGGAATAAAGCCCCTGTATAAATACACGTTACTTGGAGGACCTAATATCTCCCTTTTCCACGTGGAAAACACACCATTCATTTAAGAAGCTATCATTAGAGTCCTGCCTGCTCGTTTGGGGCTCAGACTTGTACCCATCCCACGATCCAGGGCAGGACTTTCAGCTACAACTCTCTGCAATAAGAAATACACGGCAGTTGCTACATGTGATTATTGAGCGCTTGAAATGTGGCTTGTGGGAATGAGGAACTGGTTTTATTTTATTTGCTTTCAGTTGATTTTTATTTAAGTGGCCCCATTTGGTCAGTGGCTGCCCCACTGGATGGGACAGATGCTGTAAACCACCCCCACCCAGCCGAGAAGGAACGTGAAGTGGTCCCTTGAGGCCATTACTTCTCTTTGAAGGAGCATGTAACACACATTGCTGGCCCCTTGGATTTCCACAAAATCAGCTGATTATGAGCTTGAAGTCTTTAATTACAAAACACAAGAAAAGAGAGCTGCCATAAGCAAGATTCTGCAGAGAAAATAGCAAAATTAGACCCTCAAGGGCTTCAGACATTGAAATCATCAGATGGAGCATCTAAAACAAGTATGTGTAAAGAATTTAAACAAAAAAATATAAAATTAAAAATATAAGGAAGAAACTGGAGACAACCAAAAATTAGCAGTTAGATTTTGGAAAGAATCAAATAGAACTTCTAAAATGCACACACGTAAATATGCATATTTTAAGTGAAACATCTATATGTTACTTTAAGCAACATTACAGACACACTTCAGGAAATATTTCATAGGCCAGAAGACACTTCTATAAATATTACCCAGAATGAAAACTAAACTACAGAGTTAAAATATGAGAAATAAATAAAGCCAAAAATTAGACATGAGAACAGAGAATCACATGCATGGAAGGAATAATGGTTGGAAATCTGTGTGAATAAGCCCATAAGGAGGTATCGCTACATCCCTGCCAGAACGAGACTGGTAATAAACAGTGTTGAAAAATAGGTTCTCGTGGCCCAAGGCTGGCGAGTGCTGCCAGCCGCACCTCTTCAGTGTAGGACGCAGGTGTGCGGTACCCACAGACTCTGCCTCCACGTCATGCCCAAGACATCTGCGTGCGCTCGGATCGGGAGACGTGCACCTGGCTGTCGCCTTCCTCGTCCTGCATGGAAACAGCCCTAGTGTGGGGAATAAATTGCAGCGTATTTATCCAGTGGCTGTTGAACCGTAATGAAGATGCACACAGCAACACGGCAATGCTCGGTAGAACATGGGCACAACCGGGAGAGAGAGAAGCTAGACACAGAATAAAGATGGCCAACAGATGCCGTTCCTTGCCGTGCTGGAAGCCATCAGGAGCCACCTCGTGGGGGAACGCAGGCAGTGAGCACAGGCCTGGCTGTTGGTGCTGGACGGCCCTCGGTCCGGCTGGGGCTGTACTCACCCCGACATCTTTCAAGTTAAGATCATCCCGTGGCCCCATGCGAACTTCCCCACAAGCTCTGCAAGGGTGATGCTCTGACAAAGATATTTGACTAAACAGGCAACCACAGGTCACTCTGAAGTGACTCTTAGGAAAGATTTATCTGTTTTTCTAAGCTGAGTGTTTGCCGATCCTTTCCAGGAACAAAAAAAAAAAAAAAAAAGAGAGGGGGACAGTTGAACATAAGGAAGCACACAGCTATTGGGGACTGTGAAGGGGTGTCCAGATAATGTTTTCAGTCCGTGCGCTCTCTCAGCGGTGGGCCTGCCAGACGCCCGCTCGCCGGTATCTGAAGCCGCTGAATGTCCTCTGTCCCTGCACAGGAGCAGCTCCAGCCACAGTCCCAACATGCCCACCCAGATGTGCTCTCAGGATTTCTGATGCACAAGGGACTCACGGCAACCCCGGTGGGGTGTGCTTGTTTTCCCAGGAGGGACCTCCTCTGCAGAAGTCTCAGGGAAGAATCCAGGGAACAGCCTCTGTGGTTTGACCCTTCATTAAGTTTTCCTTAAAACTGAATAATTCTGATGGAACCCAAAGCAGCTCTGGTAGCTGGTTCTGAACGGGCACAGCTAACCCACATGGGCCGGCAGCCCTAAACGATGCTCTTAAACCACCATGTCTTCATTCATTATGTCATTCACCATCCACCGGGTCCCCAGACATTTACTGATCTCTTCCAACGACCAGACGCCGAATCCCTGGAGACCCAAACTTGCAGCATGGTGGCTCCTACGGGTTCCTGCGTGGCTTCATTCTTGTGCTGTGACAAGCTGCACCCTAGTCTCAGCCTCCCGGCCTCTAACTTCCTTTTCACAGGCTCACCCAGACTCCTGCTGACCCAGCCGTGCCCACAGCCCAGCCCTTCTGATGGGAGGCACACATTTCTCAGCCAGCTTGGGTTTGGGGTTGACGTGGGGCTGTGAGCTCCAGAGAGCTGGGCACCTCCAAATAAAGATACAGACTGTTCTCGAAAGCCAAGTGACCCCAACATGAGGAGCAAAGTGAGTGTCATAAATGCCCTAAGTGTGAAATACAGCAAGACAGGAAAACATACAGGTTAGGAGAACCTGGCGTATGCAGTGTTTATCGGATACCAGCACTGCTCACTATAAATACCTATTTCACCATATGAACACTGCTCTTTCCAGTAGGGAATGCATCAGCCGCACAGAGTCCCTGAGCCTTGAAAGGTGGCCCGTCCAAGTCGATGTGCAGGAAGTATAAAATGCACACACAGTTTGTAGACTCCATACACAAGAGAAATACAAAATAATCTTCATGTTCATTGCACGTTGAAATGGTGATGTTTGGGGTATATTGTGTTAAATAATACATATTATTAAACTAACATCACCAATGTCTTTTCATGGCCCCCAGCGTGGCAACTGGAAGAACTAGATGAACCCCTGGAGATCCCTAGACCCCTGTTGGTGGTCCTAATCCACATGGCTCTCTAAGAGCGTGTCACAGACACACGAAGAAGGAGAACTGGAGGGGAAACGTGTCGGGAAGGAGGAGGCATCCATGGGTGACAGTCTCTGTCCGAAGCCCATGCTTTGAAACTTACTGCTAGTGATTTGCTTTCCAAAATGGGTTCAATGTAAGGATGTGGGTTCATGAAACTTTTAAACGTAACACTGAGACCTTTCACCGCCCTGTCTCTCTGATACTTTCCTCCACCCGCCATCCAGCCCCCTGGAGTGCCCCTTGACCCCCGCCCCACCCTGGCTCCCTATGCTGCCCTGACCGCAGCGTGCCTGTCAGACAGGGACCCTCCAACGACCCACGACTTCAGGGCCTGTCCCCTTCCATCCGGTCTCCCAGGATCTAAGGCCTCAGGCCCCTTGCCACCAAAGATGTGGGCCCTGGCTCACGGGGTCAGTTGGGAATTGTGCAGACACAACGCCCCCGGCGATTCTGAAGTTAGAGCGAAGTCACTCGCGCTGTCACCGCCCTGCACCTCTCCGACTGTGTCGTCCTTCTGTTCCGGACCAACTTTTACTAGATCTACATCTCCGTCACCACCCATTACGTGATCGTCCTGCAGTGCTAGATTTGCAAGCAAGCGCTGTATTACCGGGGGGCGCACCCACACAGAGCAGCATCCTACCGGCCCCTGTTCCCTGAAACGCAGCACAGTGAGAGAGCGTGGGGAGAAGGTGACCCCCGTGGACGAGGTCTGGGAGCTCCTCCTGCAACACGGGCAGGTGCGGTCCCATCATTCCCTATAGCTGCTCAGACTGAAACAAGTCTTCTCTCAAACACCTGCAACCACACCCGCTCTGACAATCTGGGGAAAACATGTGCCACTTTGTCTCACCGTTATTAAATGTTTCATCTACTTGTATACCACCTCCTCAAGGAGACGGAAACTTCCCCGTGGCCAAGGTCCAACCTCACGATCCAGACTACGAGAGCGCCTCGTTTGCTTGCCGTGTGTGCGGCAAACACCCGTGGACTGGGTTCAGACACTGGAGGCTCTGTGGGCAGGAAGCAACGAGCCTTTTCCATTCCCGCACTGCGTTTTAGTCAATTTCAGTTTTACCCAAGAGTGGCTCAGGAGTAAAGAATTCAAAGTCTTGGTCAAAGCTTGAAATTGAATCCTGTGGAAATTCTTTGGGGTCGGTTGGCTTTGGTTGATGGCCTGCTGGGTTTTCGGTATTTTCCACCAGTCCACATTCCATTCGACTTGGCACGCCCTGGCCACATCGGTGCAGACAAGCGGGTGCCAGGGCATCCGGACTCAGACGAGAAAGGAGGCTGGGAGGAAGACATACAGCGGACTTGTCCGAGAATCGGGGGCTCAACATGGAAGCCAGCCTGAGCCGTGTGGCTAACATGAGACTAGTTAACCTCAGGACTGGTTAACTCGGTCCAAAGCCCTGAAGCCCTCCAGGAAAAATAAATCATCTGAGCTGCTCGTTGCCGTCACTGAAGGAGAAGACAGGCGCTGGTGGGACAGGACCTGGATCATCTGTTCGCCCCCATCTGTTCGCTCTCCCCTGCGAGCAGCCAGCGCAACATGGACGTCTGGTCCAGGGTAACCTCAGAAGTCAGTCTCCTCTGATTGAAGCACCCCCCTCTCCACTCAGGGTCCCCTGGGGTTCAACCCCACTGGCCTGTACCCTCTACCTTGTCCGGGGGCTCTTTATGTTTGGGAGGCTGTCCCTCTAACAGTGAGGTGGTGGTCTGGTGTTCCTGGCAGGGAAGAGCCCTGCGGCCAGCCTAGTTGCTGGGATGGCCCCTCTCCCTCCTGTTCCTGGTGTTGATGCTACAGAAACTTGGCACCAGGGTCCAGTCGAAGCCTGAGTGCGCACAGAGAGAGTGTGGGCAGGGAATACACGAGCCTCTGTCCTCATAGCGAAACACCTGGGGGAGGGCCCTCTGGCCAGAACCCAGGGTTTCCCATGGATGTGCACACAGGAGCTGACAGGGTTTGGCCACAGTCTCCATGTGCTGGCAGCAGGAGGAAAGGAGGCCCCGGACCCAGGCCTGCAGAGGGGGAACAGCCCCGTGGCATCCTGGAGGGATGGCCTCCAGCCTCTGATGGAAGAAAACATGCTGCCCAGGGATCGCCCTCTGGGGTTCTGGGGAGGGTGACGGCCGACACAAGCCAAGACTCCCGTGCAGTGTCCACTGGCGTGTCTGTGGGGGAGACTTCTCCGGAACATGTCCTGTTGCATCCAAGGAGGGCTCTGGGCTCTATGCCAGGTGGCTGCCTTTCTGGGAGGAGCTGCGGCCTACCTCCCTCCTGCAGTCCGGAACGTGCCAAGTTTGTTGCTTCCCCTCAGGTTCCTGAGAAAGGCTGAGACCAGACATGAGACGCCAGTCCCAGCTCATCATTCAGCTGCCCGAGCCGCGGGCCCTACCTCTCCCACGAGGAGCTGGGGACATGATGTTGGGTGTGTGAGCCCCAAAGTGAGTCTTTTCACAGGGGTTTTATCAGAACTCCAGGGTTCAGCTGCAGTGACACCCCCAACCAGCTGCTTTGCAAGCTTGCCTTATTTTTCAAAATTAAAAAAAAAAATTCTAGGAAGCTATGTGCAACATATTTCACACTTGAGTCCCTATTTCCATCATTGATCCTGAGATGAACCGTAATTAATGAATTCGAGAACTCCTGTTAAAATTCCCCAAGCAGCATGTGACACCAGAGCATTGCAGTGACCTCCTCCACCCGGCAGGCCCGTGAGGCTGGTCATGAGTCTCTCCCTGAGTGCGCAGGACACCCCTGAGGTTGGTGGTCAGGGGAGCAAATGCAGAACCGGGAGCAGAACATGCAAGAAGGAACCAGCGCAGGTGACGTGATAAGGCATGCCAGGATGATCCTGGCAATATCTGCACACTTCATAAAACTAGGAAGAGGGCACGGGTCGAAAAGGAGTGAGGATGAGAATCTGGAAGGAGACCATATGCCTGTGGAAGTACGGACTCATCTGCCACGTGACCGACAGGGAGACAAGAAGAAAGCAAACCTGGGGAGTGAGGCCTGGTTTTGAATGTATGTACTTGCATTGCTGCTAAGAAAAAGAACTGCTTGATTCTTACGTCTAGAACCAATTCTTGACTATTTCAGCAGCGACTGTCTGTGGGAAACCAAGTGTGCAGGGAAACCGAGGAACGACCTAGCACAGACTTTTAACTGATGAGCCGGGCTGTGGCTGGTGTGGCCAGCTCAGAGACAAGTGTACGCTCTTCCAGTCAGTTGCTTTAAATCAAGTAGTTAGTACAGGAAGTCATGTGAACCCCACGTGGGCCGCACACACTTTCCCCAACACAAGCCCCTGCGGAAGGAGTGTTCTCAGACCCTTGGGAGACTCCGTGCCACACGGCAGAGACGGTCCACGCGGCCCCGTCCTGGAGACCTGCGTGGGCTTGCTGGCACTTTCTGGCAACACCATGTTCCTGTCCAGCACGCGTTCTTGGGTGGCTCGAGCAAAACATAAATGGGAAGGTGACAGATAGAAGCCTGAATAAACAGTAATTACATTAACTGTAAATCAACTTAATGCTCTAGAGAAGATGAAGATTGTCAGACTGCACCTAAAACACTTTCATACTCTATGCTGGCTAACTGAACATAATAAAAAATAAATAAGTAAAAATAAAAACAATATCAAAAAAACACCTGCATGTTGTTAAAATAATGCATATACTAAATGTAAGGGCACCTAAGCTTGAAAGTCAGTACAAAAACATAGTGCGAAGGCACTGACAAGTACATGCGCCCGGCTGCGCTGGTACGGGATGGGGCCTTCGGGCTCCTACGGAAACAGAGGGGCAAGGAAATGAGCTCGTCTAACAGGGAAAGGGCGTGGACGCTGGCAGGATGGGACAGCACAGGGAGGGAGTGTGGCCCTACTCCCTGAACAGCTGGTCCCATGTGTGGTCCCGGGTTCAGGCACCGCCTCCCCCATGTAGACGCCTTGCCCACCTCAGTCCTGCCCCGCAGGTGCCCAGCTCCCGTTCTCGGACACACACGATCCTGCCGCTGCTCAAGCTCTGGTGCCAGGAGCTGCTGGTGGAGTCCAGGGGCCTCCAGCGGTAGCCCCGTTCTCTGGGGGGTGAGCCCCGTGGGGCCAACGCAATGCCCGTCCCCTGAAAGATCTCCACTCCCTACTCTGGAGAATCCCTGCATTTGTTGTGTTACACAGGAAACAGGAATTACGATTATGGGTGCAACTAGGGTTAATGGGTCAGCCTTCAGTGGGGATGTTAATTATCTGGATTATCCAGATGGGCTCAACACAATCACAGGGGTCATAAATGGGAGGGACACACCCAGGGACAGCATCTCCAGAAACACTCAGCCGGCCTTCCCTGGTTTTGAAAAAGGAAGGGCCATGAGCCACGGAACTTGGGCAGCTTCCAGTGTCTGGGGCCTCCAGAGAAGAGCACAGCCGTGCTGACAGCTCAATTTTCTCCTCTAAGAACTATCGCAGACTTGACGGCTGCAAGGTAGTAAGTGCAGAGGAATCATGTGGGCCACTGAGTCTGTGGTAGTTTGTGACGGCAACCGCAGGAAGCCAAGAGGTCCCCGTCCTCAGGCGGGTGTCTGTGTCCGCAGCAAGGACGACAGCCCAGACCCCCTTCCCTCGCCCAGAGCTGTCCTTCCTCACACTGGGCTTCCGTGGGAGACTTGTCCAAACCTGCAACACGGATTTCACAGAAGGCCCAGGGGTTCTGGACACAAGCAATCCAGTCCCTCCCCAAAGACAGGCTCATCAGCCTGACCTGTGAGCCGGCTCACGGCCACTTAAATGACTAAGAGGATAACTCAAGAAGACTTAGAACACAGGAAGTTTGATCTTGGTGATTTGCTGAGTTGAGTTATGAAGAGAAGGGCCAGCAGCACGTCCACCCGGAATTTTAGGACCTGCTTCCTTGGAAGTCCTAGAGGACTCCAGACTCGTGCGTGTGGCAGAAAAGCAGAGAAAGGAGTAAGCACAGAGGGCTGCATGGTGACAGGACTCATGGGGGCTTCGAAGCATCACAGTAGAGGCGGACGCTCTGGAGTGAGGCACCCGGCTGGAGCCTCCGGCCGCGCCCACATAGACCTGGCTCTGCCAAGCAGGTATTCCAGGACTCAGACCATTACCGCCTGAAGAGATCACAACCACAGCACCTGGCTCCTCAGGCTTCTCGGGAATCAGGGGCACAGCCGAGCACTGAAGCAGGTGTGTGCTGTGCCCATGCCACACCCCTGAGCTGCCTCTGTTCTCGGCCGCAGCCGTGCCCGGCATCCTGTGTGCGGGATGCAAGCACCTGCCTCTCTCTGCTTCTTTGATCCAGGGCTATCTCTGGAGCCCCAGAGGCCAGCTCAGCCAGGAAGGGGGGCTACTGAGAGATCTCAGGAGGCCCATGGACAAGTGCCCCAGCCTGCGTCCCTCAGAGGCACCACCTCCCAGGTCGCGGGGGAATTGGGCCTCCGTGTCCAAGCAGCTACCTGGGAAGGTGCACCTGGACGGACCTTTCCTCCTGTCGTGTTTGACTCCTTCCTCCTTCACTCCCACTGCCTTTGCACAACTCCCAGGTTGGCCAACCCAACTAGCGCCCAAGTGCTGGTCAGAGGCTCTGCTTTCAGAAGGCAAGACACAGGCCAGCACAACACCAGGACAGGGCCACAGGCAGTCATACGCTGACCCATGGGCAGTTGGGAGCTCATCCCAAAGAGAGGCAGAGGGTCAAGGTGAGAAATAGATTCAAGTAGACCAGATGGCTGGGAGTGCTGAGAGCCAGACTTACGGGTTTGCCTTCATTATGGAGCGGAGAATCCACCACAGGCCTTTAAATGAAAATGCTTGTCCACAGTCCCCAACGTTGCCCTGAGGCTCTGTGTGTGCCACAGTGGACTCATGGGGATGCCACGGGGTATTTTAAATTGAGAGAAATATGGCGACATCTGTCTGTAGAACTGTTAGCTTGAGGTCATTCTCTTCCACCAACCCTCACATTCCTTCCCATGATGGCGTGTCTTTGCTGGGTTTTCTCCAGTTGCTGGGATGGAAAGATTTGTGCAGAAATGAGGACATGGGCGTGGCAGTCTGCTTCCACAGTTCAAGGAGTCATGCTACACTCAAGGGGATGCAAACACATGTTAGTCTTTGAACCTAACTACTTCATAAAAGGAACTGTCAGATAGTTCCTTTGTCCTAGGGGCATCATGAAGAAAAGTCATTTCAGCTCGAAGGGTGTCGTGAACTGAGGAATTGGGGGCCTCTGTTCTGGCGGATCAGTCACCTGTTACATTAGGGAAAGGCCTTGTCATCCAGAGGCTCACAGGAATAAGGAGAATCTGTAGTACGCTGAGGTTAGGCAGGGTGAACACCAGCTATTCTGGGAAATTCAAAGAGACACCAGACAGAAGTGCATTCCACTATAAGCTCCCGATTCAGGAGGGGAGAGAAAGAAAATTCCAATAACCAGATGGGCTCCACAGCTCCCTGCAGCTGTGTGGCGGACCCAGCCAGCCTCACTCTGGGCCTCAGCATCTTTTCCACGGCCTTCCCAAGAGCCTCCACCACTGCTGTGGAGTCCAGGCAGGGGTGAAAACTCTTTCCCTCTAAGCTTTAGAAGGTGTCAGACCCAGAGGAGAGGCCAAATCACCTCCCCATGTCAGGGACAACGTCCTGCTGGAGTCACGGCAGAAGTGACCAGTGTTCACTGGGTGACGAAGCCTAATCTTTTCCACGGAGCTCAGAGCAGCTGGGGAGGGACGCTCCAAACTTCCAGATAATTTATGGACAAAACTGTGTTTTCGCTATTGCATACATGCTTGTTTCCTCCTTCCTGTGTATCCGTAGCCAGACACGTTCTGCCTTCACGTAAAAGATGTATGTTGCTCTAGTATTTGCTAAATCAAGTCACACTATTTTTTAAGTCCGTCTTGCTGTGACTGGTGTAAGGCCTGGCAACTTTTCACGGTATGGCAGCCAGTGAGAGTGGAATTTTTTGGTTGCCTCAATGTGCTCTGGATGGAGGAGGAAGGAGGCGGTAATGAGTCGTACGTAGTGTTACTCGTCCAGGCGGCGACAGGGAGGTATGCGACCAGAAAAGAGCAAATGGATCTGTGAGCAAGATGGCGGCTTTGCATTCAGGAGCCTTCCCTCCGGAGCCCAGATCTCCCATCGGGAGGAACAGTGTAGTGGGGTCAGCTGAGGGGCCCCGACGTGGATGCCAGCAGCCGGGAACTCTGAGGCAGCTGGTGTTTTCAGCTTCTGATTTCAGCACACTGTAAAAATACGTTACGACCTTTCCAAAAAGGCATTTCCCTCCAACCGCACACATGTTAAGAAATAAACTCTTCCTTGCTTACCCCATTTTTATTAACACAAAGCAATGTGGATACCAGATTACTGACAGTCAGTTCCATTAAAAACCCAAGAACCTAAAATGAGAACGTGTCTTCAAGTTCACACGCCCCAGCTGCCTTACATTGAAGCTGCTTATTGCCAGGATCAAAACTCTCTTTCTGGAAAACCAGGTTCCTTCCTCTTGGAGGTAACGCATCCTGCTAAAAATGGTATTCATGAAGTAAAGCCTTCTTCCCAGAACAAAGCCAACCGTGAGAGGCAGGAATGTCATGGACCCGAGGCCCAGGACAGGCACCCTGCCGAAGACAGACGTGGATTTAAGTGCTTTTCTAGTTGTGTGCACAAAGTATGATAAGGAAAATCAAAGCAAAGTAAAAAGACAATCAAAATGTGCTTGCCAGGTCTGCCCTTTGCAACCTATTTTATGAAAAGAAAGAAATAAGAAAGGAAGGAAGAAAGAGAGAGAGAAAGAGGGAAGGAGGGAAGGAAGGAGAGAGGGAGGGAGGGAAGGAGGAAGGAAGGAAGAAAAGAAAGAAAGAAAGAAAGAAAAAAAAGAAAAGAAAGATCAGAGAATCTGGTGAGGTTGCTGATGGGTCACTCAGCTTCTGGGTGGAAACACTTCCTGGAATTGGCTATTATTATTAAAGTGTTACATAAATACTTTCCGATTTTCTTCCTCCAGGCAGGTGACACTATTAGGTGGGTGTCAGATTTCCTGTGGCTTTTACCGAGAAGGCTCAGCGCTTTGGCTGAGGTGGGTGCATCTTGCTGGTTTTGCGCTCTGAACAGTCTTGAAAAATTGCTCCAATTTTTATCTCCAGGAGACTTTTGGGTTGGCAGTAGCTGAAAACAGTCTGTGTTTAAGGCATATGTGATCTGGTTTATACCATCTTCCTTTATCGGTCTTATTTCCAGTGACTAATTATCCCCCAGGAGCTCCCGAATACAGTATTTACCCTTGTTTTGATGAAAAGGAATGGTATCACCGGGTGTCGGGATTTGCGTGTACCAGCCTGGAGGAAAGCACTCTCCCGGGGCTAACCCCTGCTCCATCCCTCCACGTAAGTCAGGGATTGCGTCCTGATTCTTACATGTGCAGTTTAAAAACTGGAAGGCTGGAGGCACTGGGAGGTCAAACCAGGTCAAAGGAGACACCCCCCTTGCATTTCCAGGCTACACATAAATATTTCCGCAACGAAACCATTGTTGAGAGTGATTTCCAGATAATATATCGCTAGCACCCAAAACTGCTCCCACAATATTGTAAAAAGACGGCCTGTTTTGTGGCCGGCCCAGGGCTGGCTCAGCGGCTGAGTGGAAGCAGGAGCTGGGGGCTCCACAGACCACAGCGGACGAATCCACCAGGACATGTTTAACCATCCCCTACAGCAACCATGGCCCAGCCCCGTTTGTCAGCATCCTCTGAGAAGACCAAGCAGCCACCTGGTGGCAGGTTGATGCATAGGACACCTTTCATCCAGAAAGATGTTACCTTGACTGGGACCCGCACCATTCCCAAAGTCCAGCCTCAGGCAGCCAGCTGGGTTTCCACTTTCCTTGAATTCAATAACCTGCCTCAGCCGCTGAGGCAGCACCCACATTATTTAACGGGTGAGCATCCCAACATCCTCCTCACCCTTCCCACGTGCTAGAGTGTCCGCCTCCTCAGCCTCTCTTTGGTGAGAGGTCAGGTTGGAGGTTTCAAAGAGGGCAAATACAAGATACCACCAAAAGCGCCTCCTGCAACCAAAACCACAAGTCCCCCGGAAACTCCCGGGTCCCCCGTGCCGCCCCGGGGCACACACACCCATTTTAACGTGACAGCAGCAAACCTGCAGCAAGCACCGTCAGAAATTTAGGGACTAGGCAGCCCCAGCACACACTTGTATTGCTGAGTAATACGAATGAGCGTGTGTCTGTGAAGATGCAGGTGATCCCTGCTCTGCAGAGCATCTTGGTGCCACGGGACGTGTCGGTAGCTTGTGAAACCGCCAGGCAGATTCTGAGTATTCGACTTCAGGTTGCTTCCTGAGATGATGTTTTCCTATTGTAGGGCAGTGGCTCAATCTACTAAAGATATTCTGTCTAAATTTCAACAATATAAAGACATTCTTTGTCACTGAATACATTGTCCTCTTTCCCTGATCCCACAGGATGTTAAAATTTCCTCCTTAGATAAATATTTCACTCTGTAATGTTATAATACTTTTTAAAATTCACCCACACTCACCTCTAAGGAAGCGTGGAAAATAAATGCTGAGAAAGTATCCCCTTGACAGAATCCACCCTCTTTTCTCCACCGACGATCGGACCGACAAGAAGAGAGTAAGTCAACCTCATGTCTGTTACACAGATGATAAATGACCGAGTGAATTAATTATGATGACCAGACATGCCCTGCTAATTCATTCAAGATATCCCCAACAAACTGAATTCACAACCCATAATTCTGAACCCATGAGTCCAAAGAAAACAAGTCAATAATTTCAAGTTTCTATTTGGAGACATAAGTCACAAACATGAAACAAAGAAAGAAAAGTAAAGGTGCACAATATGACCATTGTAAGCATTTTGCAAATGCGCGTTGTCTCTGCTTAGGAGCAGAAAGTAGGGAAAATGGCATCCCTAATCTTTTCTCTAAATAGCATGAAGTTCATTTCTATGTCTTTTCAGGATGTTTATACATCCCAGCGTTTTCAGAAATCTCCTTTGGTAGCCTAGATAAGAATGTTCACATGTTTGCTACATCCGAACTTCCAGTCTGTCAACCTCAAGTTATGTCCATAAAAGTGGAGCATTTTTAAACTTGCTGGTCTCTAACGACTTTGAACCCTGACTTTCTGCAGATGGTGAGGACCCAGGGTAACTCTTCTGGCACCAGATGAATTCAGAGTGGAGTGTTTACACATTTAATACTTGTAAAATGTTCAACTATAAATACCATTTCCCACAACAATCATACAATTTAGGAAAGAGAGTGCAGTTTAAAAGTCCTATGAGGTTTTAAATAACCATTTATGCTTTAATAAAGAACATCAAAGCTCAAAATATCTTGATACAACCAATTATCTTTTTGTTTCTCACATTAAATGTCAAATGATGTTTTCTTAATTAATAAATGTTGATTCCAAAGATGAAATTTCCTTTTGGTAAGACTTCAAAAACATTAGAGGTCAAACATGCAGATGCATATTCACAGCAACCCAAAACTGAAAAAAAAGAGTGTCCATCAACAGAGGAACGGATAAACAAAACGTGGCATACCCATGCAACGGGATATTGTGCAGGCACAAAAAGGAATGAAGCACTGACTCAGGCTACCGTGTGGATGGACTTTGAAGACATGATGCTAAGCAAAAGAAACCAGGCACAAAAGGGACATACAGTATGACTTCATTGATATGAAATGTCCAGAAGGCAGACTGCGGTGATGGCCAGGGGCTGCGGCAGCAGGAAAGGGGACTTCTCTTAAAGGATGTGGCTTCCTTCCATTTGGTGAAAATGTTTTGGAACTAGACAGAAGTGGTAGGTGCACAACACTGTGAATACACTAAATGCATTTTATTCACTTTAAAATGGTTATTTTTATATTTTGTGAATTTCATCTCAATAAAAAACAGGAAAAAAAATAGAGGCCTTGAATTGGAAAGATCATGAGGTCACCCCAAGGGCAGAGGTCATTAGCAAGGTGGAGAGTCTGCCAGATGGAGAGATAGGACACAGCCTCGACCACCGACCGGCAATGCCTCCCAGCACCACAGCTTGCTCCTCTGTAAAATGAGACTAATAACATCAGCCCGTCATGACTCATGCACAGTGGTGAGTAAGACAGGATAGAAGTGCACATAGAAACTTGCACTTTTACACCTTATAAGCCTACAAATTGAGCTATAAACATGCAAACATGCATACATCCAAACATGGCACTAGGGGCTCATCATTTTTGAGAAAAGAGTATACACAGTTCAGAATATTCTCCTCTCACGTGTGCACTGGGTAATACTTGCTTTCAGGAAAGTAGGTATTTGCGGGATTGCAACTTGTAGACAATATTAAAATAACTTCTCCACCTAAAGCCTTTTCATGAATACAAAATAACTTCGATGTATTTTAGAAGGCCAATGGAGCCCTGTTAATGATTGTCTGAGAACAATATTGACTCATACTTGTGTCATCTTCCAATATTTTGAGACTTGTTCCATGGTCATGGTCATTACATGTAATAAATCCAAAATCTTAGGACTGAAAAACACTTGGTTTTGGTTTCTAACCATTTACATATGTCATACCAACCATTTGCAACTTAATACTAATGGGCTCAATGGGTTTTTCTTCTTCTTATGAGAACAAGGCACTGAGACCAGGTTGGGGTCGGGAGCTGCTCTAGAGTCCTAGGAGAGTATACCTGTGGAGCAGGTGAAATGGATTATATAAAACCAGTGATTGTTTAAAGAATCAGCCTCTAGCCACCAGAAGGATGAGGCTGAAAGCAAAAACCTATTTCCCCCAGGGGGTGAGCCTGTATTTAATGCTTAATAGACACACTGGAGAGAATAAGGAAAATATGTACTGGATTAGTTTTAAAGCTTCTAGAAGACCAATGCAAATAGTTAAGCAACAAATGAAGGTCTTTTGATGGTGATGACAATGATGATGATGACGACGATGATAACAATAATGATGATGATGATGGTGATGACAGTGATGACAATAATGATGAAGATGATGGTGATGATGATGGTGGTAATGATGGTGATGATGATGATGGTGATGGTGATTGTGGTGATGATGGTCTAAAAATGGTCTGAAAAATCTGAGAACACACCCTTTCACAACATGCCTCAGTTTAAATAAAGCAGAAAGAATTCAGGGCTGAGAGAATAAAGCCGTTGCATAGTTTGGGGCAAGCCCCTTCACTTCTTAAAGTTCAGAGTCTTCATTTTCTATAAGAGGGAAAATAACAACACTTCACATTGCCATGATAAAACTGAGTGAGACAGTATGCATGCAGTAACAAATATTTCTATACCACCATTCTAAATGCATTACAAATAATAACTCATTCAAATGTCTTCACAACAAGCAGGCAAGGGCTATTATTATCCCCTTATTTTACAGATAAGGAAACTGATGAGGAGAAGTGATCTGAATTATCCAAGGTCACACAGCAAGTAAGAATGAAGCTGGGATTTGAACCCAGGCCATTAGACTCTAGACTCTGTGCTATCATCCATCATGCTATAGATAGAGGAAATATATATATATATATGTATATACACACACACACACACACACATCTCTAAATAATGTTATAGATACATATAAAATATGTATGTGTGTGTATATGTATATATAATTCACTTTGAGATTAAATTGCCCACAAATGATGGTTTTTATTATAACTTATCCCAAATCTACTTGGAACAAGAGAAGAAGGGTGCCAAATTTGGGTGGTCTCCTTAATTTCTCTCATTGGCAAGGACACAGACATGCATACACAGAGCCATATAGGCAAAAAGCTAAAATATTAACAACAGATTTGAATAGTTTCTCTTGTGTACATGGTTACTAGAGTTTGTTTTTCTGAATGCACACAAATACTGTATTTACTGGTGTCTGTTTAAAGCTACCCATGAATATCTTGAATTCCTGTCTTTATATCTCGTTTTATTTTATAAATGGTAGATGTAGCTTTGACCACCTAGTTAAATCACAAAACTCAAGGTACTTGAGGCCAAAGCAAAGTGTCATTTGTTTCAAGAGACATAGAAGGTGGTGGATGATACCCCAAGCCCACAGTGCTGCCATCTCAAATAGAAGCCTGTGAGTGGAGGAAGAAGAGCAGACAGTAATTGCCACCCAGCCTCGCATTCCCTTCCTCCCTTCTTCGGTGGCGCCTGTCGGCATGACGAGCTCTCAGGTTAGAGGGGACCTGAGGCTGATTTCTGGGCAGCACCCAGCAGAGCTGCTGGGACAGGCCTCGGGGCATCTGGGCTCTATCAGCAGTTGCCTCAGTAGAACCTGCAGAAATAAGATAATGAAAGATGAGTGAACATAGAGGGCGCCTGGGTGGCTCAGTTGGTTAAGTGACTGCCTTCGGCTCAGGTCATGGTCCTGGAGTCCCGGGATCAAGTCCCGCATCGGGCTCCCTGCTCAGCGGGGAGTCTGCTTCTCCCTCTGACCCTCTTCCCTCTCGTGCTCTCTGTCTCTCATTCTCTCTCTCAAATAAATAAATAAAATCTTTAAAAAAAAAAGATGAGTGAACATAGAAAGATGAAAGTATTTAAACTCTTTTCTAAATAGTCTGGTTATAGACTCAGATGGGAAGACACCCTCTGCCCTTGGGTGTGGTAGACCAGCAGTACATCTATCTGAGGTCTGGTGGCATTTGAGAGTGGGCTGCCAATGAGACACCAATAATGGCACTGCATTTCTGGAGGGGTTAGTGAATCCTGAATCAGCCGAAAGGAGCTGTCTCCATGCTCAGCCACAGCAAGGCCTGGACTCCTGACCCCCAAATTCATCCTGATGGCAGGAGAGGGAAGGATAGCAAGCGTCCTGTGATCACCCTGGGGGAAATACTTGAGTGCCTAGACCCAACTCAGGGTTTGTAGCACACACTTTTAAATGTAAATTTATTTTATGATACTAAAGGAATTATAAACAAATAAAATCTTTGGCTTTAATCAAGGAATTTGAGAAATATACAATTCCTTTGAGTATAATACACGCATATTTGCCTCAGAGAAACACATCAATTGTACTCACCCAAAATTCTTAAATGACACAATAGAATTACTCTAAATTTACTACTAGAATAACAGAATTCTACTAAATGTTCTCTAAATCTCCAAATATGTTCAAAGAAAACATGTGTTGCATAAATCATGATAAAAGAGAAACCAGCATGTGCTCCCAATCTTACTTGAATATTTCTTCAATTGGACCACATAATGTTGATTTAGAAGATGCACATCATGAGGAATCAATCTCATAACTTATTTGGAATCTTCTCAAAAATGGGATATGCCAATCATTTAATAGTTTAATACGGAGGAATAAAGTGGAATACCACCAAATGTATACATATTTAATTAGAAGAAGGCATCCTCGGGACTCATCAAGGAGGAAAAACAGTTGTTGAAGGAGAAAGGTTACTTCTGTGGAGCCACCAGCTGCTGGTTTCCAAACCACATCGGTGCATGCACATCTCATGCTGCCGCCCTTCAGAGAGAAGACACACCATCCAGAGGGCTCTCCTAGAGCCTCTGCTTGTGTGTTCGCGACCACGCCTTCCTCCAGCTCTGTCAACAGCAGTCTCTGGACAATTGCTTTTGGAAACACTTGAGTCTGCTTTTGGCCATTCGGATTTCCTGTCCATATCTGTTCTCCTCAGTGTTGGGACTTGTTTGATGTTTTGTTGCCATTTTGCCCCCAGGGGATCTCATGAACTCCTGAAGAAGCCGTGCCCATCACCATCCACTGGTGTCTTGCTCATGTGAGGTCCAGCCTCTGGGGCTGCTGCTGTCGAGGTTTCGTAAGGAAAGGGGCAACAAGGCACCCTCGTCCCCTCATGAACCTGCAGAAATAAAGGCTGGGGATTCTCGTCTTAAACAAGAATCATGATAAAGGAGGCATTGCCAAAAAGTAGTCCTTCAGGGCTGATTGTCAGGACCCTGCATCTCTTTGGAAACATCCACAACTCCGAGCTACCTTCCAATGCTTAGAGCAGGTGGCATCGCCAACTGCCCACCAAGCATGTGTGGAAATACCGGTTATGGAACCGAAGTCATGCCTGAACTTGGGCTGATCCAACGACAGAGAATCAATGAACTCCACCACTTACAGCAAGAGGCAGGGGTATGATCATTTCTGACTAAGAAACTGAAGTTTTTGGCTCAGGCTCACAAACGCGCAGTGGGCTGCTCACAACTGCCCGCATGGCAATGACAGAAACGTACCTGTATTTCTCTTAGATCCTGATATTTCAGTTCTGGAGAACCATGGCTCCACACAGAGGTGCTCTCAACATTAGCTTATTTATTAAAGAAAGGTTTAAACGTAACCGGTGTTGAACTGGCATGGTGTGGGGATGTTGAGAGGAGTTGAAGGAGTGAAAGTGAGTGCCCCGCATTACCCTGTGATCCGTGCGTGTGCCTGTGTGGGCTGCACCAGCCGAGCCAGCGTGACATCCAGCAGCCATGTAAGCAGAACCGGGCACGACACGACAGTCTGGGACCGTGACAGGAGACAGAGATGAGGGTTGGCAGAGAGCCTGTGAAGGCCCTCCGTCCACTCAGTCCATCTTCCCCAGACATGCACAGAACACCTCCCCCAGGCCGGGTGAGCGCCAGGGGCTGGGAGGCCAGCAGACAGGACACACGCAGCCCCACGCGCAGAGAGGCAACCGATTCTCTAAGAAGAGTCGTGAAGACCACGGTTAACAAGGGGACGATGGCCAGGAGGGCGGTAGGACAGGCGGCTCCGACCCGCGAAGCAGGAGGTCCAGGAAGCTTCCCGCAGCAAAGGACATTGAGGTCAAGGCACGAAGTCGAGGACAGAAGAAACGTGTGTGCTCGAGTGTCTGCGTGTGGATTTGGGGCGTGGAGGGTGGAGCTCGGGACACAGAGTGTGCCCACTAACCTGTCCGGGAGGCCTGTGGGAGGGGATGGGGCGGGAGGGACAGGCACAGCACTGCTGGTGCTTCCTCGCTACTGTAATGGGAGTGAGAAGACACGGCAGCTTGTGTCTCGAGGGAGGCATCCTGAGAGCTGTTTCCAGAAGTCGCACCTGGCTACTCTCTGCTTATTGGAACAGAACACGAGGATGCGCACATGCCAATCAGTTGGATGTTGACAGCATGTTAATCGATCCATAGCAGATGCCTCACAACGGATGGCCGTTTGCCATCCTGTCTCCCTTCTGAGAGTCTGAGAGTTCTGCGTCCCCCACAGAGAAGCTGTTTTCCAGCCTCCCCGTGGGGCAGAGGGGAGCCCTGTGCTAGAGGGGGAGGGGGCCAGGCACCCAGCGTGGCCTCTTCAGCCCTTCCCTGATGGAGTGGGTCATGGCGCACCAGCTCTGCAGGCGTTGCGGTAAGCCACAGTCTCCAAGGCGTGGCCCAGCAGGAGCAGGAGTGGGCTTCCTCATTTCCACCAGGCGGCATCACAGAGCTCCTGTCCTTGTGCACAGACATCACCAGATGCCCTTTCCCTGCTTTCAGACCCCGCTGTTTGCTGTGGTCAAGGCACAATGGAGAATTGCACAGTTGTACCAGAACTGGAATTCTTATGAGCAAGAAAGGCATTTTGAGCCTCAGCCACACAAGGGAATCAGGTGAGTGAATGTGGCTGGCGAGAAGGCGCCCAGAGGCAGGTTCCCCTGGAGTTAGGGGTGTCCAGGCGCTGGCTCCTGCCCTCACCTGCACTGCAAGACCTCTAGTCCCAGCAGAGCATCTCCACCACGAGTGTTTCTGAAACCCCCCGCGACGTTTGCCTTTTCCTCCCTCTGGCATTGCACAGCCGGAGGCTCTGGGGGCGAGCAGTGACTCCCTTTGTGTGGCAGGCATGCAGCCCTCTGGGCACAGGTGAGGGCTGGCATGGGGTGCTTGGAGTCCTCCCTGTGCCGAGTGAATACTGAACTCCACTCTCAGGTGGATAATTGCTTGCATAGAGTGTCAAAGATGAGCCTACTGCTTGTGCCTGCCCTGGGGCAGTTTCTGAAGAACAAGCTGCTACGCTCACCTGCACGGTGCTCACAGGAGCCCATGGAGAGCTGGTGTGGGAGAAGCACACCTTTCCGTCCACAGCAAGATGGGCCGAACCAGACTCCCGGAGAGCACACCTCCAGTCCTCCTAGAGGTTTGGATCCCAGAGGTTGTGGTCCATGTGCAGGTGGAAATAGCCTGTCCACACCTGCCCCACAGGAGGAGGCAGCCTCCTGAGCCCCTAAACCTTGTGGGGTCTCCCAGGTCAGGCCTTGAGCGATAATCATGGGCCAGCCTTCCTCCCAGTACCCACTCACCTGTGAGGTTCTGGTAAGTTGCCTCCATCAGGTGGGGGTTCTTCTAGGTGACAACTAGGGCTCATTTCAAACATACGCCGTTCTACTCAAAAGTGGGCTCTGAGAAAGTTTAAGAAATGCGTAGCACTTAGATATTCCCTCATCTTCCCAAAACTGCTAACTTTGGGATTCGACTATGTGGTCTCCAGCAGTATCATGTGCCTGTGTACATCTCTGTAGCCCCACAGTTTTTCCTCAAACAGACAGACACAGACACATCTACCTCTGCACCCCTCACACTGTTCTTTCTGCCTCTTCAGATTTTCCACACCCAACACTATTCCCTCGTACACCAATGTTTTTATAAGGTTTCAGAAAGAAACATGCATATCACAGTCCTCTTTGTGGGATAGCATGAGCTATTAAACCATTGGCCAAAAAACGACATATTACATAATATTGTTACATCATGGGTCACTGATACTTGGTCCTAACATCGACAATCCGCAGATGGAATAAAAGCATGAAAACCATCTTAACATTTAAAAATTCTACCCACTAATTCATCCTGCCAACTGTAAAATGACCTCACTTAGTGGCAAATCTCTCCAACGCAGTCTGTGGTGCACCAGTGACTCACAGAGCAAGGAGGGAAACCAGGGCCACAGCCACGGGGTAAAAATCACAAGCTGGTGTGTCCTTCACTCCCCTCACTCCTTCTGCAACAAGAAATTGCCCTTAAGCAAAAGGCAGTTACTGCTTCTCTCTTTTCTGCTGGCTTCCCCATGGACACATTCTGATTTTTAAGACTTGCTTCCCACAAAATACGCACTTTCTTTAGTGCTTAATTTGTGGCCAAGTCAGAAACCCAGGCCCCTCCTGCATCCTTGCTGGCCACACCCACTAAGTAACTACATCCTGAAGATGGTTTCTCCCCAAATATCCCATTAATTCTCTGTTATCACCACTGTGATTCTGATCCTAATAACGTCCAGCCCAGAGGCAGAGGTGGATTATCCATGAGGCTCAAGAAGTTTAAATATTAAAACTTCTCACCTGGTGTGTGTGTGTGCATGTGTCTGTGTGCATATGTATGTATGTGCATTAATGTGTATGTGTGTGTGTGCATGCGTGTGTGCGCACATGTACAAGCATGTGTGTGCATGTGTCTCTGTGTGTGCATGCATGCATGTGTGTGCATGTGTGTGCCTGTGTGTACATGTGCACGCATGTGCAAGCATATGTGCGTGGGCATGTGTCTGTGTGCATCTGTGCGTGGGCATGCATGTGCGTGTGCATGTGCGTGTACATGTGTGCACATGCCTGTCTGTGTGAGCATGCACATGCATACATTTTACTTGCAGAAGTTAGATGTTGTCACAGCAAACACTGAAGACTGCTGTGTCTCCCGCTGTGTCAGATGACATTGGGTGACCCTGGACATCGTTGGGCATCCCCTGTGGTTTGCACTGGGGAGTGTTCAGTCCTGACTGCATGGTTTCCATTGCTTCTGTGTGGGTGTGTCACTGCTAGTGGTCCTGGTCCAGGAACAGCCTCAGGAATACACCTGCTTCCAACCATATTGATGCCAAAATGAATACTTCCTAACTCATTCCGTACCACAGTTTTAATTCTTTATTTCTTGTAAAGAGGGCCCTCAACGCCTCGTATGTTTTAGGTCCCCCCCCACCCTGCACCCACATGGTCAGCACCGTTGCCATGGCTTCTACCTGGCCCCCCCACCTGGCTGGCCTCTCCAGCCTCCACACACCCAGAGTCGTCTTTCTGTAACGAAAACCTCACCTTCCCCTCTTTCACAGCCCCTCAGATTCCTTGATTTGTTCGCTATCCAGACTCCTTCAGCTGGTGCACAATGTCCTTCAGGATGTGGTTTCTGCCTTCGTTCTGTGTCACGTCCTCTTCACACCAGGAGACCCCCCCCAGGGGACTCGGCTCTCACCTGGTCTAGAAAACTAGGGAATACTGAGGTCTGGGTGGTGCTCTTTCAATTGGAGGCCCCTGAGTCTACAATGCATCTCAGGCCTTCCTGAGAATCAAGCTCAGTGTCTGCTTGTTAAGTGAACCCATCTCCCAACTTGTGTGCCTCCACATGAGCTGCTCGTGGCACACTCTCCCTGCCCCGCTCAGAAAGAGCGGGCGGGCAGGATGCTCAGGCCAGGGAACCAAGTAGGTTGTGAGGGGTCTCAATAGTGTTTAAGGAAGACAACTAAAATGTAAATCTGATATTTGTATCTGGACTTATTCATAGCATGACCACGGTACCTCTTTCCCAGGGCCCATCCCGGTCTGTGGCCACGGGGCAGTGGATGTTAACACCCAGCCTCAGTCACGCTTAGCACTGTCCCCATCCAGGTGATGAGTGGTGTAGCCCCGACTTACACACCACAGGCACACGCACCCTGCTAACTCACACAGAAATAGAGACATCTGTCTCTCTATCATCATCATTATTGCTGTTGGTATCCTGAGTATGCACATTATTTAAAACAACTTAATTTTACATAAAAATCACTTTAATAAACCACAGCAGTATTAGAATGTTTAAGAAATAAGATGTGGTGAACATGAGAAACATAGTAATTTCGGCTCCCTTGAAGGAAGCATTAAAACCCATGAACATAGGACAATTTTGGACCATCTCATAAGAGACCATAATTATAAGTTCTTTAATTATAAGACAAAGAGCCAAAACTTTAACTGTGACACAGAGGAAAGCTATGCCATTTTTTCTACATCTGCCCTTCTACTAAAAAGTAAAAGCTTTCCCTAAGCTTTTGGGGAAATCAGGACAACACAAACAATCATAATCACAGAATAATGACAGAACGTGTAGGTTGGTGCATGGTAAATATTCCAATTATTAAACATGGGTTTTTCTACCAACAGAAGCTGTAGGTTATAAGCCAAAATCGCTCCTTTTCTCTCTCCTGGGCCCATCATCCAGCCTGACCACGGCCCACTTGAGCCCACCCTGGTGGCAACCAACTCCTTCTGCCTCTTCCCCACAGCCCTGGTGACTTTCCCCACATGCACTTCTCTAAAGATAAAAAGCAAGTCCCAGCCACAAAAAAAATCACATTTTTGTCAAATGTCTGTGTATCTCTACCAAAAATAAAAGTATTATTTTCTTCTCAGTATTCCAATTCTGAAAGTGATGAAAGTGATAAGCTCTGAGAAGAACAGTAAGGACTAGACATGGGCAGAGTCCGTATGCAGAAAGGGTGCCACGAGGCCAGGGACTCCCCTAACGCAGGTTCCCCTGTGGACTCTGGCTAACACTGTGTTCCCTGAAACACCTGCAGAGTGAGGAAGGCTTCTTTGTCCAAGACGCAGCTGAGGATCTGCGCTATAAACTGTGAGGAATAAGAAGTGAAAAACACACTGTTCCTACTCTCCAAGATCTTAATATCTAGTTGGACAAAATTAAACAAATGCATAAATTATCATACCACAAACCACACTATAAAGACCTTAAAGAAAACTGAAACAGCCTTCAAAGTAGCATTTTTAAACAAATGTACGTTCCTCGAGTTATTGGAAAGAAACAGCGGACGGGGATCTGCTTCCCGCTGAGAACACCAGAGATGTGAAACACACCAGCAGGGGCAGCTGGAAGGGCCTGGCGGTGCGGTTAGAGCCACAGAGGTCAGGAGGCACTCATGCCCCGCTCACTCTAGAAACTGCCGGATATGCAGCGAAATAACGAGAGACACACCATGTCTGTGTGAGTGGCATAATATGGCAGCTCACCCGCACACACATCCATCTCGCCCTGTCCATGGAGGGTGCCTGGAAGCAGCGACACCCCAGTGGCCGTGAGCACACCTGGGGCCCAGATGTTGGCTGCTAAGTTCCCTCTCCATGAGAAGCCAGCAGGCTCCATGGAGAAATGACCACTTCTAGGACCGATCGGGATGGAAATGTACACAATGAGCCCAGAACTTCTTGTAATGCTGGAAAGTGAGGATGGCGATCAGTCAGTGGGACACAGGGGGCCACCACCAGAGCTGCAGTGGCCCAAGCTGGACCAGTTAGCATAAAAGAATAAGGTCGTACTGGGCCAATACCCAGATATAAACACCCATAAGTCCACACTGACATAAACTCATGATCAAATAAGCAAATAAAAGGGAGACAGTAGACAAATCTGTGCATGAGAATTCCGAATAACTTATGTAAATGCTCCACTGGCAAGGGAAACCACCAGCCTACACCCCAAGTGTGGCCGTGCATAGTGCCCCTTTCTAGAGGACAGTCCAGAGTTTTTACAGTGGAGACACCTGACACACACCTTCCTCACCTTCCGGTAAGACTCAGGGGAGCAGAGGGTTTATCTTTTGATTAATTTTGTAGCCTCCCAGGTCAGTATGTGTTCAGTGTGAAGCTCCTATCCCCGAGCACTTTCTTCCTCTTATTATCTTCTCAGTGATTCAAGAGAGAAATAAACATGAGTCATTCCTGCTTTGGGGACCCAGGAGAAGTTATGCACGAGCTCAAGAAATCTTGTGGTGGACAGGACAGTTTCTTAGGCTCACAGAGAGATACAAGGTGCTTAAAATGCCTGTGTGTTGTTATTGGTGTAGATGTTCTATTTCCTCACTCTATATGGGGCAATTTCTTGTATCAGCTTCTACTAAAAATCAGTTCTGGAATCGTGCTCTAACTTGAATAAACTTTAACAAAAGAGGCCTGCACTGGTGTTCAGGCCTGTCCCACGGCAAGGACTCGGGACGGATGCTCTGGGTGGAGACAGTATACTGGTCCTACAGCCCCTGTACCAGTAGGCCGGGCTCAGCTAACAGAAAACCAAGGACTCTGGGGATGATGAAATAACTTCCATTTCCCACCTGCATCATCGTGGAACTGTGACATGGGTGGCAGGTGGGCTGAGGGCCTGCTTGGGGATGCCCCGCAGGCTTGCCCATGCCGGGACCCCTGGAGGACAAGCCTGAGCCCGGAGCAGGGATGCAGGTCCTTCTGGCACCCGTGCCTTGCAGGGCCTCCCTTTGGAACTGGCACTCTATCCCACATGCAGCCCACAGCCCCGGAGGGTCACAGGATGCAGCCTTCTGGAGGGAGGCTACACTCTTCAGGTGGCAACAGGCAGAGAGGAAGGATAGAACCATCTGCTACAGACTCTAGAACCCAAGCACAAGGTTTAGGTTGCCTCCCATGATACATGCAAAGTTATTCAAGGGTTTAGATTGAGGATATGATAAAAGCAGAGACTGAAGGCACTCGATCTAGAAGCTGGTTACAAGAGAAAAGATAAAACTATCAAAACATCTTAGTGCCCTAGCCATCAAAATCAGTTATAGATGTTTCTCAAATTATTTTAAGAGATAATACCTAACTAGCTAAAAACTAGAACCTTGGACTACTCAAACATGACTGTCGCACAGAGGCCCAAAGTGCCCTCAGACGTGGCCAACGGGAAAGAGGTGTGGGGCCAAGAGCACGGTGCGGGGAGTCCATGGGGCCCGCTTCCCACCCTCAGAAATAGAAGAAGAAAACACACTGTCCTGGGAAGATATTCATCCTGACGTGAAGTGTACTACTAACAGAATATATTGATTTACAGCCCTAAGTAAAAGTCTTCTATTACCTCATTAAAACATAGAAATTACACACATCAGGTCTTTGTCAGAAAAGATAATTACTCAAGGTCTGGGGTTCTCCCAAAAGCATGGCTCCACAGAGCCACGGGCTTGGATCAGGTGGGGACACTGTGCTAGCCATCGCAGTCAAGAATACCGTCTGGGTAACTCTTCTAAAGAACTAACACAGACTGAAAACTTTTTTACATATGGAATCCAATGAATTAAAAAATGTTGAAGTATATTGTCAAATGTTCTCTGCAATTGATCCTGTTACCCTCCGTCTCTGTCCCTCCTCTCCTTCCCTGTCTCTCATTAAAGGAATAGTGCTTATGGTGCATGTATTCTCTAAAGATAAAGCCCCACTTATTTAAGGGATGGAGCACTGGGTGTTCTACACAACTAACGAATCATGGAACATTACATCAAAAACTAATGATGTACTATAGTGGCTAACTGAACATAATAAAAAAATTTTAATCTAAAAAAAAACCACTACATAAAAAAAACAAAAAAATTAAAATGTGATGACTTAAAAAAAGGGGGGGGGTCGAGGTGCCAAACTTGAGTCTGCAGTTGGCTTTTGTCCTGCCTTCTGGAGCAGGGGATGGAGAGCAGGGGGTAAGAGGTGCTGGCGGAGGAGCTGACACATCTCCCACCTGAGTCTAGATGCTCACCGCAGGTTGCGAACTGCTGCTTCATCCAAATTGTGCCTCTCATTAAAATACTCATTTGTGGGGGAAGGTTAGTTTTGGTTCATATTCATTTTGATTTTCTTTATTGTTATTTTTGGGGTGGAATTTCTTCCTGAGCTGAGGGATGATGGCAGTGTGGGGGAATATTTGCTAAGTTGTTTTGTTTTCCACTCATATTCATGTTAAGAAATATATTGGCTTTAAAGCATTAAAGTTTGACTGACTTGATTCTTTTGCTACTTTTCCTTTGAGACAACAATAGTGCAAACTGTACTCTAGACTCTCCTTTTTAAATTCCCTTATGGTGTTCATCTCCGATGTGCCCTAGCAAATGAGCAGAAGCCTGGTCACCTCCAAGGGGCAGAGCAAAATGGCCTCGACCCCAGGTCCCACCCCTCCTCACACTGAGCCCGGATAGCATGGGGTTCTGCTGTGGCAGCAGGACCTCACCGATGGGAGGCTCTGTCCATTTCCCAAGTCTGGACTCTGTTCCTCACTCAGCTGGTTGTTATTAAGGCCCTTTGCAGTAGCAGCGAGAGATTAACCGTGGCCAAGTGTCTGAATCCTAACACAGACAGCCAAAATCCAATCTGCCACAACCAAAAGGAGGTGAGAACAGGAGGGCATGTGGTTTCCGTGTTGCTCACTCGTCTAGGACTCTACAACACCATTTCAAGATAGACCAAAGTATTCAAAAATCCACAGGGTGATGTGCATTTAATTAAAGTAACATCGGTGATTCTTAGGGATGATAATGGCTTTTCCAATTCAGTAAGAGGGAGTCGGTTCACAGCAAGTTAATGCAGCATCACAGAAAGGAGAGCCCCGGGGTGGAAGCTGGAGCACATCTCTGACAGCCATGTAGGAGCCAATCTTGGGTCCAGTGGGGAGTCAAGCCTGGGTCACTTCATCCATCAGGTTTAAAATACAAAAAGCAATGAAAATGAAAGGCTGCACTTTTGTACCCACGGCAAGTCAGGAAGGCTGCTTGGCAGTTCCAGAGGAATGTTTCTGGCTTATGGTCCCTGGGAACTGGGGTGACTCCTTCAAATGGCAAGCACTTCACATGCTTGCTGGAAATAAACAAGGAGACACAGAGCTCCTTCTCGGAAGCTGCTGGTCACATCAACTGCTGCTAGCTCGCCTTCCCTCCCCACTCGCATGGAGCTGCAAACCACATTCAACTGTGCGGGCGTACCACACTCAATTTAACCCTTCCATTTGCTAGCCACGGCCGTCATCCACTCTCTGCTGTTGGAAGCAACACGGTAATGATCGATAGTATACAAATATTTTCTGATTTTACCATGTTTTTCAGAAAGTAGTTTCCATTTCTGCCCCCATGACAAACTACATTTCCCGGACTGTTCTCTTCCTGAAAACAAAGTGCTAAATGCAATTTGAAAATCGTCTTTTTAACTGCCCTGCTGAGATGGCCAGGAAGTAAGGAGCCCTCAGTGGCCCAAACCTGAAGTGTACATGGGGACCTAGGGAAGTAAGAGAGGTTGGGGCAGCCCCCAGGCAGCTGACAAGCTCTAAGGAGACAGTGGGCTCTTACAAGTGCTGCTCAGGCATGTCTGCAAAGAAGACGTCTAAGAAGCCTAAGAAGGGAGCCGAGGGGCTACCACCTCCTCACCTTGAGAAGCAGGCTCATTTGGGGCATCCAAACAACCCTGCAAGAGGGGAGCCCCATCCCCCGCCCCCCAGAGGACCTGCAACCACAAGCCAGGTCTTCACCACACTGAGCCTAGCTTCAGACCAGGTCTAGGCAGGAAATCCTTCAGAGCAATGCTGGGTTGTGGGTCAGGCTTTGTCTTGACTGATTAGGGTTTTTTAGATTTCATTTTGTCTAGTTGACCTATCGGTTGCTGAGAGAAAAGTGTTAAGAGCTGACTCTGGTTGTGCAATTATCTATTCCTATTTTTAATTTGGTCAGTTGGGCTTCATGTGTTGGGGGGGGGGTCTCTCATCAGGCACCTGCACCTTTGTAATTGTGTTGACTCCCTAATGAAGAGAAGAGAATTTCATCATTGCAAACTCGCCCTTTATCTCCAGCAGTGCTCACCACGTGGAAGGTTCTTTTCTTTGACATCAATGCACTTACTCTAATGACTTCCTCTCAACATCTGCATGGTCTATTTTTCCAACACTTTATGTTTGACCTATCTGTGTCTTCTTGTTTAAAGTTTGTCCTGGAGGCAGCATATAGTTTTTACTTGCTTTTTATCCACCCTGACAATCTCTGCCTTTTATTTGGAGTGTTTAGGCCATTAACTTTTACTGTAATTACTGATAAGATTTAATACAGTCTAGCATTTTATTTATTGACTTCTGTTTTTCTCCCTCAGACTTTTGCTTTTTGTTCTACACACACACACACACACATTTTTCATAAATATATCTTTCATAAGGTTATCTTCCGTATCTTTTCTCTTCTTAATCCATGAAATGGTGAGCAAGAGAGACAAGTATCATTTCTCACAATAACTAATGTGGTTTTGGCAATCTCTTCTTGTAACCTCTAGATTTTTTATTCCACAAAAATGTATTTCATGTTATTCGCTGCATAAAAATCTAGAGACGTTAAAAGTTCTCTTAATTTTTATGATTTTAATAGGCATGGGATCCCAGGTTTTGTGAGGCTTAAATGTTATACGATTTTCTCTTTAAGGCAATTATAAACATAAATCTAGGAACACATGAGAATATGTATTTAAAAGAAAAGAATAACATAAATTAAAAATTTTAAAGATGACAATTGTCACAATCATCACACAATCCAGGAAATAGCATGATGTTTTTATCACTTAGCTGCACAGCACACCCACTCTGTGACCCTAACTGCATTTTCTGCACACTGGTTTGTCTTTTCTTCTTAAGTATGCCTATTATGACACTGAGGTGGTCAGCAGACTTGGTGACTGGAGCATTTCAAGAAGTCACCCCAGTGTAAGGACACAGAAGTGACAGGGCCCCACACACATCCTACTAAAGCTAATCCAAAACACCCTGACTCCAATTCCTCCTCGCCCACTGGGAAGGCCCTGCAGCAACCCTAGAGTCCTCCCACAGTGGGAAGCAGGGGCTGGAAAGAGGTGGTCATAAACGCCTGTTAAATTTTCACAACAATGGTAGCATGAGCATGCTGCTGGCAACCCAACAGGTCTGGGGAAGAGCCTTACGCCTCAGCACTGTCAGCCTCGTGGAAAACCCACTTCTCAGAACAAATGACTGAGAATAACCAACACTTACCAAACATCTTGCTTCTTCCCTAACATCACCAGGATTCTGCCACATCTTGGGGTCTCTTCTTGGTTTTCCATTTCTTAGCAACATCAGGTGCCAGGAAACACTGGGGCGACTCACAGTTTGAAGAAAAGTTGTTTAAATAAAAGTCCTCCCTTCATGTATTTATTCATGCAACAAATGTTTAATGAGCCCTATTGTCCTCCAGGCTCTATCCCAGTTCCTAGAGATACAGCACCATGAATGAAACAGAGAGTTCTTTCCCTGATGGAGTTGACAGCTTGAGGAGATAGGCAGTCACTGACAGGAGATTATTATTATGGAAATGCAATAGTCATAGAAAGACATTCGCTAGTATGCACTAAAGTGAGATCAATTCAACCCATAAAGCCTTCCTGAAATCTTACAAGAGTTACACACAGTGAAGACATCTAACTGGGGTCCAGCTGATAATTTGGAAGAATTATGAGAGATAAAAATTATCAGAGAACACGTGCTCAGAGTGAAGCACTGAGATTTCAATCGTACTCCTTAATTTGTAAAATCCAGGCTTCAAACCCTACCTCACCTTGCAGGGTTTCTGTCTGTTTTAGATGAGGTAATAGATCACAGTGGCAGACGCCATGTAAGCTCTGGTGGCAGTTATTTTAAATGATTGTTTAAACTGCTTATCACACTAGTAATAGTCATTTTAGATAGTGTTATTATTAAAATAGGAATCTAAAAATTGACTGACGAGGCCATGTTCAACTAATGTTCTGTTTCCAAGAGATATACCTAAAACAAAGCAACTCATAAAGATTAAAATTTTTAAAAGCACCAATCACACAAGCAAAAAGGAGGATTACCCATGTGATACTTTATAATGTACCATTTAAGGTAAAATTGCTGAATATGCTGAATAAAATCATTTCTAATACAAATGAGACAAACTCTGGAAAGAACAGGGAGGCGCCACGTGATGGAGGTGGAGATGCTAATCTCATCTACTGTCCCGCTGGGCAGACCACTCCAAGAAGGACGAGTAAGACTCAGGCCTAAAATATCTCCTTAATGGCACATTTTTTCAAGATGAACATCTTCCCAGATAATTGCTGCCTTTGTGATAGATCCTCATAGGAAGTGTGGGCCAAGCTGGGGTTGGATGGGAGGAGCAGACCAGAGGAGCTGACAGAGATACTGGGGTCTCAGCCGGCATTTCAGCCTCTTACAGCAGCAGGAGGAGGGGAGGAGGTCAGAGTCCCTGCAGGTGGCCCAGAGGTGGCAAGAAGACCAGGTATGTGCAAGGTGAGGAGGAAGGTTCCAGTGCAGACACTGACAGGGCACCCCGGAGCAGGTGCCCCTCAATCCACTACGAACACCACGGCTTGTTTCCATGGTGGAGAGCTTCAACTCACAGGACAAAGTGACAGGACGCGGGCACCAACAGTGAAGGTGCCCTGGCTGGACGCGCCATTCCTGAGCCTCGGTCCTGCCCCCACGGCGGTGCACGCACAGCGCTCACGTGACCCCAGGGCACCATCTACACAGAGTTCTGGTCGTCCCAAAACACAGAACTTCTCAGAACAAACAGCCGTTTTTCTGTCTCTCCAGGCCGTGGGTCAGCAGGGTCTCTTTATTACCTCTGGGGTCTTCATGGTAACCTGAGACCCCGAGCTTCTGCCAGCCTTCAGGGCTCTGAGAGGGCTTTTCCAACCCCCAAAAGTGGATTGGTGCCCCCCCCTGCATGTGCTTCCATGGAGGACATGCTGGAGGCTAGCACTTACCAGGCTGCTGAGGCCCCACCCCTGCCCACTTTGTCCCTCATAAGATCCTGAGGTCCTGATGGCAGGACCGTCTTATCCACCATTGTAACCAAGAGTGGTTCAAGAGCCCAGCACAACTCTTTGTTGAAGGAAGGAGGGGTGGAGACTAAGGGAGGGATGGGAAGGATAGAGAGAGGGAGGGATGGTGAGGGATGCACGGGGAGGGAGAGATGGGGAGGGAGAGATGGGGGAGAGATGGGGAG
>NW_027397068.1:80124889-80153486 GCF_003265705.2 Callorhinus ursinus
GGGGAGGGAGAGACGGGGAGGGAGGGATGGGGAGGGAGGGATGGGGAGGGACGGATGGGGAGGGAAGCATAAGGAGAGAAGGAGGGAGGGAGGGAGGAAACAGTCTATCACTCCAGAGGATGCAAGGTGGAGAGTGCCAGGTGCCCAGCAGAGCAGAAGGACCACCCTGCAGGATGTGGCGCAGATGCCCTCTGAATAGACAGGATCCATCCAGGAAAAAGGAGAGAAAAGCATCCTCCAGACAGAACACGGAGATGTGCAGGGGGCTGCTCTGGATGGCCATGCATTTTCTAAAGGGCAGATGGAGTTTCATATTTAGAAAAGTACTGGAAACAGCTTCACAGAGAAAACTGTGTTCAGCCATTTTTTTTAATAACTCAACATGCTATAAAGCACAGTATTCATGATACTGTGCTGTGGCCATTTCATGGCTTTTGGCAAAGGAAACCCAGCATGTTCTCTGATCTCCCCTACATGTCCTTCTGCAGGGTGCTTGCTTGGTGCCCCGGATGAGCTGGGACCCCCCAAGTCACGCACTTGGAAGGATCAGCAAAACCTGAAACTCCTGGACACAAAAGTTATATTCGTAGAAGAGAGGCACTGCATTTCTCAGCAGTGGAAACTCTGGGTTTTTATATTAATGTACATTCGGTCCCTCAAAATGATTTAGTTCATGAAGATGTAAAGCAATTTTTTTCTTTTAAGAGCATTTTCTTTTCCAACATGTATAAAAGTGCCCGAGATCACAGGTACTTAATAAATATCTGTGTTTGCAGTGACTTTAAAGTTTCATGTTATCACTGCCTCATTTGCTCATATTAGACACTCATGACCTGAGGAAGAAACATCATCATTTTCTACCCACCAGTGTATTCCCCGTGCCAACCCCAGTGCCTGAAAAATAGCAGGTGCTCAGTAAATATTGTTGAAAAATTAAATGAACATGTGAATAAATATCACCAAGAACTCTGAAATATTTCATCTATTTGATGGAAAATAAGAATCCATGAATAAATACCACCTCCTAAAAGAGAAACAGAGCAAGGAAATGCCCAGGGTGCCGGGCACACTTGGAGGTCTGCCCCCCAGAGCCGGCCCCCAACTCCTGTTGGTAGAGGCACCGCCGGCCAAACAGATCAGCTCGTGGAGATGGAGCAAGATGACAGAGGCAGAACTGTGCCTGGGTCAAGGCTGCTTCGGCCGAGGTCCTGAGGATGCAGGCTAACTGGGCCTTGCAGCAGAAGTCAGGGACTCTGTAGAGCAGGAAGACAGGATGGGGTCTCTGCTCAGACCCTGGATCTAAGCCTTCCCTACCAGCAACGAGGTCCCTGTTCTGAGGGCCTGCAACATACATCTGAATCTTTATTTTCAAAATCTTACTTTTCTTAAAATAGGTGGAGAATGTGTTTCTTTTCCTCGCAGTGAAATAATCCCTGTGTAAAGCATAGAACAGCATTCCATCGGTGGCCTCACTAGACCCCAGCAGCGCCCTTGGATTTCTGTTTGCAGAGGGACCAGAAAAGGAGCACGTTACAATGGCAATGACCTGGTCATCTTTTTCATTCTAATTTTTTCCCAGACATTAAAAGGAAGTGTTTTGAACAATCCTACGCCAAACTAAGAAGCTCAAAACACAAAGTTTATTGAATCAGTTTAATACAAGTAGCCAGAAACAAAAGGAAGCAACGAGTTAGATGAAGGCACGTAGTGGAGTCTAGAGCACGCTGTGTAAACGCTGTGTGGTGCGGTGTTCATGGTCTCATCCTCCTCAGCCTCATCCGACCCCGTTGCTGGTTGTGCGGTTGCATGGGGCTCGGCAGCGTGCCACTAGCTGTCTGCCCACTGAGCCGCTGGGAATGTCCTCCGGTCCTTCCACATTCATTCAGCTGGGAATGTCCTGCGGTGCCTGTGTTGGGACGGGGTCATCTTGCCCTGGGTGGTCACCTAGGACCTCGTAAACCCTGAGACTAGTGTGCCTCCCGCGTACGGCATGTATCTTGAGTTCTTGGTCCTCCACCTTTTCTTCCTCTTTGTCTTGTGATGCCTTGGCCCATTTCCCTGGTGATTGTCTGTGTGTTCTCTGTACCCGGGAGCTTGTTTTATTGCTGCTGCAACTCGTTTTGTTGTAGGTCCCACAGGTAAGCGAGGCCGTGCAGTATTTGTCTTCCTCCTCCATCTTATTTCATTCAGCAAAATGTCCTCAAGGTCCCTCCATGTCATCACAGATTTTATTTTAGAGCCACATCATGTCAATCGATCAAAATTCATAGGAAACAGTAACCCATAATCTAAATTCTAAAAAACAACTATCAGCTGTTAACACAGTTATACATTTATTTCTTCCATTTTGTCCTATAAAATATAAATGAACTTTTTCTATTTTGTCTGCTGCTGTGTCCCCGGCCCCACCAACAATGCCTGACATGGGCTGGGTGTTGAGCAAGTGGATGAGTGAATTCATGCACGGTGCATGCTTGCACACGTACACCCCTAGAAACAAGAACATGCTTCACACACCACTCTTAGCCGACCAATCACAGGAACACTGTCTACAGTGAATGCCTTCCCATGTCTCAGCTGGTTTCCTTGGCTCTGTGAGACCCTACAGCTGGTTGCTTCCCCGTCCTGCAGCCCAGGGCAGCTACAAGGGCCAGCAGCCCTCCATCCTGTGTCACGGCAGGCTAGGCGACTTCCAGCAAAAACAGGCAGTTAGTTACTCATTCATCTGTTCCTGTTCTCTCTCTCCTGCTCACTTCCTCCCCAAATCATGCCAACATGTGTCTATATGTCTTTTGAGCCAAGTAAAGTCTCCAGGTCTGACATTCCAATCCACAAAGCCTATCTGAGGACCTACCTGCACTGTTTTGAATTAGACTAGAAGGACACACCCCTAAGTCTGGTAGAGTTCCTGCCTTCAAGGAGCATGATGATCGTAGCCATCATTTCAAATACAAACATAATACATGGATAAATGTTTTTAAATGGAAACAGTAGCCACAGGAATCAGATAACATAAAGATATAATAGGCATCCAAATTGGTAAGGAAGAAGTAAAACTCTGACTATTTGCAGATGACAAGATACTACATATAAAAAGCCCTAAAGACTCCATGAAAAACCTGCTAGAAATGACAAATGAATTCAGTAAATTCACAGGATACAAAGTCAATGTACAGAAATCTGTTGCATTTCTATACACAAATAATGAGCAACAGAAAGAGAAATTAAGAAAACAATCCCATTTACAACTGCACCAAAAGAAATAACATATGTAGGAATAAACCTAACCAAAGAGGTGAAAGACCTGCAGTCTGAAAACTCTAAAACACTGATGAAAGAAATTCAAAATGATGCAAAGAAGTGGAAAGGCATTCCATGCTCATAGACTGGAAGAACAAATTTTGTTAAAATGTCTATACTACCCAAAACAATCCACACATTTAATGCAATCCCTATCAAAACACCACCAGCATTTTTCACATGGCTAGAATAAACAGTCCCAAAATTTGTGTGGAACCACAAAAGACCCCAAACAGCCAAAGCAAACTTGAAAAACAAAAATGGAGGCTTCACGGTTCTGGACTTCAAGCTCTATTACAAAGCTGTGATCATCAAGACAGCATGGTACTGACACAAAAACAGACACATAGATCAATGGAACAGAATAGAGAGCCCAGATATGGACCTTCAACTCTATGGTCAACTAATCTTTGAAAAATCAGGAAAGAACATCCAATGGAAAAAGACAGTCTCTTCAACAAATGGTGTTGGGAAAATTGGACAACCACATGCAGAAGAATGAAACTGGACCATTTCCTTACCCCCCACACAAAAATAGACTCAAAATGGATGAAAGACCTAAATGTGAGACAGGAATCCATCAAAATCCTAGAGGAGAACACAGGCAGCAACCTCTGTGACCTTGGCCACAGCAACTTCTTGCTAGACTCATCTCCAGAGGCAAGGGAAACAAAAGCAAAATGAACTATTGGGACCTCATCAAAATAAAAACTTCTTCACTGCAAAGGAAACGGTCAACAAAACCATAAGACAACCTACTGAATGGGAGAAGACATTTGCAAATGACATTACAGATAAAGGGCTGATAGCCAAGATCTGTAAAGAACTTATCAAACTCAACACCCAAAAAACAAATCATCCAGTCAAGAAATGGGCAGAAGACACGAACAGACACTTCTCCAAAGAAGACATACGGATGACCAACAGACACATGAAAAAATGCTCCACATCACTGATCATCAGGGAAATGAAATCAAATGAGATATCACCTCACACCTGTCAGAATGGCTAAAATTAACAACACAAGAAACAACAGATGTTGGCGAGAATGTGGAGAAAAGGGAACCCTCTTACACTGTTGATGGGAATGAAAACTGAGGTAGACACTCTGGAAAACAGTAAGGAGGTTTCTCAAAAAGTGAAAAATAAATCTACCCTATGACCCAGCAATTGCACTACTGGATATTTACCCAAAGAATATGAAAACACTAATTCAAAGGAATACATGAACCCCTGTTTATAGCAGCATTATCAACAATGGCTAAACTATGGAAGTAGTCCATGGATAGATGAATGGTTAAAGAAGAGGTGGTATATACATACAATGGAAAATTACTCAGCCATAAAAAAAGAATGAAATCTTGCCATTTGCAACAACATGGTTGGAGTTAGAGAATATAATGCTAATCAAAATAAGTCAGAGAAAGACAAATACCATATGACTTCACTCATATGTGGAATTTAAGAAACAAAACAAACAAGCAAAGGAAAAAAAAGAGAGAGAGAGGCAAACCAAGAATCAGATTCTTAACTATACAGAACAGACTGGTCACCAGAGGGGAGGTGCTTAGGGGTATGGGGGAAATAGGTGATGGGGATTAAAAAGCACATGAATCGTGATGAAAAAAATAATAAAATAAAGTAATTAAAAAAAATTTTAAAAATGGAAACAGTGCCTGTTGTGGTGCTTGGCACATGGCAGGGGTCCAAGGACTGTGGACGGTGTGTGGATGGAGCTGACAGCAGGCCCTACACTGAGCTCTCTGCACACTCCCCTACCTCTCTCAAACACTATGGGATTTCTGTGTTTGCACAGAAAGTCCATTATTGTAAATATTGTTGGTTAAAGTTTGGTATCTGGATTATAGGCATGGAGCTTGGAATATTTAACTCACAACAGGAACAGGAAATCACACAGCCTTTGTGAAGTTGGGAGCTGAGCCCCATGAAAGCCACAGAGACCTGGCCAACCTTGAACTTGTTTCCATTCACCTCATCCCCAGAGGCTCCCTGGGGACAGAGGGAGGATGTCTACCCTAACGTTCTAGTAAATGCATATATATAATGTAACATGTGTCATTATAAAAACAACATCATCTTTGGAAACACTGAAGAATAAATCATTATTGCTGGTATAGTTGTTAAAGATTATTTATCTCATGTTATATAAAAATAGCTTATACCCAAGCACAGTTTGATTCTGAAGAGGGCAAGGAGAGGAAATGAGTGGATTAGGGCCTTTCTTTGGCAAAGTACTTGCATTTCAAAGCATATTTTCAACCCAATACAACTAAGCAAAATTAGAGCAAAAAAAGAAAAGAAAATTCTGAGAAATTGTTTGAATGATAAGTGATAATCACTGAAAACAGACTGCTTATCAGAGAGACCCATCAAGTTCCCACCACGATGAGTCACAGAACAGTAAATGGAATCTCAAAAACTGGTTTTAAGGTAATAACAAGCTAACTTTCCTCTTACTGACATTCCTGCCACAGGGCAAAAGAGAGCTCAGCAGGTGGCACACAGTCCCAGGTTAGACATGGCCCGATGGAGGAACAAAGTATGTCGTTAGTCTCAGCAAGGTACAGGCAAACTATAGACCAGGTTACTCAGTTCTCTGAGGAGAGATTTGAAGAGTGAAATTGTATTCTCGGGATTGAAGTAAAAATAGCTGCAGTTGGGTATGCACATGTTAACTCTTGAGTCATTGCAGTGTGGAAAAAATAAAAATTCTGGACAAATGTATAGTTCTATGCACCCAGTGGGAAGAAGTAAGAGGGCTGATGATGGGAGGAACAAGGCAGTGTCACCAGGACTGGCTAACAAAGGCCACGGTTGACGGTGGGACACAAGCAGTACCGTGTTTCACAAACATCAACATAATCAGAGAGACGCGTGATTGACAAATCATAAGAAATTTGACCGCACAAAGGATGGAACCAATCAAGCCCATTGTGGAAGTTCGACCGAGCTCCTTGTAGCCAGATCCGTCTGCTCCCAAAATCACATACAGACCTTTTCCTTCAGCTGCATGGGCACGTTTCACTCTGCTTCAATAAATACCAACGCGGCCAAACACGTCACAGGTAAAGAGCAAGACTAAAATCCACAGTTCCCAGCTCGAGCGTAAATGGATCCTTCTAAAATAAAAATCCATTTGCTGTAGGAAAATGTTCTTTCCAAATTATTAAACTTTCCATGGTGCTTAGACAAAGCTCTGAGCTGGATTCAAACAGAGAAGGAAATACAAGCGCCAGCGTTATGTCCGGACATCTTCTCCTTCTTACCCCGGGTTTGATTTCTTTACGAAGTTTTGAAAGTGCTAAGTTCACTTTGCTATTTTTATCCACAGGGGAAAGGAACCGAACGATCAGCAGGAAGAGGGCTGAGGAGGGGGCACGGGGCTGGGACAGGCACAAGCAAGGGCGGGGTGAGTTCTCCACAGAGCAAATGTCTTCTCTGTGTGGTGCCAGCCCGCCGGTACCTAACAGTCACTAGGAATCCAATGTATACTTCCAAAAACGGCTTCCGGAAACCCAGCATTCCAGTGGACAGAAACGAGTGTTGAATCCAGCGGTTTGAAATGGCAGGTGCTACCAATGTCCCACTACGTCACACCACGTCATGCCACGTCCCGCCACGTCTCACTGGGCCAGGCTGTGCCGCATGACACCATGCCACGTCATGCCACAGCAGGACACCACCATTATTCCAGTTCTTCTGTTTGCAATAAACGTTAGCAGTTAGGAAGGTGGAGTTTCCTCACTAAAATCATTTCTTAGTTTGCTTCGCGGGAATATGCCACCAGGGGAAATGTTTTTAGAAGAAACCACACAATCGCCTAGCATCGTTCTAGCCACGAGGCTGAGCCACCCTCCCAATGGGGCAGACACCTGTGCCCGCACTCGGCTGTGCTGTAAAGCTGGCTCCCAACCAGCTGGTGGGGAATAAAAAGAAATGGAGCTGACAGCTTTCCCGGTCCAGACCCCCACTCTGTACTTTCCAGTGTGGAAACCTAGACAAGCCACGCGACCTCCATGAGCCTCGGTTTCCCTGGGTGTGCAATGCAGAAGATGCAGAGGGCTCTGGCATGGGAATGCAGGAGGCTCTCGCAGTCCAGCCAGGGAGATAAGGCCCTCCCAGGGAACCAGAGGAGAAACTAGCCTCGGGTGCTGAGGTGAGGGTTTCAGAAGTGAGCCAGGGAAGCTGGGAGCAGGGGCAGGACAGACTGGCGCTAGGAAGAGGGGAGGACTTCAGGAGCCCTGGTGGGGAGAGAGACCCCCACCCCTCGGCTGCCTCCAAGCCGAGGACAAATCTCTGCGTGGACCCCTAGCTACCTCACGATCTCTCTCAGGAGGGAGCACCCCAGATGTTCCCATCTCTGTCATCACCAGAAAAGACTCTTCTCGGCCTCTCCTTAACCAGGACGGACATCGGAACAGGACTCCTGAGCACACCTGCATCCTGCCAACCCTGGTGTGCAAGGGTGACACTGAGAACGGTTTCTGCTTCTCCCAAAACTGTACCCAAATTATACCTTTGCTCTGAATAAATCGTGGGGTCTATGGAAAATCTTCTTCATCTGCTCTTACAGGATGGCGAATGCCACGAGGCTAACAAAACATTCAGGACTTGAAAACAAAAATTCATGACTTTTCAGCATTATCCTGGTTATTACATCTACACAGACAAATTTGAAACTCACGATCAAGGAAATGAAGAAATGAATTAGCTAAGACAGCTCAGGTCTGAAGGAACCGCTGGGATGCACACACAGGGGCCACGCGGACACAGCGCGGCCAAGTTTGCAGAAGGCTGAGGAAAGCTGGACCCTCCAGCACACAGCCAGGACCCACAGCACCACAAAGACGCTTGAGACCGCGTAGTTTTTCTTGCTCTGTACGGCGACCTCACAGGACCTACTGGGACCTGCTCCATCAGCTCACGACGCCACTTCTCAACCCTCCAGGGGCAACGCCCAGCCCCTCCGGCCACTTCTCCACGGGCATGGGACCTACCGGCTCCTCTCAGCCCCAACCTTTATCTGTCACCCTCTCTTGCCTGAGACCTTTGAAAGCTCCTTTCCCAGTGGTTCTCAGGCCCCAGCATGCACCCGAGACGCCAGGAGGGCTCCCCAAACAGACAACGAGGCCCCAGAACCGGAGGTCCACAGTAGGGCCAGCACGGGGCCAGCATCTCGGACTAGCATCACTGCTGATGCCGCTGGTCCAGGGACCACACTCTGGGGCCTCTGCCTGTACTCGGCAAACCAGAAAATCAGTCCTGGAGCAGAGACAGCTCTGTCCCTCTATCTGTCTCTGTCTCTCTCCACCTCTACCTATCTCAGTGTCTCTGTCTGTGTCTCTGTCTATCTCTCTGTCTCTCTCTGTCTCTCTGTTTCTCTATCTCTCTGTCTCTGTCTCTCCATCTCCCTGTCTCTGTCTCTCTCTGTCTCTCTCTGTCTCTCTGTCTCTGTCTCTCTATCTCTCTCTCTGTTTTAGCTGCCCACGTCCCGCTCTTACCACAGGCAGACCCTGTGGCGTGTGCACCCCCCTGAAGGGGAGTGTTGGGTGCACACCTGGTTTCTGTCCTGCCTGTGGGAATCAGAAACTCTAGGAGGCTGCTTGGGAGTGTAAACCACAGGCCAGCCCAGTGGAGTGGTGTTTTAGGGAGACCGTCTGGCTGACCGTGGGCTGTAAGGGCAGCAAGACCCTCTGTGTGAGAATGGGGAGCAGGGGGTGGGAAGGGAGACGAGGCGTGGGGCCGCAGAGTGTGCTGCTAGCTGGTGTGGGGCGGGCGGCATGGCTGCGCCCTCACAGCACAGAGCCTCCCTACCCACTCTGAGATCAGGGCTGACAGATGGGGACACTGAGGCATGGAGGGGCTTACGGACTGACCTGAGGTTTCTGCACAGGTTGGATGAAGCAACCACATGGACTCTCAGAATGTCATTACCTCACACATTGTATACACACCAGAAACCATTTACGTATTCACCCAACTAACATTTTTGGGGCATCCACGTGTCTAGCGTATGTTTGAACATTTTGTGTCCATGCTGCACACATTTCCCTTTGTCCTTCCCAGTCTATATGCCCTTCTGGAAGTCACCACCGCTCTGATTCATCGAAATGACCCATACGTGGTGAGTTCGGTGCCTGGCTTCTTCCACACAACACACTGCCCACGGACTTGCCCATCTTGGTGTGTGCTAGCAGCTCACGGTGTCCACCTCATGACGATGCCACAGTCCACATGTCGGTCCCCTGGGTCAAGGGCATTCCGGTCTATCATGAATGAAGGAGCTGTGAACGCTCTTGTCCATGTCTTCTTGTGGGCTTGTTCATTCATTTCTCGTCATTATACCGAGGAGTACAACTGTTGGGTATCTGGATTTAGTAAATGTGACTGAAGATGGTCCTGAAGTGGTTGAGCCACCTGATGTTTCCCCCACAATGGATGCATGTCCCTGTTGCCACATCATCACCAACAATGGCATCTCTATGTCTTTAGTCTTAGATCGTTCTGGTGAGGGCAGGGTTCTCCCTTCTCTCGGACATAACGTACCTCCTCTCGGCAAGGGCTGTTCTTGATCCCACGCCCAATGGCTCGTGGGTAGCCTGTTTTGTGGGCTCCTGTGAACTCTGTGGCCCAGCTTCTGAATGATTTGTAGGCATTCTTCACATGGATGCAGAGGAGTGGGTCCTGCCTTTTTACTTCCTTCGTTGCCCTTTGACAGTTCTTAATTTTGATGAAGCCCAGTTTCTCTCTCGTTGGAGTTATTTTTCGTGCTTTCTGTGTGCTCCTAAGAAATACTTGCTTCCTGAAGGTCTGGAAGATCGCAGCAGAATTTTTAGATGATGCTGGTAAAGTGTGACCTGACAAAGATGCGCAGAAACTGCAGGACACAGATTGGGACATATTCTTTCCTGTTGTTCTCGTTCCTCACTCTCTGGTTGGCCAGTCACAGGGGGAATACTCATCTAAAAGGTACTGTCAAACGGGGTTGGAAAGCAGAGCATGTAAGAAGATGGAGAGCTTGCCCAGGGTCAGGCCAAAGGGACTGAAGGCAGAAACTCTCACCCAAGGAAGAGCAGTGCAGCACGTTGGATCCCTCGGAAAGGCACACTCTCCGTGCCCGGGATGCCATTTTTAAAGGAATGATTTATGCAGGTCTCATAAAAAAATGTTTGATCAAAGGACACGAGTTCAAGGGACTTCTCCCGCCTGGCATAAACAACCCCGCCTCCCGCCAAGAGAGCATGACCAGGGAGGCCTGTGACATTCCAGAGGCCATGAGTCATCTCCATCACCCAGCTCCAGAATTTATACCAAATTGTGCCTCTGAACTTTATTTTCCTTTTCTCTCCAAGTTCCCGGGGAGCGCGTTCTGCCGTGATTCCTTTGTTGTAAAAGGAATGGTCTGGATCTCTGGTGAGGAAAATCTGAACAGACAGTTAACTTCACTACAAAGTCTCTGCACTGATCACAGCGCACATTCCAGATCGAGCAGGGGGCTGTCCCATTTGTTAAATCAGAATCAGACAGTCCTGGGCAGGCCTTTCTGCATACGAGAAACTTGACATAAAGGTATGAGATAAAGATATTAGCATGTTCTAGGGCCATCTTTTTGGGAATTATGAAGGCACATTTTTTTTATTTTGTTTTATTATGTTATGTTAGTCACCATACATTACATCATTAGTTTTTGACGTAGTGATCCATGATTCATTGTTTGCGTATAACACTCAGTGCTCCATGCAGAGTGTGCCCTCCTTAATACCCATCACCAGGCTAACCATCCCCCCCAAAAACCCTGTTTGTTTCTCAGAGTCCACAGTCTCTCATGGTTCATCTCTCCCTCCGATTCCCCCCCCTTCATTTTTCCCTTCCTTCTCCTAATGTCCTCCATGTTATTCCTTATGTTCCACAAATAAGTGAAACCATATGATAATTGGCTTTCTCTGCTTGACTTATTTCACTTAGCATCATCTCCTCTGGTCCCATCCATGTTGGTGCAAAAGTTGGGTATTCATCCTTTCTGATGGCTAATATTCCATCGTATATATGGACCACATCTTCTTTATCCATTCATCTGATGAAGGGCATCTCGGCTTTTTCCACAGTTTGGCTGTTGCAGACATTGCTGCTATGAACATTGGGGTGCATATGGCCCTTCTTTTCACTACATCTGTGTCTTTGGGGTAAATACCCAGTAGTGCAATTGCTGGATCATAGGGTAGCTCTATTTTTAATTTTTTGAGGCACAAATCAAAATTGCTTGTTTTCATTTCTCTTATTTTTCATTGATAGTATTTATCAGAAAAATGCTTTGGGAAAAGAAGTATCATGATGATATTAAAATATCTTTTCAAATGTTAAAAATATACATGATCAATTCATTTCTCCCTTTTTAAATTCCACGTATTTTTTTCATATCACATTAAAATTACCACAAAGACAATCAACACCACAATGAGATACCACCTCACATGTGTCAGAATGGCTAAAATCAACAACTAAGGAAACAACAAGTGCTGGTGAGGATGCAGAGAAAGGGGAACCCTCATGCACTGTTGGTGGGAATGCAAACTGGGGCAGCCTATCTGGAAAACAGTATGGAGGTTCCTCAAGACATTAAACATAGAACTACCTTATGATCCAGCAATTGCACTACTGAGTATTTACCCCAAAGATACAGATGCAGTGATCCGAAGGGGCACTTGCCCCCTCAATGTTCATAGCAGCAATGTCTATAATAGCCAAACTGTGGAAGGAGCCGAGATGTCCATCGACAGATGAATGGATAAAGAAGATGTGGTGTATATACACAATGGAGTATTACGCAGCCATCAGAAAAGATGTAGATGGAACTGGAGGGTATTATGCTAAGCGAAATAAGTCAATCGGAGGAAGACAATTGTCATATGGTTTCACTCACATGTGGAATATAAGAAATAACACAAAGGATCATAGGGGAAGAGAGGAAAAATAAAATAAGATAAAATCAGAGAGGGAGACAAACCAAGAGATTCTTAACTCTAAGAAACGCACTGAGGGTCGCTGGAGGGGCAGAGGGTGGGGGATGGGGTAACTGGGGGATGGGCATGAAGGAGGGCACGTGATGTGATGAGCACGGGGTGTTGTATGCAACTGATGCATCACTAAATTTTACCTCTGAAACTAATAATACACTATGTGTTAATTAAATTGAATTTAAGTAAAAATAAAATTTTTTAAAAATTACCACAAAGACATAATTACATGACATCTTCATCTCTTGCAGACATCATGCCTCATAGACATCAACATTGCTTAGTTAGAATTTTCTTCTTATTCTTCTTTCAGTGAAAGGAACCTGGCTTTAGTTTGACAATTTGAACTTCCATTCAGCCAGTCTTGTTCCAAAAACATCCACTCGCACAACGACAGTCTGAGCTCGTGGACGCAGAGCGCTGCACTGTCTCCTCTCGGGCTCTCTGTCTGTGGACAGTTCACGTGCTCCTTGACCATGAGGCCCTGGTTCTCCGCACACCATCAGCCTGACTCTAAGTCCCGTGTGCCTCTCCTTCCAAAATATTCTCTCTTTCTATCAAAAATACCTGCCCTCCCTCCATTCCCCCCAGGGGCTCCCCCAATATGCCAATAAAAATCGGGCAGCCCTGCGGCATCATGCAGCCGGGCCAGCCCCACCGCTGTCCTCTCTCGTCCTCCTGGTTCCTCTCGCTGCTCACCAGCTACTCTGCCACACCCCAGCCGCGCCCTCCACCGCCTTCCCAGATAACCCATGTCCTCCACAGGGACACGCGCCCCTAGCCCTGCCCTCTTGGCTCACCCTGGCCCAAGAGCCCTGGGCCCCCTTGGACTCCCACTTCCAGACACATCCGGTCCTGGGGCCACCCACAGAGCTGCACCTGCATATGCTCACCAGCCAAAGAACAACATGTGACCACAACTGCCCTCCCCTCCCTCCCCACCTGGCTCCCTGAGGGCTCGCCATCAACTAGGTGCATAGTCAGCATTCTCCAGAGAAACAGAACCAACAGGAGACCGGGCTTTCTGTCTATCATTGATCAAGATTTATTTTGAGGATTGTGAGAACTGGCAAGTTCAAAATCTCCAGGCACACCTGCAGGCTGAACACCCAGGGAAGAGTCGATCTGCAGTCTGAGGGCTGGAAACTCAGACAGGATTTCCACGTTACAGCCTAGAGGACCATTCCTTCTCAGGGGACCTCAGAATTTTCTCTTCGGGCCTCCAACTGCTTGGATGTGGCCCACCATATCATCTGCTGTGTCTTTGGGGTAAATACCCAGTAGTGCAATTGCTGGATCATAGGGTAGCTCTATTTTTAATTTTTTGAGGCACAAATCAAAATTGCTTTACTCAAAGTCCGCTGATGTAAATGTTTGATATGTGTGATACGTTCACAGCCACATCGAGACAAGTGTTGGACCAAACAGCTGGGCAGTGTGTCCCAGCCAAGTCGACACATAGGATCAGCCATCACACCAGCCCTGTGCTTGTTCTCACTAGACCACACCCAGGCTGAAACTGAGGGGCCGCCCCTCTCTCAAAGGCCTTTTCATCTCACCCTTAGAGAAACCACCCCTGAGGCGATGCTGGCTGGGCACCATCTCTGTGCCCACCCACCCTCAGCCCAGGGCCACCACGGAATGTCAACCACTGGCCTCGAGGGGCTCTGCATCTCTCTGAGCACCTGTCACACTTCCCGGGATCACAGACCTGTGCCCGTGTGATCCTGGAGGCAGGCTTCTCTCTGTTCCCACAGGTTCACGGACAGGCAAGGTCCCAGGCCCTCCGTACTGGGACCCCCCCCCCCCCCCCTGAGGAACTGCCCACCTGCCCAGCACCCATCCACCGACACGTCTATGTGCTCAGGCCTCCAACTCCCCTCCAGCCCCCACGTGCCCTCTGCCTACCAGCCCAGCTCCCTCTCACACCAGCAGCACCTTCTCAAACCTCTGTCGGCAGCTGCGCCCTTCCGCCTCCCGCTCGCTTCCCCGTCCCAGACCGGCACTCTCCCGGACAACCAGTGAAATAACTCCTGTTAACACCAAAACAATTCCCTGATTCCAATTCCCACGGCTACCTCTCTGGGTGTTTCCAGAACATTCTGTGTCCTTGGCACAGGTGACATCATACAGTGTGGCTTTCCTCTACTTATCTGTTGACTATTCTGTTTGTTGGTTTCCCCAGTTTTCTATAATTTTCCCATTTGTGGCATTAAAGCCCTTGAGTGCCTTCGTGCTGGACCGTGGGCCTCTCCATGCCCCGCAAACCCCGTGGGCAGCCTCATCCCGCCTGCGACTCGAGCATGGCGGGCATGTTGATGAGGACACATGCCAACCCCCAGGTATGTCGCCAGCAGGAAAGCCGACTGGATTTTCTTCAAAACAGAAGAAAGCTTTGGGCAAAAATATAAAATGACATGGGTTGGCAGTGGGGGCCACCACGGAAGAGCGGCCTTGTCAAACGGCAGGTCCCTCAGGAGAGAAGCATGCACTCAGCACAGAGCAGAACCCTCACCGCTGCGGGGGCCGTGACGTCAGGAGTGCAGGGGACCGGGTCTTCGAGCTGCTGTTAGCAACAGCCGGTGTCCCGAGGAAGATGGTTACCTGGTGCCATGCTGGGCGTGTGGCTCATTCCCACACAATCGCCTGCGCCCCGGGGGCCACGTCCCTTGGTCACTGCGGAGCCCAGGATCTCACCAAGGGGACCGTGCTGGAGTGCCCTGCCCTCCACAGTGCCCTGTTTGGGGCCAGTTTCCTGGTCCTTGCACACTTTGTCACTCTCTGGAGATGACCAGGGAAGGCAGCTTTGGTGGCGGGCAGGATGGCGCTTGTCGGTCCTAAAGTGAGGGTCGCATGCTGTCTCAGCCACAGCATCAGCAGGGACACCTGCATGCACATGGCTCGCTGACAGTTGACAAAGATGCTCAGACAGTTAGTCTGTTAGTGCCCAACCACAAAATTAAACCCATGAAAGCATGATGCAACAGAAGTATCCTGTTTACTATCATTTTACTGTTTTACAAATTTCCCCTGTTGTAATCTGATGCATTTGAGTGTATATCCCTAACCCTTCTTCAGCATGTGGCTCCAGAAGGTTTTGAGCAACAGTGAGCTGGGTCTCGGAGAATCGACTGAGCTAGCAGGTGACTCACCGAGCCCTCCAGGAGAAGAGCGTTGTCTGTGTGCATGATTGGACTGATCTATCCGTGCACAGCACATGGATAAACATGTGTGTGTGTGGACACCCTCTGAGGCACCTGTGTGTGCCTATGAGCACGTCCGGTGTGGCTGTGGGAAAGTGACCCCACACTCAAAGCCCCCAGGGAAGGCCAGGGTGTCTGGGCTGTGATGGCCCCAGCTTCCGGAGATGCACAGGGGCCCCCATGAGCACCACAGTGAGCAAGGCCTCATGGCTTTGCAGCATTGCTAGGCTCAAGACCAGGCCAGGGATGCCCACAGCAAGGTGGGCAGAGCCCAGGCCTCCGTGCAAGCTGGCCTTCCTCAAACTGCAGGTCGTGGCAAGTGTCCTCTGCGATCCAGGGCATGGCATGTGGACGAGGCAGGGAGCTCATCACCTGGGCGTGCGAGCCAGACCAAGTTCTGGCCAGGCGCTCTGTCCTGGGATGGAAGGGTGAATTTTTAACTTCTGCTAGCAGTAAAAATCACATTTTCTCCCTGAGTGGTTCTTTTCTCTAGATGTTCCTTTTCTATGGTGTCCTGTTCTTAGTTCATGGATGCAATTTCTCCTAATACCTCTAAGGTGCTAATGAGGGTTTGACTTTTCTTCTGTAAGCATAGTTCCACTCCCTCCAAGTGATAGTTTTCTACTTGCTCTGTTGAATTTTGTCTTTCATGCCTCAGGCCTCCCTTAGGGAGGGTTCGCTCCAGCTTGTCTGGTCGCGATTATGACCAGGGGACCTAGAAGCTGATGGGAAGCTCAGGGGGTGGGTGGCCCCTGTTGCATGTGAACGAGACCGCAGGGTGTCTGGTTGGGCCACTGGCTGGGAGCACTGGTATCTGTGTCTTCAGGTCTCTGGAGGCTGGTGGGCGGAAAGCCCCCTAACGCCCCGCTTGGACGTGCGGACTGCTGACACGTGGGAGCCAAATGAGGAGGCGGCTGTGCGCAGGAGCCCTGCATGCAGCACTTGCTATGCAAGCGAGGACTGGCCACATCCCGGAACAGCCACCATGCCCTCTCTAGAACCCGGTGTCCCCCAACTGTCACAGGCGTCTGCAAGGCAGGGTTGGGGCCGGTGCCCCCAGGCATGGAACCAGGAAGGGATCTAGAGCATCTTCACCATCGAGCCTGATTTTAGCTCCACTCAGTCCCGGCTCAGAAGCAGCTGATGCTGTGTGTGCCCCACGCACATGTCACTCAGGTGGGTCCCAGCTGTGCCCACGGCTGCCTCGGGACTCCCTTCTATCTGCCGAAACCATCGCCCTTGACCCAACTTCTCTCTATCAACCAAAATTGTATTGCCATCTTACCCCCTCTAGGATACCCGATCCTTCTGAATTTATTTGTTTTTTAACAAGATGACCTTTTGTGACATTTGATGCATTTTTCACAAGGGAGTGAGAGGTGAGATGACATGTGTTTTCAACCAATCCTCTCCACTCTGTAAACTGCGAGGTTCTTCCCAATTCAGGGTTTTAATACAACTCTTAACATATCTGGAGACGATTTTGGTCTATGGTAGAGATAAATATTCTAACAGTATACAAACAAAACTTGACTTTCTTGAACACCATTTTTGAAACATTCACCCTTCCTTACACTAGAGCATAAGGCTGCCATTGTTATAAATAAGTTCCTAAATGTGTTTAGGTCAACTAATATGCCCTATCCCTTCACTGACCTACAAGTCAGTTCTCATGTCAGCATTCTCAAAAACATACACATGCTCACACACACGAGCACACCCACAGACACTGTGCACACGCACATGCTCATGGATGCTCACATGCACGCACACACCCAGACACACTGCACACACACACACATGCTCACAGACGCTCACACGCACGCACACACACAAACACACTGTGCACACACACACACGCTCACAGATGCTCACACACTTGCAGACATGCACGCACACAGAGACACACTGTGCACACACTCATGCTCACACAAGCACACACACCCAGACACACTGTGCACACACACACGCTCACAGATGCTCACACACTTGCAGACATGCATGCACACAGAGACACACTGTGCACACACTTATGCTCACACACGCATACACACCCAGACACCCTGTGCACACACACGCACATGCTCACCAGTGCTCAGGATGGAGGACCAGGGAAAGGTACCAGAAAGAGCGTCTGGCCCCCTCAGGAGGTGCACCCACACAGCAAGTCATGTTCTCTGGTAGTTATTCTGCATTTCTGATAGCAAGTTGGCTTCCTCTTTCAAGCGTGCAAGTCAGTTTTAGGAAGCACAGTGTAAGTGGACTACTGATTCACTGTTCTCACATTAGCCTACTAATTTGGCTCAAAAGTTTGTGGAAGTTCTCCTAGTATTTTCAACATCAAAGGCATTTGAAACAGCATAGCATATTGGGGCAAATTCAGTACTTTCTCCATGTCAAAGCACAAGCTTTGCTGAACAAACCAAAGATAAATACACACATACACACATACAAAGTAAAGGCCAAGACAGTTTCTTCTCATTGGACAAATCTGAGGATTCGTGTTACTAGTGTAGAAACACTTTTGCTTCCAGTCATGATTAGATATGATATCTTTTATGGTTTTTCTTTAGGTCAGAGAGAAGAAAACACAAGACAGAAGGAATGGGGAAATTTTCATTATTTCCCACAGTCCAGGAGAAAGAAGTTGTCTGGGGCTGGGCTGGCAAGAAGCTTGTGAAAACCGTGTATTTATATTGTGAGAAAGGCTTCAAATTCTGAGGCATCCTGAGATGTAGAGCGATTTGGGTACCTGTGCAAAGCAGGCTAATGATTCAGGGCAAGTGGAAAGGGGCACTCCAGTGAAGGCTAAGACATGTGATTAAAAAGTAATTTCAAATAGTTAAGACCATGAAGAGTGTTTGGACTGGAAATTGGGGAAAACTGAGTTTTAGTCCCAGAATCTGCTTTTAATTAGTTCTGTAACTTAGGGGATTAACTCATCCTTCCAAAGCCTTGGCTTCTTCGTCTAAAATGCAGAGGCCAGTGCATATAATCCCCAAGTCTTTTACCGTTCCAAATTCTCCTTTTGAAGATTTCAGCCAGCACGGCACTTCTCAGACTATCAACTGAAAACACAGAAGTTTCCGGGGTGAAGTCACAGCATTGGGAGACGTGGCACTACAGGGTGAGCTGGCTGCTTGCAAAGTCCCCTACTGCGGGCTCTCCTTCAAACACCCGAGAGCTTCTGAAACGAAAGAGATGAACTAGCTTCACATTTCTTTATTTCTGAAAGAAAAATGGAGAAGCAACACGATGGCCATCCACCCTGTCCCCAAATACAGGACTGGGGTTTGAGCTCTCATTGTGTCTGCACGTGAGCTGAGATGCTCCCATGGGGCGTCACTCTGCCAACTCCCCAGAATGAAGGCGAGGAGCTTGTAGTGCTGATGAGGGGGCTGTGAGTGTGTTGAGAAGTCTAGTCCACATTGTCTGCAAATTTCTAACACCCAGCAATTACCAAAAAGTGTAACAGGTATCAGGTAGGGCCATTTGGTTGTGAGAAATAAGGACCCCCTTGTGCTGGTATAAAAGACATGTGGGCATTTATTAGAAGGCTATCAGGCGATTAATCCCACCCAGAGCGGGGCAGCTGACCTCCCACATGTGACTGCTCTGCAATCCTCTCACCAGGTGTAGACGGAGCCATGCCGAAGCTCTGACTTCAGTTCCCGATCTCCAGGACGCACGATCTGAGGGGTGGGCCTTCCAGGTCAGGTGTTCATAGCCCAGGGGCCAGAGGAGACTGGTTTCATCACCAGGGACTGTCCCGTACTCAGCATGGGACGTTCCCAAACGTCTCCACTCCAGAGGGCCCGGGAGGGTCCTCCTGTACGCGGCCACCGCATGGACTGAGGAACAAGACAGTATTTTACTCTTAAGGGGAAAACTTAGAGTTGTTCTTTTCTAAAAAATCTTTCCCCTTTAAAAAGTATTCTTCTTTCCCCCAGGAAATCAGAATGATAAGTAGGAGAAACAATACATCTAAAAATAGTACTGTATGTGAATCTTCATCCAAAATGTTTAAAACAGCCATTCCAAAAATGTGTTATCTGTTTGTAAAACATATTTTGCATTTTCAGTGTGCGGTCCAGCCTGGACACTTTCCTGATACCTTCACGTACTTGCTGGCCTGCGGCGTTAATTTCGTGAATGTCCGGATGGAAGTCTGGACGAACAAGTGAGAGGGGTCGCCCGCTGTGCATGGCTAGTCTTGCCCGACGGAGCACATCGGCCTGTCCGTCTCACTGAGTCCATCTTGGCCTGTCTCCCCCACGTGCAAGCACCAGCTCACCCAGCAAGGGAAACCCTGTAAATTTGGACACGGTACTGAAGTCTAGCGCTCTGAGGAAGATCAACGAGCACCGCGAGCCAGTGGTTGAATGGCCCACATCCTCAACTCATGTCTAGGTCAGGCCGCATTTCATACTTCATTATTTCCTTACAGGAAGACCCAACTTCACATCAGGAAGAATGGATAACAGGAACTGCAGGTTCAGGGGGAAACCGAGGGAAGGAGTATGTATTTCGTACCACCCAGCAGATTCTTAACTGATTCTCCACCTAAAAATCTAACCTTCCCCCAAGTTCCTTCTCTGCCTGAGCTGGTTGGCCCCTCTGCTTCCCTCTGCACATCCCTCCCCCAAGGGCCCCTTAAGGGGCTCAGCTGTGTAGACCACACTCTGCAGGGTGTGAACACACTGGCACCCTGCTCTCTGCAAGGGGATGTGCATGGAGCACCTGCCGGGACCCAGTTTCCTTCCGTGTTGGAGGAGAGGTCACCATGGCCACTGTCAGATCTCACTCCAAACCACACTGCGGTCTACAGGACAGTCTTGCTCTCGTTGATCAGTGGTCAGACTAGGTCTGCAGGTGCCAAGTCAGCGTGCACAGGGGGCCGCTGCCCTTGAGTCCAGGAATGAGACACAGAATGAAGAGCACCAGATGGAGAGAAGGAACCATCCCGTGAGGTGGAAAGGCGGGGGGGTCTCATGGCGCAGGGACCCTGTGGAATGAGGAGAGGAAGCGCATGGGTCAGGTGGTACAGCTCCTTCTGGGAGCGGGGACAGGTGCAAAGCCCTGCCAAGCCCCACAGTGCTGGGTGGGAAACAGACTTATCACGAGGACAGGGAGAAAATGACCACGTCCCACAGGTGACCCAGCTTGGGTGTCTGCAGAAATGTGCTCACAGAAGTCAGTATGGCTTTCTTCCTAATCCAGAGAGACCCAGACTCAGTATGGCTTTCTTCCTAATCCAGAGAGACCACTGACCCTATCTGACCTGCCTCCCTGTCTGTGGCTCGGATCTGAGATGCTGACATCACCAAGCGCAATCTTGCTTCTAGCCCCTAAACCCAAAAGCTCTGCTCTCTATTATTGTTCTGCCTCTCGCTCACTTGGAGTCTCTGCTGACTGGCCCAGGATATGCCCCCTCCAGCCTCGTGGCTCCTGGGTCCCACTGCCCGGCCGGACAACATCCATTTGGTTCCAGTCAACAAATCTTTGATCATCTACTGTGTGCAAATCTCTGTGCTCCACCCTGGATCTGCCAAGAGAAGAAACAATCCCTGCCTTTGATGGGGTCAGTCAGAAGGGAAGAAAGACGTGAAAGTTCCCTGCGGTTCAGTGAGATGAGTGCCCAGTGAAGGCGAGCACAGTTGAGGGGCACTGAGTATGCATGGAGGAGGCAGGCCATTTCCTGCAGGGGTAACTTCCACGGGGCTTCAAATGTAGGCATGGCGAGTGAGCGTGAACATCGCACAAAACAGGCCTGCAAACAGGAGAAGCAGATATGTGGTCTTTAAAACCAGTAGAGAAAGAATTTTCTCCCCACTGAATTGTGCAGGGATGATTGACTTTTATGGAGAATCTAAATGTGCGGGCGCCTGGGTGGCTCAGTTGGTTGCGCAACTGCCTTCAGCTCAGGTCATGATCCTGGAGTCCCGGGATCGAGTCCCACGTCGGGCTCCATGCTCAGCAGGGAGTCTGCTTCTCCCTCTGACCCTCCCTCTCATGCTCCCTATCTCTCATTCTCTCTCTCTCTCAAATAAATAAATAAAATCTTTAAAAAAAAAAGAATCTAAATGTGCATCTTTGGCACATACCTCATACCAAATGCAGATAAACATTAGTCCATTAGATACTTGCTCTCGAATGAGCATAGCACACAACTCCTGAACGCAGTTGTCTGAAACAACAATTTTATTCTCATCAGAGGTTCGTGTATCAGAACTGGAGGCGGGCTTGGCTGAGGACCTGTCCCTTCCTCACGAAGCAGCAGCTGGAGGACCCACCTTACAGGTGTGTGAGACCCGCTGGCTAGAAAGCGAGCCTGCTGGTTACACGCAGCAAATATCGCAACAGCTACCGGCCTTTGACTGGGCCCTGGAGACTCCGAGGTTAGTGAGAAGGGTCGCTCTTGAGGGGTCAGCAGACGGGAGAAGACATGAAAGGCCATGCGGTACAGGGCTGTTGAGTCACTGTTGGCGCGAGCCCTTGGTGCCCTCCGCATAGGCCTCTCAACCTGTCTGCTGGGGCTTCCTCCCCTCATGGTCCTCTGCTCACATGGCCGTGGACAAGCGCCCGAAATCAGCATTGTCAGTGTTGGGGGTTCAGAGGACACAGCACCTGCCCAGACCCAGGCAGGGAGCGTTGATGCCCCCCTCATGACACAGAGACCTCATCCTCCTCCAGACTCCGCACACGGAGCACCCGCCCCAAGAGCAGGGCTCTGACGAGGTGTGCCCTGTCTCTTCCACACCCAGGCGCCTAGACCACGCCTCGCACAGGGTGGGCACTGTGTGGCCCAGAGACGTCCACGCATGAGCACTGGAACCCATGACATGTGAGGTTATGTGGCAAAAGGAGTTAAATTTGCAGCTGGAACTCAGGTGGCTAATGAGCAGACCTGGATGGTCTGATTGGAACCAAGGCAGTCACAAGATTTCCACAGGGGGACGGAGAAGGGGCAGAACAGTGAGTAAGATAGATGCCATGTGAGGGGCCGTCCGGGGAAGGAGGGGCACAAGCCAAGGAATGCAGTGGCCTCTGGGAGCTGGAAGAGCCCTGAGCGTTCGCAGGTGCTGTTAACAGTGACCAGTCCTATGACCCCAAGAGCTGGCCAGCGAAGGACATGGATAGGAAGGAGCGCACCCCAGTGCCTCCCAGAAGGCACACAGCCTGGACACCAACTCCACAGTGGGTTTGTTACAGCTAAAAGCATAGTGACACAGCCCTCGACAAGAGTTGTTAAATAAATGACTTCAAACCTAATGTAAAAACTAAAACCAAAAAATCACTAGAAAAATAGTCTAATTTTGTAACATGTCAGTGGGAAGGAGTTTCCTGAGTGAGCCAGGGAAGAGAAGGCAGGAAGTTCAGGGCTTCAGGATGCACTGGGAGCCCCAGGGAGGGAGGAGGGCAGGAGGGAGGAGGAAGGAGGGAGGGACAGAAGGAGGGAGGGGAGGGAGTGAGGGAGCTCCCCTCATGCAAGTTTCTCCCATCCCATCCATGTCTGCAGCCCAAAGTCATCATCACAGGAGGGGATCCTGGTGTAGCCGAGCTGTGACATTGACAGACCTTGAACGGGCTGTGGGCTGGTGGCGACTGGAAGCCCCTGATCTCAGGGGGTCCCTGTGTCTATACCCAGAGCACACAGCAGTGGCTCAGACGATATCTGTGAGACCATTAACTAAACCACCACATGTGAGGGACAGCTGCCTCCAGGGTCGCGGGGTCCACGGGTCCCTTCTTGGAGCATAAGCCCTGCCTCAGCTGTCCCAGTGTGGACTCGTGTTTCCTGATCCCGAGAGCAAGAGGAGATGTTTCGTCTGCACTGTGCTTCCACCAACAATGGGTGGTGAGCCCCTCCTGTGTCGGGGGCACCCAGGCCCCAACCCTGTTGGTGGCCGTCCACCTCCGCGATGATATCAGAGCAGTGGGAGGTAATGACCGTGCGTTTTCATTCTGTGTCCCTTTCATGCTTACACACTGAATTGCTTCGTCAGAGGTGCTTAAGATCAAAGGTTTGAGCCCAGACACACGGGGTTCCATTCCCGTTTCTGTGGCCGGACGGTCCCTGAGCCTCGGCAGCCGTGTCCACAGGGTGGAGCTGGAGGCTGCTTCGAGGCTCCTTCTGGGGGCTGAGGACCTGCCCCAACTGCCCGCCACTGACACTGGCCCCGTGGGCTGTGCGGGGACCTCTGTGATCTGCCCGCACCAGCTCGTGAAGGAAAGAAGACGTCCCACACTGATCATCACTGGCCATGAGTTGTATTAATGCATCTTCTAGTACAGAATACCCTCTTTCCTAGCATAAAACCAGCTTTCTCTTAATGTATTAATATTTAAAATAAGTTGGGCTTATTCATTAGCATCCCATTTCAGAATCTTGCCTTTATAGTCTCCAATGTGATTGCTATTGCGGTTTTGGTAATGGGGTAACACGTCATAAAATGGATTGTTACACTTTTACGTTTTCTGGATGCTAGGCGTGCTCAACAAGTAAGAGTATTTACTGTTTCCAAAAAGCGTGACAGAATATGCTCTTAAAACCATCTGAGTCAAATGTCAGTCTTGTGACTGATTTTATTATTCTAATTGTGGTTTTTTGTTGTTTTTATTCTATTTTATTTTTTTCAACTCCTAATTCTTCAAGGTTATTTATAGAGGATTTTAATATCCCACGCTAATAATTCAAATATTTATCTGGTTTTATAGTTGTTTAAAATAGAAAGGCAAGACTGCTGGCTACCCCATCGTGGCTGAGAATAAAAATGTCTTAAACCCAGTTTTGGATGCACTGCTATTGGGTATCAGTCAGGGCACCCAAGGTGGGCGTTCGTGCTGCGTCCGGAGATTCTGTGCCCATTCACAGACCTTCACTTTCAGTTATATTGTCCACAGTGTAAAATTACCTCTTCAAGGAATTTTTTTAAAGATTTTATTTATTCATTTGAGAGTAAGAGAGAGCACAAGCAGGGGGAGCAGCAGAGGGAGAAGGAGAAGCAGGCTCCCCACTGAGCAGGGAGCCCAATGTGGGACTAGATCCCAGGACCCTGAGATCATGACCTGAGCCGAAGGCAGATGCTTAACGAGCTGAGCCTCGCAGGTGCCCTCCTTCGAGGAATTTTTATGCAAGAATAGCTTGAGTGTTTTCTGAGTCAACTGGAGTTATCAAACCTTTCCATGGCCTCCACACCTGAGCCACTTCACAGGGCGGTGGTAGTATAGCAGAACCATCTTCTTGCCGGGTCCAGCCACATCAGCTCCTTACCTTCTGGACTTCATCATCACAGAAGCTGCCAGATTTTTGTAATCTGTTTTTAATTAGTTTGTTTTCTATCAGAATGTTGAAAACATTTCTTTCTTCTTTTTAAGATGTTTTGCTGGAAATGCAGCAGATTCCTGCACATTGACTTTACATCCTACAACTTTGTTAAATTCATGTATTAGTTCTAGGCACCAATAATGAAGCAGCAGAAAAAGAAATCAAGGAATCAATCCCATTTGCAATTGCACCAAAAACCATAAGATACCTAGGAATAAACCTAACCAAAGAGGTAAAAGATTTTTACTCCGAAAACTGTACAATACTTATGAAAGAAATTGAAGATGACACACACACACAAAAAAAAGGGAAAACATTCCATGCTCATGGATTGGAAGAACAAATATTGTTAAAATGTCTATACTACCCAGAGCAATTTACATTTTAAATGCAATCTCTATCAAAATACCATCAACTTTTTTCACAGAGCTAGAACAAATAATCCTAAAATTTGTATGGAACCAGGAAAGGCCCCAAATAGCCAGAGGAATGTTGAAAAAGAAAAGCAAAGCTGGTGGCATCACAATTCCAGACTTCCAGCTCTATTACAAAGCTGTCATCATCAAGACAGTATGGTACTGGCACAAAAACAGACACATCAATCAATGGAACAGAATAGGGAGCCCAGAAATGGACCCTCAGCTCTATGGTCAACTAATCTTTGACAAAGCAGGAAAGGATGTCCAGTGGAAAAAAGACAATCTCTTCAACAAATGGTGTTGGGAAAACTGGACAGCCACATACAGAAGAATGAAACTGGGATCATTCTCTTACACCACACACAAAAACAGACTCAAAATGGATGAAAGACCTAAATGTGGGACAGGAGTCCACCACAATCCTCGAGGAGACCATAGGCAGTAACTTCTGTAACCTTGGCTGCAGCAACTTCTTGCTAGACACGTCTCCAAAGGCAAGGGAAACAAAAGCAAAAATGAACTACTGGGACTTCATCAAAATAAAAAGCTTCTGCACAGCAAAGGAAATAGTCAACAAAACTAAAAGTTAACCTACAGAATGGGAGAAGATATTTGCAAATGACATATCAGATAAAGGGCTAGTATCCAAAATCTATAAAGAACTTATCAATCTCAACACCCAAACAACAAATAATCCAATCAAGAAATGGGCAGAAGACATGAACAGACATTTCTGCAAAGAAGACATCCAAATGGCCAACAGACACATGAAAAAGTGCTCAACATCACTCGCATCAGGGAAATACACATCAAAACCACAATGAGATACCACCTCACACCAGTCAGAATGGCTAAAATTAACAAGTCAAGAAACAACAGGTGTTGCCAAGGATGCAATAAATGGGGAACCCTCTTTACACTGTCGGTGGGAATGCAAGCTGGTGCAGCCACTCTGGAAAACAGTATAGAGGTTCCTGAAAAAGGTAAAAATAGAGCTACCCTACAATCCAGCAATTGCACTAGATTTGAAGGGGCACATGCACCCCAATGTTTATAGCAGCAATGTTCACAATAGCCAAACTATGGAAAGAGCCTGGATGTCCATCAACAGATGAATGGATAAAGATGTGGTATCAACACACAGCGCTCACCATAGCACATACCCTCCCCAATGTCCATCACCCCCAGCCCCCCCCCCCCCCCTCCCCCCCCCCAGCAACCCTCTGTTTGTTTCCTAAGATTAAGCATCGCTTATGGTTTGTCTCCCTCTCTGGTTTTGTCTTATTTCATTTTTCCCTTGTTTCCTAAATTCCTCATATCAGTGAGATCATATGATAATTGTCTTTCTCTGGTTGACCTTTTTCACTTAGCATAATACCCTCTAGTTCCATCCATGTCATTGCAAATAGCAAGATTTCAATTTTTGATGGCTGCGTAATATTCCACTGTATATACACCACATCTTCTTAGTCCTTAGAACTCTTAGTTCATCGTATATTATGAATATTGACCCAGAAATCTGTGCACACACCACCAATGACACTGGGCGTGGGTGTTCTTTCCCCGCCAATCACACTACACAGGCAACCTGTCAAACCATGGACTGGGGTTCCTCCTAGAAATGTCATCAGAGCCATCGGTGGCTGCAGTCAGATCTGGGAAGGGTTTACAGACACTTGAGCACCTAGAAACATAAGTAAACAGAAGCAGCCCAATTGCACCAGCAATATGGGGGTCACACCACCCACGTATGTACTGGGTGGTCCCCAATGAGACCCAGGGTGTGTGTGGCACAAATCTCTGGCCATGGCTTCCCCCTGATGGCTGGGCTGTGGAACGCTGGGCACAGGGGAGGACCTGCCCCACAGTAACAACAGTTGCCAGCCTCCCTCTCCTCCAGGCCAGGTGGCACATTCTGTCCTCCACTGATACCATCCCTAGCCACCGATGTCCTGGTCCCTCGTCGCCCTGGAGGGAGTTGCAGCACACATGGGAACCCTGGATGGTAGCCTGCAAAGCCCATCCTCCCTGAACTTGAGATGTTCCTGGTGAGAACAGCTGTCCTCACAATAGGGTGGCCTTGGACACTATCACCACCTCAGAGGAAGGCGCCTGTGTAATTCTCCAAACCGAGTGTGTATGTGCACACCTGATGAGTCTGCTGGTGGACCACATTTATTAAGACACATAGGACGACACAGGCGAATGCCCTGAGTAACCCGACCCCCAACCTAGGGGGTTAATACACAAATCAGTGGTGCAGACCATGGGGGCTCTGAGTGGAAAAGTTGTCCCTGGATTGGGGAATCATTGTCTTCCTCTGTGTTTTCCATTGTATGTGCCTGTGTTGATGCCATGGCCTCTGCCTCCCACGCAGCCAGATGGCCACGCAGGGAGTCACCACATGCCACTGACACCCTTTGAGAAGCTCTCAGGACCCGTGTGGTTTTAAGAGCAGGTCCGGATGGGTGGAGTGTCAGAGGAGATCAGTGAGAGGCCGCGAGCTGCACCCCGGCCATCACCCCCACCCCTATCCTGGGATGTGGGTCCCCCCCGCCTTTCACCCCCAGGAGTCACCCAAGGACACAGCCTGGAGATAGAGGTGTGGTGTGAGCCTATGAGCACCGGTACCTGACCGAGCCCAGATGGGGCCGTTTTACAAGCTTTTCCAATGGGCGGGAAGGCACGGAGATCTACTTTCCCTGCTGTCACCCTGGGCAAGACTCTGGTAAGTCCCCCTTGGTCATCAAACCTGCCTCCTGTGCCTGGAGCCACTGAGCCCTTCTTGGTCCCCGCTGCGCTCCGCTCCACGTGTGGGGCCGCTGTGGGATCCCGCGGGGAATCTCTGGAGGAGGCAGCAGCTGAGCTCTTCTCCGCTGAAGTGTCCGATACTAGATTTTCTATTGTCGGAACGTCTAATTTCAAGAATTTCTGTCTTCATGTTTGTTGTGATGTTGGATATGAAGGGTTGCACTAGGACACTCCTTCTAGGTTAAATTGTACTTTTGGGAGGGGCGGAGCAAGACGGCGGAGGAGCAGGAGACCTGGATTCCGTCTGGTCTCAGGAATTCAGCTGAATAGGGATCAGACCATTCTGAACACCTACGAACTCAACAGGAGATCAAAGAGGAGAGTAGCGACAACCCTCTGAACAGAGAAGCGACCACTTACTGGAAGGTAGGACGTGCGGAGAAGTGAATCCGAGGCGATATTCGGGAGGATAGACGGCGGGGGAGGGGCCTCCGTCGGCCGCTTCTGGCAAGTGCTAGAGCCGCGGAGCACAAAATCGGACCTTTTAGAAGTCGGCTCCGC